>NC_045439.1:69128837-69182599 GCF_002776525.5 Piliocolobus tephrosceles | reverse complement strand
AAGAAGAAGAAGAAGAAGAAGAAGAAGAAGAAGAAGAAGAAGAAGAAAGAAGAAGAAGAAGAAGAAGAAAGCATTCATGGCAAATCCATTGAGGTGAAAGCAGTTCAAAAAGCTCATCCTAAATGACATGAACAAATATTGAGTGAGATAAAGCTGAAGATAAGTGAGGTAATGTAGGAAATTATAAGAAGTAATGAATGCTATTTTAGAGTTTGAACTTCCTTAAAGACACCAAAGGATTTTAAATAAGTGAAAAATATAATTAGATATGTGTTGATTTACCCTGCTGCTTTCTCAAGGATTTTCTTTTACACCCAGAATTGGCATCGACCACAATAGGTGAGCTGTGTAGGCATGGAAAAAGTTTTATTTATTTATATTAAATATGACTATAGTCAGCAACAAAAAGATAAAAAAGATCTGAAGTATACAAACAGTATTCTGGTTGGCACACTTATTTTTTAAACCATTTTAAATATAAAATTTTAAGCATATACCAAATAAGCAAATTGTGTAATTAGCCTTCATCTGTCCACCATTCAGATTCAACAATTGTCAATATTCTATGATTCCTGTTTCATCTGAACTCCTACTAATTTATCGCTGTTACCCTACCTCAATTACCACTGTTACGGTTCTAACAGCTCTTTTAAATATACAGTTTATATATGTCTATTGAAGTGCACCAATCCTAGCTGTAGGATTTTGACTCATGACGATGCCTCTGCTCAGGGCAGGATTGATGGACAGCCATCTAAGAACCATCATGGGACATGGGAGAGCCCTGTAGAAGAAGAAACTGGTAGATGAGGTAGAACACAGCAGGAGGGGCAGAGAAGGGTAGAGAGTGTCGTAAGCAAACTATACACTTTCCTATGCTTTCTTTTTTGATCTCACTCCCACTGAAGCTTCCAGGTCTTTGGTCCTCTTAGGTCAATGACAAGTCATGTGGGAAGGATGAAATTAGTTCATATCATAGGGTGTTATTTCTTTCTAAACTCTGTGGCATTTTCTTTAAGTCAACTTTATTGAAGTGTAATTTAGATACAAAAAGCACATCCACTTTAAATGAGCAGTTCAATAAGTATTGACAAATTTATGTATACCTGTGAACCACCACCACAACCAAGACGTAAGGCATTTCCATCTCTTCAGACAGGCCTCCTGTGCCCCTTCCCAGTCGTATGCCTCCAACCATGGCAACCTCTACTAATATTTCTCACCTAAGATTAGTTTTACCTTTTCTAAAATTTCATATAAAAGGAATTATTCAATATGTACTCCTTTGTGTCCAGTGTCTATTCTTTTGAGCATAATATTTGTGATGACAATCCATTTTGTCATATCAGTAGTTCCTTTCTTTCTATTGCTGAGCAGTATTCCATTTAGATGGATATGCCACAAATTAGTGATCCATTCCCCTGCTGATATTTTTTTCAGTTTGGGGCTATTACAAATAAAGCAGCTATGAATATTTGCATATTGATCTTTGTATGGAAAATATGTTTTTATTTCTCTTTGGTAAATACCTAGAAGTAGAATTACTGTGTTAAACAGATGTGTATTTAACTTTTTAAGACACTTTCAAGTAGTTTTCCAAAGTGGTTATATTATTTTACACTTCCACCAGCAATATATGTGAATTCTGGGCACTCCACATCTTTGCTTACATTTACTGTGGTCCATCTCTTATGTTATTCATTCTAGAGGATGTGTAGTGCTTACTGAGGTTTAATTTTGCCTCTGATGACTAGTGATGTTGAGCACTTTTGCATGTGCTTAATGATATTTGTATATCTTCCTTTGAAAAATGCCTATTTAAGTTTTTGACTAATTTATTGGGTTTTTATCTTTTTATTATTGAGTTACATAAATTCTATATTGTATATGTCTTTGTCAGATGTATGTTTTATGAATATTTTCTCTCAGTATATGGAGGAAATTTTTATTAGTTTTCTATTCATTTTCTTAATAATGTCTTTTTATGAGAATTAGTGTTTACTTTTGATGAAGTTTAATTTTTCTGTTTTTTTTTTTTTTCCGAGATGGAGTCTTGCTCTGTCACCCAGGCTGGGGTGCAGTGGCATGATCTTGGTTCACTGTAACCTCCACCTCCTGGGTTTAAGCAGTTCTTTTGCCTCAGCCTCCCGAGTGGTTGGAATTAAAGGCACATGCCACCATGCCCAGCTAATTTTTGTATTTTCAGTCGAGACAGGGTTTCACCATGTTGGCCAGGTTGGTCTCAAACTCCTGACGTCATGATCTGCCTGCTTCAACCTCCCAAAGTGCTGGGATTACAAGCGTGAGCCACTGCACTCAGCCCAATTTTTCAGTTTTCTAAATAATTATTGATTTCCATGTCATCAAAAAATATCACCTCTTAAGATCTTGAGGATATTCTCTTATATTTTATTTTAAAACTTTAAAGTTTTAGGTTTTACATTTAGGCCAAGTTTCCATTTTGAATTAATTTTTGAATGGAGTGAAGGAGGGGTCAAGGTACACTTTTTGAGGTCAGTTTGGATGTGTGGGTTTGAGGTGTCTTTGAGAACCTAAGATACATCAATCAGGATTATAAACATAAATTCAGGAATGATTAGCATTTAAGCACATAAGCTGTTGTTGACTTCTTATACATGGGACACAAGGATCAGGCATAGGTAAAGGTAAAGGATTAAATGAAGACTTTAGTGTTGCTGCCACTTACAGGACCAGTGGAAGAGAATAGAAAGCATCCAGGAAGATGGGAGTGGTTTGAGAGACAAGATTGAGAAAATTTCACACAGGAGGGGAATATCCAATAATATCAAATGCTGAATGCAGGTGAGGGAAGAAAATATCAATATTAACAGGGCTTTTTGTGTGTGTGTGTGCAAGTAAAAATTCTGACTCAAACCAACTTCAATTAAGAGATGAATTTATGGACCAGGTAGTCCACTAAGAGCAAAGATAGAAGCTGGTTTTGTATACAATTGTACCAGAAACAAGAAGACTTGTGGACTCTGTGTTTCTTAAGTTTCCTTCCTGCATGTTGGCTTCATTTTCTCCTGTTATAAATCAGCAGTTCAGTGAGAGACAGGGTAATTAATATATCTTGGCTTAAAATCTTACAGCTTCTCCATTATAGAGTAACTGAGGCTTTCTCTATCTCACTTTTTTTTTTTTTCTCATTTCAGTTAAAAAAAGTGATCTCTGGAAGGGTTCTGAGAAAGCCTAGAGCTAGACAAATCCCACTGCCTGGATGTGTTATGAGAGACGTGATGCTAAATATGGCATCTCCTATTGGAAATATAGTATAATGTAGCAGTTAAGACTATAGACTCTCGAACTGCCTGGCTGGGTTCAGGTTCCCAGTCACTCACTTACTAGCTATGTGAAAAAGTGATACAGTTTGAATACTTGTCCCCACCCAAATCTCAAGTTGAATTATAATCCCCAGGGCTGGAGTTGGGGCCTGGTGGGAGGTGTTTGGGTCATAGGGATGGATTCCTCATGACTTAGTACTGTCCTCATGATAGTGGATGAGTTCTTATGAGATCTGGTTATTTAAAAGTGTGGGCATCTCCCTCCATCACTCTCTCTTGCTCCTACTTTCATCATATAATGTGTCTGCTCCCTCATCACCGTCTGCCATGATTATAAGCTTCCTGAGGCCTCCCACGAAGTCAAGCCAATGTCAACATCATGCTTTCTGTAGAACATGCACCAACTAGATCTCTTTTCTTTATAAATTACGCAATCTCAGGAATTTTTTTTCTAGCAATGCAAAAACAACATAATGACAAAAAATTGGCACTGTGGAGTGGGATACGGCTATAAAGATACCTGAAAATTTGGAAGTGACTTTGGAACTGGGTGACTGGCAGTGGTTGGAAGAGTTTGGAAGGCTCAGAATTTGGGAAAGAGAGTTTCTGGGGTGCCAGATGAGTGGATCTCCCCTGTGTGAGACACCTATGGGGTGCCATGGGCGGCCTCTGAGGAGAAAAGTCTCCTTATTGCCTTCATGTCTTTATGCCCCGAGAGCATAACCGCTCAGCAGCATTCCACAGGTTGCTCGGGGAGATGACACTCCCTTGAAGCAGTGGAGTGTAATCAAAAGTCTTGGTTCCTCCTGAAACCCGCTCCCACCCATTTCAGTCCTGATAAGTTAAAAATCTTAAGTAGTTTAGACACACGCCTTTGCTAAAGGAAATTCAAAGAAACTGCCACTACTATACATCTTATTGAATGACTCACGAGTTCTCCTTCAGTGATTAATCCTTTTCCTCATCCCTTCCTACCCCTCCCATCTGCCCTAAGAACAAAGAGCTTGTAAACCATTAAATTAGGCAGAGCCGAAGAGCTCTGGGTCATGAGCAAGCCTCTGATGCTCCGGTCCCCTGGACCCACCTTTTAAATGCTTATTCTGTCTCTTTCTAACTCTTTTGTCTCCGCTGGACTCGGGGAACCCGCTGGATGGTGTGGGGCTGTTTTCCCCAACACAGAAGAAGGCAGGAAGATGGGGAAAATTCAGTACTTCTTAGAGACCAGTTAAATGGTTGTGACTGAAATGTTGATAGTGATATGGACAGTGAAGGCCAGCCTGATGAAGTCTCAGATGGAAATAAGAACTTATTGAGAACTGGAGTAAAGGTCACATGTATCATACCTTAGCAACAAACTAGGCTACATTGTGTCCGTGGCCTAGGGCTCTGTGGAAATTTGAACTTCACAGTGATGATTTAGGATATCTGGTGGAAGAAATTTCAAAGCAGCAAAGGATTCAAGGTATGGCCTGGCTGCTTCTAGCAGCCTAATTCAGATGTGGGAATAAAGAAATGACTTGAATTTTGAATTTATATTTAAATAGGAAGCACAATGTAAAAGATTGGAAAATTTACAGCCTTGCCACATAGCAAAGGAAAAAAAAAGCTTTTTTCGGGAGAGGAATTCAAGCAGGCTGTGAAGGAACCACTTGCTAGAGATATTTACATAACTAAAAGGGAGTCAGATGCTAATACCCAAGACAGTGATGGGAAAAGGCCTTGAAGATATTTTCGAGATCTTTGTGGCAGCCCCTCCTAAAGGCCTAGGAGGACTAAATGGTTTCATGGGCTAGGTCATGCTGCTCTGCAAAACCTCAGGACACTGCTTTTTGCATCCAGGCTTCTCCAGCTCCAGTTGTGGCTCAAAGGAGCCGAGGTATAGCTCGAGCTGCCACTTTGGAGAATGCAAGCCATATGTCTCAGCAGCTTCCATGTTGTGTTAAGCCTGCAGGCTCAAACTGCAAGAGTAAAAGAGGCTTGGCAGTCTCCTCCTAGATTTCAGAGGGTGTATGAGAAAGCCTGGGTACCCAGACAAGAGCCTACTGAAGGAGTGGAGTCCTCAAAGAGAACCTCTACTAAGACAGTGCAGATGGGAAATGTGGGATTGGAAGCCTTATATAGATTCGCCACTGTGCCCCTAGTGGAGTGGTGAGAAAAGGACCACTATCCTTCAGACCTGAGAATGGTAGATCCACCAGGAGCTTGAACTTTGCTCCTGGAAAAGCCTAAGGCACTCAACATCCTGTGAGAACAGCCTTGGAAACGTTACCTTGCAAAACCATAAAATCAGAACTGCCCAAGGCCTTGGTTGCCCACCCCTAGCATCAATGTGCCCTGGATGTGGAACATGGAGTTAAAGGATATTACTTTGGAGCTTTAAGATTTAATGACTGCTCTGCTGGGTTTTGAACTTGCATTGGGCTTGTAGCCCCTCTCCTTTGGCCAGTTTCTCCCTTTTACCCAATGCCTATATCCCCATTGTATCTTTGAAGTAAAAAACTTGTTCTTGATTCTACAGGCTCATAGGTGGAAAGGACTTGCCTTGTCTCAGATGAGACTTTGGACTTTTGAGTTAATGTTAGAATGAGTCAAGACTTTAGGAGACTGTTGGGAAGGCATGACTGTATTTTACAATGTGAGAAGGATATGAAATTTGGGAGAGGCCAAGGGTAGAATAATATAGTTTGGATATTTGTCCCTTCCCAAATCTCATGTTGAATTGTGATCCACAATGCTGAAGGTGGGGCCTGGTTGGGGGTATTTTTGGTCATGGGGATGGATCCTTCATGGTCTGGTGCTGTCTTCATGAAAGTAAGTTATTGCAAGATTTTAAAAGTATGCAGCACCTCCCCACAACTCTCTCTTTCTTGCTCCTGCTTTCACCATCTGACATGCCTGCTTCCCCTTTGCTTTCTGCCATGATTGCAAGCTTTCTGAGGTCTCCCCAGAAACTAAGCAGATGTCAGCATCATGCTTCTGTAGAGCCTGCAGAACTATAATTAAATTAAACCTCTCTTCTTTATAAATTTCGCAGCCTTAAGCATTTCTTTACAACAATGCAAAAATTTCCTAATACAGGAAGGGAGACTGTATTTATCCTTTGTGTAAACTGAAGGGCATCTGGAGGATTGGCACTAAGCATATTAACAGTGACATCCAATGAAAGGTGGATGTAGAACCCAAACTGAATTGCTTTGTGAAGTGAATGGGAGGTGGATAAGTAGACAATGAACAAAGACAATTCTAGAGGCTCAGTTGTAAAGGCGGGGGGGCGGGGAATGTGTTAATTACACAGGGATCAATGCCTGCATGTTTAAAAAGATAAAGGTATAGTTTATATATAGTATAATTTATATATTAAGAAGATAGAGCCACTGAAAATATGTTAATAATGGAGGTGAAATTAGGTGGGATGATAAGCAAGGAACGTGAAGAGTAAAGGAAGAATGCAATGAAGAGTTCTTTCTGGAAGGATTAGTCTCAGGCAAGCTCAGACTGAAAGAAAGAGAAAAGAAGAATATGGAGGAAGAGAAATACATAGATGGAAGGAAGGGTGAAGATGGAAAGGCAAGCATCTTGAAAGGTGAAACTATGTCTTAGGTGTCTTTGAATTGCCAGCACTCAACGTAGCACTGCATGTGGTAGGTGTGAATAAACATTTCTTCAATTGAATTGAGCTCATGCCCGTTGGCCTCTGTTCTCTCCATGAAGTTGAGGTTTTGGCATTGAAGGGAATGAGAAGAACATAAGGTAAGGAAAGGATGGAAAGATAAAACTATGGACTAGCTTTGTGGTATATAGAATAGATGCTATTGTCAGACAGACGAAGATGCTTTTCTATTTATGCACCTTGTAAAGTATGTGCAATATTGAGAGGGAATGGTTTCATTCTCAGTATTTAAAAGAAAAGAGTGATTGCTTATGTGCAGATAGGCTTTTTAAGTCTCTATATTAGAAGTCCCTTTTCATTAGAAGTCTGTTGGAGTTCAAAAATGTTGCAGAGAAGATTTTGGACTTCAATTCTGATTTTATTCTCTATTTTTTCTTTCCTTTCCTTTATTCCTTATATCTCACTGCATATTATCAATGCAGCTGATCCCTCTCTAGTCTGACCAGCAGTACCTTTACCCAAAGGTTTCAGAAATGTCCAAGGTTTAAACTCAAGGAGTCAGAGATGTTACTCTAAGGGCCACCTATCTTCTGGAGAATAGAATATAAGAGAACATAAGACAAAGCACAGATTTTTATGAAACAAGATTGAGTGGAGCAAATGTAACTGTTACATTTATTCTAAAGTTACAAATAATCCTTAATGACCTTCTGCTAGACAAAGCAGCAGATTGGATAAAATGTATGTTTCATGCTGTATATGTATAATTATTCATCTGTATTCTGAAATGCAATGTTTCAAATATATTAATTTGAATATCAAACATAATATATAGATATTCTAGTTAGTGGACACTGTTATTTGCTAAGAAAGCAATGAAGGAAAGGTTATTAGACTTTTTAAGGCTGTTTTGCACATGTTTCCATTACCATCATTATGCCTAAAGTTTAAAATTTTTAGAACCCAAATTTTTACTACAAAAGTAGCTTATATCCTTCGTATGCCAGTGAATTTCATGATCATGAGGTATCCTACCTTTCTTTCTGTATTAGTCCATTTCACACTGCTGAAAACATACTTGAGACAGAGCAATTTACGAAACAAAGAGGTTTAATTGGACTTAGAGTTCTACATGGTTGGGGAAGCCTCACAATCATGGTGGAAGGCAAGGAGGAGCAAGTCACATCTTATGTGGATAATTGCAGGCAAAAAGTGAGAGAGCTTGTGCAGGGGAATGCCTCTTTTTAAAATCATCAGATCTCATGGGATTTATTCATTATGATGAGAACAGAATGAGAAAGACTTGCCCCCATGATTCAGTTACCTCTTACCAGGTTCCTCCCCTAACATGTGGGGGGAATTCAAGATGAGATTTGGGTGGGGACACAGCCAAACCATATCATCTTTCCTGTCTTATTCAAATGTTACTAGGAACTGATTAAATTCTAGAAAACAGTAAACACTCAAACATCACCTACTGTATGAAGGCTTCCCTAGCCGTAACCAGCTATTGGTTTCTTCCTTTATCTGTTCCTGCAGCTTCGTGGTCTTTTACCCAGCTATAGAAATGTATATAGTACTTTATAGTTACATTTTGGTTTTATTATTTCCTTCTCTAGATTGAGGTAAGGTAGAGATTATGTCATTTTTCTCTTTGTATCTTTTGGGAGACAATTTTCTTGGCATTTCTGCACATCTTGCATCAATTTTTATTATGGACTATATTTTCAAAGATGTTTGTATAGCAAACAACCTTGGAAGATGGATAATAAAAATATTTCCCTTGGGGCAAAGGATTAGGAGGTATTCTAGCAATCTCCTTTAAAGAACGGAATTTCCTAAGTTCCAGGTTCCTTAACTGTGACACAAACTCACTGTATGTGCAGTATCCCTCCAGGATGCCTTAATATCACCTGAATACAACTAAGAGGAGGGTGGTGATGGAGACGGGAGATTGGTGTGAACATGAAGCTCATACTGCCCACTGTGCTGTGAGTAATCAAGTCCTTTTCTCTGACCCCAGAGTATCATGTCTCCTAAAACATCCACAAAATGGGGCAGGCTTGTTAGCTTGCAAGTAGGGTAAAGTCTCAGAACTTCAGTTCTTGGCAGTTTCTCTAATATATAGCATGTTGTCTGCAAGTGTAGGGGAACAAAGTAGATTTTCAGTTTTTGAGTACATTTAATCTAATGTACTTTGATTTTAACTGCAGAAGAGATATTTTCATCATTTTTAAAGTTACAAGCTGTATTATCTTGGTAAATTTCTTAATCTGTCTCTATCTGTTTCCTTATGTGTAAAATGGGAAAAATAAAAGTATTGACCTTATAGGTTTGTGGTGGAAATGGAGATGTACTGACAAGACCCCTCTTCTAGGAAAGACCTGCCCAGCTGTAAAGACAATAGTCAGCAAATGACCTCCATCAGTTTGCCTTTAAGGTCTGCCTGAGATGCAGAGTCACATTACCTGAGATCACTCCCATGTTTGGGGAATCTGCATCCTGTAACGGTGTAGTGTGTGTATGGGTTTTATAAAGGATCAGTCATTTGGGTCCCATATGGGACAACTTTGTTGGGCAATGTAATTGCTTCAGAGTCCCCTGCTGGTTTGGCTGAGGCCTTGTCAGGCCTACACTGCAATTCGTTTTCTCTCTCTGGGAATCTGTGCTTCCTTTCACAAATTTCCTTTTCTTTTACAGGTTTTGATTCTTGACATTCTCCAAACTCTGTCCTAGCATCAGCTTCTGGAGCACTCAAACTGCATCAGGGCTATTGTAGGTAGTAAGAGAGTAACAGCACATCAATCATTCAATGCAATCCTTGTATATGGTTGATACACATTAAATGTTAGCTATTAGCTTCTTATTGCTCTAATTAATATTATTATGATGATCAACTATATGGAACACCCCAAAAAGCATGGTCCCTGAAACTCAGCATGCTGGTGTTCTCCAAAAGTGTGTCTGGTAAAGATGAAAAGGATAATTAAGTTACTAAAATCCTACCATAATGTGTGATTGTTGAAACAATCAGAGATATTCAATCTGGAGAAAGAAAGCTTTGGATAGCACTGGGTAGCTGCCTGACAATACTCAAACGGCTGTGATCTGAAAGTGAGATTAGACTGATTCTGAGGGAACCCAGAAGTGAGGATAGGGTCTTGCTGACCTGCATAGCGTCAGGACACTGTTCCCTATATCTATGCCACTCTGTCTCCAGTCTTGGCTCAGAGAAGCCCATGTACAGTGTGGCCCACCACTCCAGAGTGTGCAAGCTGTAAGCTTTGGTGGCTCCCATGTATTTTTTTACAGCAATGCAAGAACAGATTAACACACCTTCATTTTAAAAGTTGCCCAAAAAGAGATGGGCAACTTTGTCAAGGAGTCAAATTGCCTTTGGGGTGTGGGGTAGGAGAATGGTGCTGTAACCCTTGATAATTTTCCTTTAAGTTTGAAAGTTATTAAACATGATCATATGTACTGGGGTAGCCCTCCCTGGCCCCGGAGGTGAAACGTAGTGGAAGAAAAGTCACGTTCTTAATTCTAAAACTGTTAACACAAGCCTGTCTAAAGATCCTAGAGAGCTAGCTCAAAGCACAGCCTATAGTGAACTCAGCATTTCTTTCATTATAAGGAGGTCTGGAAAGAATTTGAGTGGGTGTGTGCTTGTGTGTGTGTGTGTGTGTGTGTGTATGTGTGTGTCACTGGAGAAGACAAGAATCATATCTTTTTACCCTGGGTTAATGTAGTTACACATTTTCTCTTCCCTCAATCCATGGCAATGTCCTGTATCCCTTGTAGTTATGCTGTTGACAACACCTTGGTTATGGGCTTCTCCTCTGTGGGCCTGGGCAGGCTATGTGGACAAGCTACAAAGGATAGTTTCATCATCTGCAGCCAGTTCCAGTTAGTATCAGAGTCAGCTTCCTTGTGGCTGTTTGTACGGAGCAAAGTTATACATAATAGATGGGAATTTATATATGTGTGTTTGTGTGTGGAGAGGGTTGGGGTAGATGAAAGGATCTATTATCAAAATAGATGTTTCCAGTCCATATCCAAAACTAATTTTTTGTGTCAACATAGGGACTTATCCAAAAGCCCTTTTGTGATTTTTCTGAACAAGCATATTCATGTTTTCAGCTGAAGGTACTGCTAGGAAAGTCTCCTGAGGTGCAAGCACAGCAGGATATTTTATTTTCAGGCTGTAATAAATGGCCCACTCTCTTTTCTTTGGTTGTGTTAATTTGAGAGACACATTTCACTTTTTTTCCTGCCTTTTTCACTTTTTTCCCCTTACACCTGCTTGTTTTCTCTTGGGTAGTCATTGCAAGGTTGTAACACAAAGGATTCAGTCTCTTAGGGAGACTTTTTCCAGTTTCCTAAAATGCTTTATGTGGGGAAAGCAGAGGTAGTTGTAACACTGGGAAGAGAAAATTTGCCTTTTTCTGGTCTCTCCTGAAAAAGTATCACCAAAATAACCTAGTTCCTATGGTAGCTCATGCCTGGATCACTACAGTACTGCCAGACTGATTTTTGGCAGCAACATCAGCAAATACAATTAAGAATGATTCATGTCAAGGGACTGATGAACCTTTCCAGTGTCTTTTCTGTAAGTCACTAATAACCTGAATTGACCTTCCTTGTTTGAATAAACACAACTGGCCTTCAATTATTTATTATGAAAAGGAAGTGAAACACTATCAAGAAAAGAAAGACATTCTCTGGATAAGTGGGAGGAGCTCAAAGTGGATTAATTTGGACGTTAAAGGGAATATAACCTTATTTTATGAAGTATAGCATGCCAGATAATATTGGTTAGGATAAGTTAGCTCATGAAAAAAAGTCAGGATCATGCACACCACGACAGAGCGAGAATCCAGTGAGCCTGATTTGATTTCAGTTAAACTAAATTTCAGACCCAGATTAATATCAACTGCCTTATCAGCAATTCTTCATGGGTTTATAGCTCCTTTGTTAGTTTGGGAGCCTTATTCACGTGATGAGTGACCCTCTGTAAAGGTGAGACATTCAACCACAAATTCAATAAATTTCAAGCACAAATATATTTGTTCAAAAATCTCAGCCTAAAAGTCTGCTGGGATGATGAGGAATGAAAGACACAAGGACTTTATTTTGTTAAGCACTAGTGAAAAAGGAAAATGCAGGTCCTCCAGATAGTAATGACATCCCCAATGAGCACTTCAACCACAAAGGAAGCAAAATCGAGTTAAAATTCATATGTCTGCTGGGGCTGATCATGAGACCGTTTGTAGAAAAGCGGGAACAGAAGATGCTGCTTAACTCTACCTGTAAGTATCTTGCCAGACATTGTATAAACACTTAACTCAAGGAGGAGGAAGAAATAGTGCCCATTATCTTCTGTGATAACACAGGATCTGATTACTTGTTCTCTCAGATACCCTGCAGTTCAGAGTATTAATTTCTCTATACCTTGAAGTGGCCAATAGTAATATCTTTCAGGTCTTTAATTAAAGGCTAAAGGTTGATTTTAGAGTCTCCCCATTGTCTGGACCTATTCTGATACAAACTCAACTTGCGACAAAGAATCTCAGGAAAAAAACAAAAAAAGAAAATGAAATAAAAAATAGCTGAAAAGGAAAATACTAGGTATTTAATTCAATCTCCATTAAGCTTTCCCTTCACGTGTAATCTTTGAGTTAGACAGTTCCTCTCCCATAGGGATAACACTTTCTTGTCACTAATCCCTGGATAACACAAGTCAGGGGAAACAGGAAATAGATACAATAATAGGTTTGAGTTTCTGAATTTTTCATTTAGCCAATAGTAAGGTAGGAAAGGGGCCAGATAAAAAAATAAAACAGCACCGACAGAAAATATCTATTTGTCCATGGAGAGAACACAAGCACTTGATGGAAAGAAGCCCACAATATACAGGATTGTTTTTTCACACATAAAGCAATATTTTAAATACTCTGAGGTGTATTCATTTTAACTTAAGCAAATGCATATACATTAAAGAGTCCCATAGCAGCACTATTTTTAATAGCAACAAACAGAAAATAACTTGTTTATACGAGTAGGTGACTAATTATTTAGATCAGGGGTCAATAAACTATGTTTTGTGGGCCAAATCCAGCCTATAGCCTGTTTTTGTCAAGTTTTATCAGAGTACAGCCATACCCATCAGTTATGTATTATCTATGGCAGAGTTGAATAGTTGTGATAAAGACCAAATATTTCACAAAGCCTGAAATATTTTCCATATGATTCTTTACAGAAAAAAAAATCTGACAACCAGTAATATAAATGGTTGCACATATATTCAATGGAACACTCTGTTACAATTAAATGAATGTAAAAGGTTGGTATATAACAATATAAAAAGATATCTGATATCAAGAAGAAATGATTCAAAACAGTGTATATATAAGTATTTTCAGATTCCATTTGCCTAAAAACAAAGCATATGCATGTGCATCAAACTTCTGAAAGCATATACGCACACAAAAACTTAATAATGATTACCTCTGGTGAATGAAATTAGGAGGTAGGACTGGGGAGAGGGAGAATGAAGAAAGAAAAGAGGGAGAAACATTTATTTAATATCCTTCTATATCATCACAAATTTTAAAATACTCACATGTTAAATTTATAATTGAAAGTAAACTAAAATTAGAATTATAGAAGCAATAGGAATTTAAGGATATTTTATTTGTAGAATGAATTAATGTAATTCTCAATGATATAATGCCAATTTTCTTTTCTTATGAATGTTTTTGTTGAATATTTATGTAATATTTCCTGTGTCTTTGACTAACAGAGTATGTGTTATCTCTTGCTTAAATATCTGTCTGTGATTTTAGTATCACTATTTGCTTTAGATGATTACAACGTACCTCTTCAATAGTGAAGTGAAAGGAATCACGAAGACATTTTATAACGTATTTTTGCTGTGAGGAATTTCACATAATAGTGTTGTTTTCCAATACTATTTATAAAGCACTGTCTTAAATCTCTCTTGAGTCTTCACACAAATTTAACAACTTTGGTGTTTCTAATTGTACAGAAAGATGTTTGATTTGGGATAAATTATTTAAATATTTCATGATTTCTTAATTTGCAACATAGAAAAATGCTACCTACCTTACCACATAAAAATTTTGTGTTAAGAAGGTTTTTAAGGATTCCATAAATTATCAATTGTTTTGAATATATTCATTTTGCCACAATTTTAGTGCAATCAAAATGTGGGCAGTCACAAGAAGATTTTTGATGGTAAGTGAGTAGTGAATCAATTAAAACAGTGTTCTAGAAGACCTATAGTCTAGAATTTTAGACTCTTAGACCACAAATGAACCTGGAAAAGTCATACATAAACTGTACAAAATTAGATAATATGGGCTTCAAACAAAAACAACAGCAAGCTCTCTTCGGTATGAAAACCCTCCTTTTTTTTGAGCCAGTACTTGCTTGTCTTCTTGTCTCTAAAATGTGGATGGTTATACTGTATTTGTTTGCCAAATTCATAGAATTCTTGTGAAAATTAAATGAATTAATTTATGCTGGAGAAATCTGTAAATTATAACTCTCTATACAATAATCTTTCAAAATATGGCATGCAGATAATTTTCAGGGGGGTGACAACATTTTTATGTTTTATTGATTACAGATCTATATTATATTTACTTCTTGTTTACAGTGAATGACATGCTACTTTTATTGTAGCTTCCTTTGAACTTAATGTATGGAGGTAAAAATGTGAGTCAACTCAAAAGAAAATTACTAAATAATACTATAGGTAAAATGTGGATATGACAAAAATCGTGATGATGGTATGTGCAAGTTCAGAAAACATTGCATTGTGAAGATATAAATTCGATTTAGATTTTCATATTTTAGTATATGGTTCTCAGCTGGCATTATTTAATTTGCTGTGGTTGCAAACATACTGTGTTAAAACAAGACATATGGAGCTCTTTTACAGCAAAGGAAGAAAGAAATGAAGAAACAGATGCCTGAAACATTGGGGAAAGTAACCCCTCTGCAGCTGAAATACTGGATGTTGCAGGGTCCATTGTCCCAAGTTAGTGTAGGTTGCATTGATTTCCTTGAAAGAAGAAAAACAACAGTTAGAGGACTGAAAAGTATACTTCTAGAGAGGGCCTGCAACATTTCTGAGAAATTAACTTTAGTTCATATTACCGTAAAAATTACTCTGGAGAAGTATGATTTCTACGATGAGCACATCTAACTTCATGTCGGATCTGACTTCCCAGACCTGACAGCCCAGTGAGACACTAAAGCTGCTTGAATTAAGTACGAGTAGCATATAGGACATGGGGTGGCCTTTGGAAAACCACTTCTGCATTTACAACCTAATGCTACTGGAATTCTGATTGTATCTTCGTGACTTTAGGTGACAAGGGCATACCAAGCTCAGGCTGGGAGGAAGTGAGTTGGGTCAGTGGTGACTATCTTCCTCTATGACGTGCAAAGCAAAAATGTCCTGCCATACCCCAGCGACAAGCTCACCCTCAATCTTCCTCTCATTCCTTTCCTAATCTGCGCAGCAGACTGTTCCAAGGGAAGAGGTGCCTTCTCCAGGGCACCTGTACATTTCCCCCTCTTATTTCCTTAAACCTGGGTTCTGCCTGAAAATAATGTATTTTTTTCCCTCATCCAGTTTCATGCCTTGACTTAAGAGTGCAAAAGCAAGCTACTGCATTGAAAGTTGGGGATTTGATTCCCAGAGTCTCACAAAGCCCTGAAGCAGAGCAGTTCCAATCTCTGCCCTTCATTTAGGATATTGGTGCTTCCTGGTCTCTACTACCTGCCTGTGTGACTACTGATTTCTTATGTCTCTGTAAATTCTGGTGACTAAGGAACTGCTTGTGCAGCAGTTCAGAGGCAAGATGGAGTATCTCTTTCCATTATTTATTTAAAAAATTCTTTGAAGGCTGCCATTTAACCTCAGCAGGGAAGTTGGGATTTTTCACCCACACATAGTGATTTTATTCCTCTGAAGCCTTATATGAATTATTAAGCTTTTAAGAAAAGAGAGCAAATAGAATTTTGCAAGGTAATCAAAAGCAAATATGCTAATTTGGGTCTATAGGACAGTATTTTTATCAGAAGGAACATTAAGGTTAGATCCGTTTTTCAACTAAATTAAAGAAATCAAGAAAAAGAACAAGACTAGCAAATTACCTTTGCTGATGGTCGAAACTAGCCCTATCTTGGACTCTCTTAATTGTCTTTCTCAGTATAAAACCTAGTTACTAGGATACGGCCGTGTGGCAGCATCTTTATTAGAAATTGTGTGGGAGAAAAAAAGGTCAGAGGCTCATTTCCAATAACAGTTTGACAAGTAACATGGAGAAAAGGGCAAGAAGGAATTGAGGCTTGTGATGTTTTCTTATAGCAAGATTTTGAGATAATAGCACTTATGTGGATAGAAAGTCTCCAGGAATACATTTTGTTAATCTCAGGGTTCAAAGAAAAAGACATGGTATCATATTATCATGAATATTAAAACAAGCCTAAAAAGATACATAAATATCAGGTAAAGGACAAAAATATCATCATCTGTCACTGTTAAAAAACTTTTTTAATCTTAATATCCAAAAGCCCTATAATTATATGGATAGAAGTCACACCTTCAGCTACCATAATTGAGGTCAATAGTCAATAGTTAAAGGGCTTAAACATTACAGAAAACTTTATAAGACCCAGGTGGGTCTCCTAAATCTGACAAAAAGGTCGTTATCCCTCTCTGTACTGGTAGATCTTTGTATCAGAATAGAGACATATTTGTAAAATTTGTACTAATGAAAATTTATTTGAGTTAAACTCCATCTTATCATTGTCTTCTAATGAAATTAAATATATATTAATAAATTAGTAGGTTTTCATAATCAGAATTATGCCAATTTAGAGACATATTAATACATTTCCAAAATTCACATAAAGATGTGAAACCTCTATGGTTAAAAAGTCTAAGTCATTAACAATTTAAATTTACTGTGTAATAAAAAAATCAAGACAATAAAAATACCTGACATTTCAGATACTCTGCCTTATCTCCCCTTCCCTGGCTTCTCCCTGTCTTGAGCATTGCCATTGCACACAAAGGCAGAGGGGGTCAGAACAGTGTTGTACAGTTTGGCTTCCAATAAGCCTGTCATTGAAACTCAGGTCTGCACTAGCTCCCCAGCAATGGTTCTTAACCATAATGGAATGGCTGAAATGACAAACATAGGATTCAGAATCTAGATGGCAATAGATCTCACTGAGATTCAGGAGAAAGTTGAAACCCAACCTAAGGAATCTAAGGGATCCACTAAAACGAATCAAGAGATGAAAGACAAAAATAGCTATTTTAAGAAAGAACCATATGGATCTGATGGAGCTGAAAAACTCACTACAAGAATTTTATTATATAATCCCAAGTATTAACAGCAGGATAGACCAAGCTGTGGAAAGAATTTCAGGACTCGAAGACTGATGCTTTGAATCAACTCAGACAAAAATAAAGAAAAAATAATAAAAAATAATGACCAAAACCTCTGAAAAATATATATAGGACTATGTAAAAAGACCAAACCTATGACTCATTGGTGTCCCTGAAAGAGAGGGAGAAATCGCAAGCAACTTGGAAAACATACTTGAAGATATTGTCCACAAAAATTTCCCCAATCTTGCTAGAGAGGTTGACATTTACATTCAAGACATTCAGAGAACCCCTGAAAGACACTATACGCAATGACCATCCCCAAGACACATAGTCATCAGACTCTCGAAGGTCAATGTGAAAGAAAAAATATTAAAGACAGCTAGAGAGAAGGTGCAGGTAACCTACAAAGGGAACCCCTTTAGATTAACAGTGGACCTTTCAGTAGAAATCCAACAAGCCAGAAGAGATTGGGGGCCTGTATTCAGCATCCTTAAAGAAAAGGATTTCCAATCAGGAATTTTATAGCCAGTCAAACTAAGCTTCATAAGCAAAGGAGAAATAAAATTCTTTTTAGACAAGCAAATACTGAGGGAATCTGTTGTGACCAGACCTACTCACAAGAGGTCCATAAGGAAGTGCTAAACATGGAAATGGAAGATCATTACCAACCACCAAGAAAGCACGCTTAAATACATAGACTTTTGGCACTATAAAGCAACTACACAATCAAGTCTATATAAGAACCAGTTAGCAACATGATGACAGCATCAAATCTACACATATCCATACTAACTTTGAACATAAATGGGCTAAATACCCCCCGTAAAAGGCATAGAGTGACAAGTTGGATAAAGAAGCAAGAAATTCTTTGACACTTTTATCAGTTTCAGAGATATAATATACCAGAATCTCTGGGACACAGCTAAAGGAGTGTTAAGAGAAAAATTTATAGCACTAAATACCCACATTAAAAAGTTAGAAAGATCTCAAATTAGCAACCTAACCTCATACCTAGAGGAACTAGAAAAACAAGAGCAAACCAACCTCAAAGCTAGCAGAAAAAACAATAACCAAAATCCAAGCTGAAATGAATGAAACTGAAATAAGAAAGAACACACAAAAGAGAAACAAAAACAGAAGTGTGTTTTTTGAAAGAATAAATAAAATTGATAGACAACTAGCTAGAATAATAAAGAAAAAAATGAGAAGAGCCAAATAGACACCACCAGAAATAATAAAGGAGACATTACCACCAACCCCACAGAAATACAAAACACCCCTGAGACTATTACAAACTCTTCTATACACACAAACTAGAAAACCTAGAAGAAATGGATAAATTCCTGGAAACATCCTAAGATTGAACTGGGAAGAAATTGAAGTCCTGAATAGACCAATAATGGATTCAGAAATTGAGTCAGTAATAACAACAACAAAAAAAACCCTACCAAACAGAAAAAGCCCTGGACCAGACATATTCACAGCTGAAATCTACCAGATGTATAAAGAAGAGCTGGTACCACTCCCACAAAAGCTAGTCCAAAAACTGAGGAGGAGGGATTCTAACTCATTGTATGAGGTCAGCATCATTCTGATACCCAAACCTGTCAGAGACACAATGAAAAAAAGAAACTTCAGGCCAATATCCCTGATTAACATAGATGCCAAATCCTGAATAAAATACTAACAAACTGAATCCAGCAGCACATCTGAAAGCTAATCCACCATGATCAAGTGGTGGATTAGCTTTGGGATGCAAGGTTAGTTCAACATACACAAATTAATAAATGTGATTCATCACATAAACAGAACTTAAAAAAATACCATGTGATTATCTTAATAGATGTGGAAAAGGCTTTTGATAAAATTCAACACCCCATAATTTAAAAAATCCTCAGCAAACTAGGCATTAAAGGAAGATATCTCAAAATAAGAGTCATCTATGACAAACCCACAGCCAACATTATACCAAGTAAACAAAATTTGAAAGAATTCCTCTTGGGAACTGAAGCAAGACAAGGATGCCCACTCTTACTATTCCTATTCCACATAGTACTGGAAGTCCTACCAGAACAATCAGGCAAGAGAAAGTTATAAAAGGCATCAAAATAGGAAGATAGGAAGTTAAATTACCTCTCTTCACACATTATTTGATTCTTTACCTAGAGAACCCCATAGTCTCTGCCCAAAAGCTCCCATACTATATCTATCTGATGAACAACTTCAGCAAAGTTTCAGGATATAAAATCAATGTACAAAACTCAATAGCATTTCTATACATCAACAAATTCCAAGCCAAATAAAGAACACAATCCCATTATTTATTTCTCATATATATATATTTCTCATTCCTTCTTTGATTTTTTTTTACCGTGGTAAATTGAACTTTTTGATTTCCAATTATTACCTTTTTCCCACTAAAAAATTTCACATTTACCCTTTGCCACAAATTTTGTAGTATCTTCCCCATAGGTGGAGTATACTTTTCCATCCCATTAGCTTTGTCCATGGCCATTTGGTCAGTGGAACAGTTGTAGGTGTGAAGTAAGCAGCATCTGAACAGAAGCTTTAAATGAGCTTGTGTGATTTTTCTCTCTTTACCCTTAACATTTCCCTCTACCATGGGAACACCATGCTCCAGGCAGTGGCCACTCCTTAATTCTGGATCTCAGGATGAGTAAGCATACAAAGATGGCCCACTGGACCTAGTGCAGCCCAGTGAAGTCCATATCTGGTTATCTATGTAACCAACATAACTGAGACTGACCTGCATTGCTCATGTAAAGGAATAAATATTGTAAGCTACTATAATTTATGGGTTGTAAGTAGCATAACACAATTGACTAAAGAGTACACCATTTGTTCTTAATAGAGTCTTGACCAGACAGCTTGAACGGTCATGATCTCAGATGAGAGGCAAGGAGAGCAGTCAAAACTCACGACTAGCTCATACAAAACCTGTGCAAGTGTGCTGTGTCAGTCCCACACCTGGTCACCTGTTCTTAGCACAATGGTGACAGCCAGGTTTCTCATTGAGACTATTAACACTTTTTGAGTTTGACAAGAGTAGGCAAGGTCAAACACTGGCTAGGTGCTGAAGTGTTACATGTACTGCCAGAAGCAGCACCATTCATACGTACATTCCAAAGGAGGGTTTTCTTAAAGTGAATCTCCTTAAGTTCTAGTAAGTGCATGCCAGTCACAGGTATACTAGATTGTCTTAGCCCCCTTGCATAGTATAATGTAACATGTAAACATTACGAATGTTCAATTGCAAAAGTGGATTATCACAAATAGGCTAAATCTTATTACAATAAAACATTATAATGGAGTGTTTATGACCCTAAAGATTTCTAAAACCTAGTAATGATCAATTTATTTTGAGAAATATTAAAATAAAATTTGATGCTTTGTTGCTTTGTATAATGGAATTTAACTAACTTTTTTTTTTTCTTTTTTGGGGGACAATGTACAGCAGAGTGACTAAAGGTGCAGGCTTTTAATGAGCTAACAGCACTCATTTCAAGTCCTGGCTACTCCATGTCCTAACTATATTCTTCGGCAAGCCACTTACATTGAGTGGTGTTTAACTTTCCTTATCTGCAAAATAAGAAAAACAGAAACTTCTGTAACAAAGTTGTAATAAGGACTGTATGAGATTATATGTGAAAAGTATTTATC
Source organism: Piliocolobus tephrosceles (assembly GCF_002776525.5). Classification (NCBI taxonomy): domain Eukaryota; kingdom Metazoa; phylum Chordata; class Mammalia; order Primates; family Cercopithecidae; genus Piliocolobus; species Piliocolobus tephrosceles. The sequence goes on along the minus strand of NC_045439.1, from coordinate 69,161,568 downwards.
CCACTGCTAGAATATTGTAAGCACTAGATGTTTGTAGACATATTTTTACTGTTATTCTTGCCAAAATTATGTGTAAAGCACAAGCAACATTCAGTCTTTTAAAAAGTTTCAGCTTTTCATACTTCCAAATGATAAAATGTGCATAAAATTTTATCAAAAACCAGAATCCTCCTATCATGACAGGAAAAATATGGAGAAAAAGGAAATTCTATTTTGTTTTGACAAAAGACAAGGCAATAATTTCCATAAATATTCAACAACTAACATTGGAACATTTCACAATGTCACTGCAATTTAGTAATAATTATACTAGTTACACTGTATAGCACTTAATCTTTTTAAGATATTTTGCCAACTGCTTTTTTAATCCTCACAGCTATTTTATTAGAAAAATTATTTACATGTGTCATATCCTTGCTATTCTTCTCTATCAAAATTAATGATGTTTTCACAAATAATAAGCATTGAAAACTTCCACATCAGATACTATCAATGTTTTATATTTTCTTCACACTTACTTCACTTTCTTCTAGAAGCTTGGATTTTTAACAAGAACAACCTAGATTTAGGCTAGCCCATTTCTTTACAACTTTCTCTGTTATTCAATATAAATCATATAAATAGAAATATGAAAATATTAATATGAATATTCATATATGCACACCCATTTTTTTATACTTAACATTTTCCCATGTTTGGCTTTTTTAGAAAACAAAAAACCAGAAATAGAGCTGAGATCCTTTGTGTAACTTGCTTTCTTTCCTTTTTGCTATTCTCTAAATGCACCTGCTCTTCCTAAATTTGCTGTATTTTTCATTCTTTTAAACATGGAATGAAATGCATGGAAATGTTACATATATTAATTATTATGATACAAATTCCATTTTATCTCAATATCTTATTTGGAAATTTATTGATGTTGACTAATGTAGAGCTACACTATCCATTGGAACTGTTGTATAATATTCCTTTGAGCAAATGACAATTCATCCATTTTCAGATTCATGTTTGTAACTGTTTGCATTTTAGCAGAAACTGTTGCTTTTGCTCTTATACCCTTGACACTCACTTTTCCAGACTGAAGGCTGCTTCCTGTGGACACCTGCAGCACTCTGCTGAAAGGTGTCTGTTCTGGCATGCTCAGAGCACACTCAGCTTACTTGCAGGGCAAGTTAAAATGCCAGAGAGCCTGAAGCAGCCTTCATTCAATGATAGGCAGGGATTTGGTGGATAAATACCCTACCTGTTTTTACACCTATTGTGAGACAACTCTGAGGTATTTTCCCCACCGGTACTTGCCTCAAATCCCATGGTGAGAATTTGTTGATTCTGCACCCTTGGGTTTCCTGTCTTTTCCTATCTCATATCTCCACTTCCCCACTCATCCTTTTCTGAGATCACCTCCCAAATGAATTATAGGCATACCTTGGAAATATTACAAGTTTGTTTCCAAACCATCACAATAAGGCAAATATCACAATAAAGAGAGTCAAATGAATTGTTTGGTTTCCCAGTGCATTTAAGAATTATGCTTACACTATACTGTAATCTATTAAGTGTGCAATAGCATTAGATCTCAAAATAGACATACTTTAATTTAAAATACCTTATTGCAAAAATATGCTAACAATCATCTGAACCTTCAGCAAATAGTAATCTTTTTGTTGGTGGAGGATGTTGGCTCAATGTAGATGACTTATAATGAGTAGGGTGGTGGTTACTGAAGGTTGAGGGTGGTGGGGGTTGTGGCAATTCCTTTAAAAAAAGGCAACAGTGAAGTTTTCAATATTAATTGGCTCTTCTTTACATGAAAGATTTTTGTGTAGTATATGATACTATTTGACAGCGTTTTACTCACAGTAGAACTTCTTTTAAAATTAGATTTAGTCCTCTCAAAACTGACTTCTGCTTTATCAACTAACTTTATGGAATAGTTTAAAACCTTGATTGTCATTTCAACAGTATTCACAACATCTTCCCCAGATGCTATTCTTGATATTCTTGATATGTTATCTCAAGAAACCACTTTCTTTGCTCATCCATAAGAAGCAGCTCCCCATTTGTTCAAGTTTTATCATGAGATTTTAGCAATTCAGATACATCTTCAGGCTCCACTTCCAATTCTGGTTTTCTTGCTATTTCTACCACTCCTGCAGTTACTTTTTCTACTGAAGTCTTGAACCTCTCAAAGTCATTCATGAGGGTTGGAATGAACTTCCTCCAAACTCCTGTTAATGTTGATATTTTGACCTCTTCCTGCGAATCACGATTGTTCTCAATAGCATCTAGAATTGTGAATCATTTTCAGAAGATTTTAACTGAATTTGCCCAGATCCATCAGAGGAATCACAATCTATGTCAGCTATGGTCTTACACAATGTATTTCTTAAATAATAAGACTTGAAGTTGAAATTATGCTTGATACATGGACTGCAGACAGATCTTGTGTTAGCAGGCATGAAAACAAGATCAATTTTTTGTATATCTCCATCAGAACTTATCAGGGGAAACTAGCCCCCGATATTCAACATGGGTTCTTCTCTATTTCCCTAAGTTTTGGCCGGTCTGAGAAATAAAGGGAAAGAGTACAAAAGATATTAATTTTAAAGCTGGGTGTCTGGGGGAAACATCACATGTTGGCAGGTTCTGTGATGCCCCCCAAGCCACAAAACCAGCTAATTTTTATTAGTGATTTTCAAAAGAGGAGGGAGTGTATGAATAGTGTGTGGGTCACAGAGATCACACACTTCACAAGGTAATAAAATATCACAAGGCAAATGGAGTCAGGGCGAGATCACAAGAGCTGGGCAAAATTAAAATTGCTAATGTAGTTTCGGGCACGTATTGTCATTGACAACATCTTTTCAGGAGACAGGGTTCGAGAGCAGACAAATGGCCTGACCAAAATTTATTAGGTGAGAATTTCCTCGTCCTAATAGGCCTGGGAGCACTACAGGAGACTGGGACTTATTTCATCCCTTATCTGCAACTGTAAAAGACAGACGTTCCCAAAGTGGCCATTTCAGAGGCCTCCCCTTCAGAACACATTCTTTTTCTCAGCGATGTTCCTTGCTGAGAAAAAGAATTCAACGATATTCCTCCTGTTTGCTTTTGAAAGAAGAGAAATATGGCTCTGTCCTGCCCGGCCCACAGGCAGCCAGACTTTAAGGTTAGCTCTCTCATTCCCTGAAAATCGCTCTTATCCTGTTCTTAGGGTGCTCAGATTTCAATACTGTTCAAGCACACAGGCTCTACAAACAATTTGTGCAGTTAACGCAATCATCACAGGGTCCTGAGGTGACATTCATCCTCAGCTTATGATGATGACGGGATTAAGAGATTAAATACAGGCATAGGAAATCACAAGAGTATTGATTGGGGAAGTGATAAATGTCCATGAAATCTTCACAATTTATGTTCAGAGATTGCAGTAAAGAGAGGCATAAGAAATTATGAAAGTATAATTTGGGGAAATAATACATATCCATGAAATCTTCACAATTTATGTTCTTCTGACATGGCTTCAGCCGGTTTCTCCATTCAGGGTCCTTGACTTCCCGCAACAGAACTCTTGGGCAACCAAGTGTATTGTCAATGAGCAGTAGTATTCTGAGAGGAATTATTTATTTTCCAAGCAGTACATCTCAGCAATGGGCTTAAAATATTCAGTGAATCATACTCTCAACAGATGAGCTGTCATCCAGGCTTTCTTGTTCCATCTATAAAGCATGGTAAAGTAGAGTTAGCATAATTCTCAAGGGCAGTAGGATTAGCAGAATGGTAAATGATCATTGGCTTCAACTTAAAGTCACCACCTGCGTTAGACCCTAACAGGAGAGTTCATCTCCATTGAAAATCTGTTGTTTAGTGTTGCAACCTGCATGCATAATTTTAGCCTGATCTGGATAATTTTCTACAGCTTCTATATCAGCACTTGCTGCTTTACATTGCATTTTTTATGCTATGGAGACAGTTTCTTTCCTTAAACTTCATGAACCAACCTCTGCTATGTCAAACTTTTCTTCTGCAACTTCCTAACCTCTCTCTACCTTGATAGAATTGAAGAGAAGTAGTGGTCTTGCTTTGGATTAGGTTTTGACTTAGGAGAATGTTGTGGTTGATTTGATCTTTTATTGACAACCAAAACTTTCTCCATATTGGCAATAAGGTTGTTTCACTTTTCTATTATTTGTGTGTTTACTGGAATAGCCCTTTCCCGGAAAATTTCCTTTGTATTCATAACTTGGCTGTTTGGTGCAAGAGGCTCAGTTTTCAGTCTACTTTGCCTTTTGGCATACCTTCCTCAAAACTAAGCCTAATTCTTTCTAGATTTTTATTCAAAATGAGAGATGTGAAACCCCTTCTTTTTCTTAAACACTTTCTTGAACATTTGAGACCATTGCAGACTCATTCATTGGCCTAATTTCAACACTATTGTGTCTCAGGGATTAGGGAGTCCCAAGGAGAGACAGGGAGATGAGGGAATGGTTGGTTGGTATAGCAATCAGAATGTATACAGCCTTTATTAATGAAATTTGCTGTATAATATGAGCACCATTAGTGGGCCCCGAAAACACTTACAATAGTAACATCAAAGATCACTGGTCACAAATCACCATAAAAATAATAAGAATGCAAAAGTTTGAAAATTATAAGAATTACCACAATGTGACACAGAGACACAAAGTGAGCACACATTGTTGGGAAAAATGATGCTGATGGACTTGCTTGACAAAGTCAAATTTGAAGTCCAGGGGTCTGTGGAATTTGAAATCCAGGTGTCAAAATCCAGCCTGCCACCTGTTTTGTACAGCCATTGAGCTAAGAATGGATTTTGTATTTTTAAAAGATAGAAAAGATCAAAAGAAGACTAATTATCTTTGTTTTGTGCTACTATAATAAAATACCACAGACTGAGTAACTTATAATGAACAGGAATTTATTTGGCTCATGTTTCTGGAGACTGGGAAGCCCAAAATCAAGAGGCCACATCTAGTGAGGGCCTTCTTACTGTATCATAACATGGAGGAAGACATCACATTGAAAGAGAGCAAGAGAGGGCCAAACTCACTTTTATGACAACCTACTCTTGTGATAATGAATGCACTCCAATGATAGCAACATTAATTCATTCATGAAGACAGAGCCCTCATTGCCTAATTACTTTTTAAAGGCCCCGCTTCTCAACACTGTTGAAATGGGGCTTAAATTTCCAACACATACACTTCGGAGAACACATTCAAACCATAGTATGAATTTTTCATGACACACAAAATTGTATTAAATTAAATTTTTAGTGTCCATAAGTAAGTTTTTGTTGGAGTCCAGTCACACCTATTTACTTACTTGTTATCTGTGGTCATTTTTGCACTACTACAACACAAATAAATAGTTGCTACAGAGACTCAATGGCCTGCAAAGTTTAAAATACTTATTATCTAGACTTCTGCTGAGAAAATTCACTGATCCTTTCTCTAGGTTATATATTTAGAAATAGAATTTCTTTGTTAAAGACAATGCATATAAATAAATAAAGATTTAAACATTATATGTATTATATAAAATAAGAATATTTTTATGTTGTAGATATATACTATAAACTTTGCCAAATTGCTCTCCAATGTAGTTATTCCAACTTACACTGCCAGCTACCAGGAGCATTTGTGTGTTTCCACTTCTTTGTATTCTCACCAGGATTTTTTTTTTTTTTTTTTTTAGCACTTTTCTAATATTTGCTAAACTATCTTTTTAAGCAAGTAAATGTTCATGTCTCAGCCTCCTTTAAAGACAATGGTATCTAAAATTGTTTTGCTTTGAAAAAAATCTTTATTTTTGTGGGTTACCTTTAAACTTTTGACAAATGATATTGGCTTCCACTTATGGGGGTGATAGAAAGTTTCCTCTTAAAAAATTTTAAGGAAAAAGAGTAAGTCAATTAAAAGATAAACATTAAGTATATAACTGTAAAGTGATATCCAGATGTAGTGAAGTCATAAAGATGGATTCTGAATGATTGAAATTTGTGAATCAGTGAAGCAGTGGAAACTTGCCATCTGTATTTTAATTGTGGATCAATCATTTGTCAGTTGTGTGTTCTTGGACAAATTATTTATACTCTCTACATTTCAGTAAAATGAAGATAATTGCTAAAGCTTCCCTATTTCTTTCATAATGTTATTTTGGAGATCTATCAAGATTATAAGTTAGAGCTCAATGAAAGTGTATGGTACAATATAAAAGTAAGACATTGTTCTGTTACACCATCTCCATATGGTGCCTGTATACAACCTCCCTGAAGTTTCTACTGTTCTCCCCAAAGACAATGGACACGGTCCACTTTTGGTTTTTTGTTTTGCTCACATTGATAATAGCACTAACTCCACGCTCTTCATTTCTGCTAGTAGAAATTCTATTGACTGTTCATTAGCCTTTTTCTATTAAGTGTTCCCCAGATTCTATTCCCTCTTGTCATGTTACATATCTTCCTCCAGTAAATCTTCGTATCATTTAAAGATGTTCTCTGACACCATGGAATATATTCCACTGTCTATTCATTGAACTGCTTATGCATTATGAACATAGATGCTGTACTCCTTTGGCAACTTCTTCAGACTTAGCATAGTTTCTTGCACAAAATAGTAGCATATGAATATATATTGACCTGAATTTCTTTTATAAGGATCCATTATCCCTTTTAAAAGTATGTTTGTCCCAATTTTGCCTACATGGCTGAAAATATGAGGCCTCAATATGGTGTATGGGGTCCTCTAAGGTGGACCTTATCCTACCTCTTCAGGCTCATCTTATAGTAGCCTGTCTTCTCTCTCTCTGCTTCAGCTGCACTGACCTACCAGTCCCCCAAACATGCATGCTCCTTCAGCAGCAGGGCTTTGGCACATGTTGTTCTGAGTACATAGAATAATCTCAATTTTCCTTTCATTTATTAATTTTTACTCACTTTTCAGACTTGATTTCAGTGGTGTCTTCTCCAGGGAAGCCTTGCTGTATCTCAACTCTGCCAAATTCCCCTCTTGCATGCACTCATAGCACTAGGCTATTCATTGGCAGCATTCATCATAGTGGCAGCTTTACACTTATTTATGTGATTATCTGGTTAATGTTAATCCTACCTGTTAAGCTTTGAGCTTCATGAAGACATGGGAATATTTGTTTTTCCTCACCATTGTATCTCTTGCTTCTAATAGCATGGTACATTGTAAATGCTCAATAAATATTTGTTGGATGTTTGACTGAATGACTAATAAGTTGCTCTATTCCCTGCAAAATCAAATCAAACCTAGTGTCCTTTCTTGCTCCCATCTTCCATGATCAGAAAAAAAATACATATGATCAATGGCATAAATTGAGCTTTATCTACTCTAGCCAAGTCATTTGGGAAGACTTCCAGGATGTCAAGGCACCAGTCATTGCTTCCAGGAATCAGTGACTCCCTGCAGCAGTTCTTAGTGACCTGCTATTACTGAACCCCTGCCCCTTGAAAGCTATATCTTCCCCCAAGCAAATGCCAGAATGCTTTCTGTGATAGCTGGACTCCAGCTACAGTCTTCTCTAAATATATCCATGTGCCATTTTACCTTAAATTTCTATCTAAAAATAATCAGGTTGTTGAACTACAGCAGAGTAATACACAATTTAAATTCAGTTGCCAAGAGGCACATTTTTGCTTAAGAACAGGCAATCTTGCACTTGGTTTCTGACATAAAAAGATCTGTCTTGCTGTGAAGCATGAATTACAGATAACCCTTGAACATTACACATCAAACCTGACACTAAGGGCAGCCTCTCTCTCTCTCTCTCTGTCTATACACACACACACACACACACACACACACACACATATATACACACACACGTGTGCAATTATTATTTAAACTCTATATTTTAAAAGCTTCCTTTATAGCCAACAATCGTATACTTCATCACGAATTATTAGTTTTAATATGATGACAATATATTATGGCAGAGAGGATTTTAAAAAGTACTTATCTTTTCGCCACTTCAGTATATTATATTCTTCTAACTCTGACCCCCAATCTCTTTTTTTAGAATTTCCAAAGTGTTCCAGGAGGTTGTATTTGAGTGAAGATAAAATATAGTGAGATCAAGATGCCATGTTTACATATCCTTATTTTAAATATCCTCACAGTATAGCTCTGGCAAGGACATGGTCCAGAACAAGATGTCAGCATTTGATATGATAAAAACAACAACAACAGCACTTCTCATGTTGAAACTGGGCCAAGGCCTCTTTCAGCAACATCATCTACAGTCTCCCCACAACCCTGTTAGCCCATGTGTGCTACTGAGGACCACACAACTGAACCACAGGGAATCGTTTTCTCCAAGATTTCAGTGTGGACAGATACTTACTTGTTTTGATCTAAACTTACCTCTTTAACTTTTGGATCCCAAACAAAACAAATGCTTAAAAGAACAAATACTTGCTTTTAACCAGAGTAAATGATCAAGCAAATGGCCTGGATACTATAGCAGTGAGTACTTGTTTAGTCACTGACCTATTCAGGCAGAGAAATTATTACAGAAAATGTTAATATGTAATTCTGGATTTTCTCAATTAATGAAGACTCTCATTTCCATTTTCAAAGAGTGCTGTTGGGTATCATTTGTGTTCAATGCCACATTGTTGCTGGGTTGGTAGTGGATTGGCACTGAAATGGAACATAGAAAAGGTGCCAGTGAATACCAGAGTGGCCAAGGAAGAAAGAACGCCAACAGAACATCTGGGTTAGAGATACAGCTGCTTTGGGGAAGGCTCTTATCCTTGTAGATTGGGTGATAAAATTCAGTGAGTCAGAACTTATATTACTGTGTGTTTCATAACAACTTTCTAACACAGTGTTAGGGTGAGGGTGCCAGGCCTGCTATTTACAGTGGAACCATTTGTGTTTCATTTTATTTTGCTTGATTGCTTCCACTGCATTGTAATACAACTTGCACAGAAGTTTTGATAAAGAAGACATCTTAATATTTTTAATACTGCACTTTAAATTTTTATTGAAAATTGAGTATGCGTCAATGTAAAACTCATGTCATGCTTAATTTTGTTTGGTGGAATAAACAAACATTGATGTGAAAAGGAGGTTTTTAACTATAAAATAATATCATGTTATGTCAACAGTGGTTATCTCTGGCTGGAAAGTTTTGAATGATTTAAAATTCTTCCTTTTTATTTTTCTCTGTTTTCTAAATACCTTATTTGTATTATAAAAGTGCACACACATACATGTATGTGCATGTGTGTGTACATGTGTACATATATACATATACAGATATATTTAAGTGGATATTTTTCCGTAGGCAGAGCTATTATTTCAAAAGCACGTGATATTTTCACCCTCCAAGATTCTATCTAAGAAGTGTGTGTTTACGAGGTAGGAGAAATGAAGAGCAGGGGAGAAAGGGTGGGACAGAGCAAAGCAGAAAACTTCATCTCTTCCCTTGTCTGTAACTGTTGTCTGCAGGTAGGTCTTTTGCTTTCCATTTTTCTCTTGGGTCCCATGTGGCTTGGTTATAGAAATGTCACTTTTGAAACTACAAAATTCAGGACAGGACAAACTCGAGGACCAGACCTTTCCTGTGGTGGGACGTGAATCCTCCCTATGCTGTGCAGCCTCCTAACCCTTTTGAGTTTCTGTCTGCTCCCCAAGTCTGGTCCTGGGAGCCCTTGATAGCCTTCTACATCATTCATATCTTTTTTTCCTTTGGATAGCTGAGTTTACTTTCCTTACTTTCAGCCAAGAACTGACTGACATAACTAAGATTAAATAAAATAAACATGTCTTTTTTTTTTCTATGTGAGATGATCGATAATCACTAGGAACTTCCTATGGGAAAAGACTATAGAATATGAGTGTCCTCAACAAAGTTTTAATTTGTGATTTCTGCAGCAGCAAGCCAGCTCTGGGTCTTTCTCTATTTAATCATAGTAATGATGATGCATTGTTCTTTTACATCCATCAGGCTGCTTTCACCTTTGGTTACATGGAGAAGGAACAGAAGTCCTAAAGATAATAAATGGAAATATTGTTTCACCTGGAGTTTAACTCTTTTAAAAAATTTTATTTGTAACCTGCTTTTACAGTGGTAGATTATGGACCTATAGAGTGGTTGTCATTGAATTTAGTCTCTGAAGATAATTCAGTAATTATCTAGGAGCATTCCCTCAATTTATAGCTAAAAAGCTGAATCCCCCAGTAGTTAAGAGACTTACCCAAATCACATAGCAACTTAAAGGTACAAAATTAGACTTAAAATTCATGACTTCTGAATCTTAGTCAAAAATTCTTTCTCTAGATGTCACTCTCCAAAGATTTCATGATTTAAACAAAAGGATTGATGAATGAAATAGCCACTTTGCTTTGAAAAGAATAGTAAATAAATTCATAAGAATACTTTTTGGACTATGGCTAAATAATATTCCACTCAGTATTTGCTTTACTTACCACCTATGTTGCTTTGATTAACATGTCTGGTAAACTCTGTCTTTAGATAAGAAATAGAAACAAGTGAAATACATATTTAGATGATTCTCTTTTCCCCTCTTTTTCTTAATTATACGTCTTAAATGTATTCTTTTTCTTACTATATTGAAGGTGGTTACATAAGCAGAAAATGCATCTCTGATATGTCACCATTCTTTCTGAATGCATGACTGTTGCCTGGAGCCCTGCAGCGTGCAGCTAACTGAGAAGTTTTAGTGCTCCAGGGACAGTTGCTGTATTTCCAGGCTTGGCTATTTCATATTATATTTCCTTTCTGTATGTGTCTTGCCTCCTGAATGAGATTGTGCTCTGAGGGGGCCTTTGGCAAATTATTTTTGGTGGCTTAACTTTCATTCAACATATATGCACTGAGCATCTACAACCTGTGCTGTGTACTGTGGTAAGAATTAGTGGCACAAGTAGGAGAAAAACCTCCTTCTGCCCTCAGGGAACCGACACTCTATTCAGAGCAATGTGCATTTTAAAGTGATAGATGATAAGAAATAATACAAAATCAAAGTAGGATACTGAGCTCTCTTAAAAATTTATTATTATATCCTTAAGAACTCAGATTAAGAAGTTCTGTTAAATTCTAACTAGTACTTTGGGCAGCCTGGAGGAGGCTCTCCAGCAGCCTGTGAAGACAATTATGCTAGTAAGACAAAATGTATTCCTGTGAATAATTAAAATAATTAAACTGTTTACAATATACATTAGTCATTTAATTGCTGATTTTTCCAAGACAGAAAGAGTATATGTTTTTACCAAATGCTTAGGAGAGGTCAATGTGAGCCAAATGGTGGCAAATAGGCTGACAACTCTGTGAAGGTGAAAGGAAAATGGGTAACATAAACTCTGTAGAATGATAGGGTGACATGCTAGGGGCTTAAAATCACCTTTGTCTTGGCAATAGTATTCAAAGGCTCCATGTTTTCATTGCTGTAGAGTTTCATTCATTCATTCAGCACATCCTTTGAGCACAACTTTTTTTTTTTTTTTTTTGAGCAGACACTGTTCTAGACACTTGAGATACATCAGGAGAAAGATGCCGGACCCTGTGGGCCCACATTCTCAGCAGGAGAATATAGGAGATAAGCAAGGAGCATATGAATATGCAAATGACATAGTACGTTGAGGGATATAAAGCCTAGAAAGCAAAAAGGAGATGCGGGCATAGTAAGAGGGATTAGCAATACTAGAGTGGAGAGTTTTTAAAGTGTTCACAATAGGACTCCTTAAGATAGTGACATTTGAGCATTACTTGAGCAAGATCAGGGAGTTTACTACATGGAGGAAGATCATTCCAGGCAGATACAAAAAGTGCTAAGATGGGCATATAAGTATGCTAGACAGGCTGGAACAGAGTCAGGGAGAGGCAGTGGGTGGGAGATGAAGTTAAATTATATAGCATCTTTCAGTGTGGTGTAAGGACTTTCCCTTTGACTGTAAGTGAAATATGGAGCCACCACAGCAATCTGAGCAGAGGAATTACATGATCTGATTAACACTTCGAAAAGCATTAGTCTGATGACTGTGCTGTGTATACACTGGAGGGCAATGGTAACAGCAGAGTTCAGCAGGAGGTGATGGCACCAATCTCAGATAGAGAAGAGGGTAGTGCAGATCTGGTGGGTGGCAATTCAGGTGTTGAAAAGTAATATGTATCATTTACATTTAGAAGGCAGAACCAATAGGACATGCTGATGATAGATGTGTGATGTGAAAGGAAGAGTCAAAGATGACCCTAAGATTTTTTCCTAAGAAATCCCATTAATTCAGATGGGAAAAGTTATAGATGGAGCAGATGTGAAAGAGATGCTGAGTTTAGCTGTGGGCATGTTGAATTTCAGATGTTAATTAGATATCTATATAGACATGTTAAGTAGGCTGTTGGATATATAACTCTGGCATTCAAAAGAGATGTCTGGGATAGAGATTTAAGTGTAGGAGTTGCTGGCATATAGATTTTATTTAGGATGCAACACTGAATGCAGTCAGCAAAAGAGTGAGCATAGAGAACAGAAGTGAATCAAGTAATAAACCATATGGCACTTCAACACCAAGACATCAAGAAGAAGAGAAACCCTTACAAAAGAAAAAGGAGTAAAACAGAGATGTAGGAGAAATCCAAGACTGCAAGTCCTAGAAATGAGTTCTGAGTACTGGTTTCTGAGGTTACTTCGAAGAAGTTTTGAAGGCTCCATTTTGTCAATTGAAGAGTTAGTTTGACTTGTTAGGCCAGTCGTATACAGATGAGACCAATTGAAGGGGATTACCTCCAAATGAGGTATTTTTTACTTTTAGTTTCCTAAGAGAAAAGGGAAGAAGGGAACAGGTAACAGGCTTTTTAACAGAAAAACCTATCACGAGATGGCTTTTTAAAACAGGAAATCCATACAGGATTTGAGTACATCCCCTGGCACAGGATCAGTATTCGATTTGGGACAGTGCAGAATTTTAACATAACAGTGACTGGCTAATTCCACTGAGTTTCAGGATTCAGAATTTCATGCTTGTCTGCTACTGTCAGAGCTGCAGGTTACCTCCAGTACTGAAGAAGATGGAGTCCAGCATCAATTCAGATAGAAATAATATTGGGAACAGAAAGGTGAAGTCTAGGATATTTGAAGAGGCCTGTGTACACTAACGTGGGGATCAGGGGTGGAGGTTTTTAGATGGCAGAGGTTGATATAGCATCAAATTATGCTTAGATACTAAAGAAAATGCAAATGCAACCAACATCCTTTATGTTGCAGCCAATATTTTTCTTTTGGATGCAGGACTCAGCAATAATTCAACTGAATGACATTACTGGGTCACAGCATTGATCCTCTGGGCCAGGGTCAGTTCCCTTGGCCCCCTGCTTAATATGTCTAAGTAGAGTGGGAATAACTATCATTCACCAGGATCCAGTAGAGTAAACTATGTGGACCTGTTTCATGGAAAATTCTATCTATTAAAAAGTTATGTATCTTTCCTAGCTTGTTTTTTGCAGCTTTTCTCCTCAATGGCCAAGGTGAGTGAATGAAGTGAAAGGGAGAATGGACGGTGTTTGAAGACAGAGCACCTTCTGTAAAACAGAACATTGTAAAATATACTCAAATTTTTAATTATATTCCAGGTTACATATTATTATTTGCTTTAATAAGTAAATAATGTTATTATACTTTAAGTTCTAGGGTACATGTGCATAACGTGCAGGTTTGTTACATATGTATACATGTGCCATGTTGGTGTGCTGCACCCATCAACTCGTCAGCACCCATCAATTCATCATTTATATCAGGTATAACTCCCCAATGCAATCCCTCCCCCCTCCCCCCTCCCCATGATAGGCCCCAGTGTGTGATGTTCCCCTTCCCGAGTCCAAGTGAGCTCATTGTTCAGTTCCCACCTATGAGTGAGAACATGCGGTGTTTGGTTTTCTCTTCTTGTGATAGTTTGCTAAGAATGATGGTTTCCAGCTGCATCCATGTCCCTACAAAGGACGCAAACTCATCCTTTTTTATGGCTGCATAGTATTCCATGGTGTATATGTGCCACATTTTCTTAATCCAGTCTGTCACTGATGGACATTTGGGTTGATTCCAAGTCTTTGCTATTGTGAATAAAAAAATAAATAAATTAAAAAAAAAATAAGTAAATAATGTATGGAATACCTTTCCAAAGAGTAAAATTGAGCCTTCAGCAAGAGTGGCTTTTGTAACCTGGGCACGGAGTCTTTCCTTAGACCACATAGCATGCCACTAACAAGGTAATTAATTACTTTACCAGATGAGGGAAGACAAGCTTCACACAGCTGACTACCTCTTTCCTTTTCTCCTTTCTAGCAAGCTAGACTGAACTGCCAGGCATCCCAGGAAGAGGCAGAGACAGAGAGGAGGCAGAAGCAGAAAGAGGAAGCTGAGCTAAGAGGGAGAAGTACATATAAACATGCCCTTCCTTCCTTTCTCTCCTTTACATTTCAGCCCAGGTGGGATTGCCCCTTACTGTCTTTTCCTCATCATATGGAGATTGAAAGACCACACAGATGGCAGGATTCTGCCAGTCTTGGCCTGGAGAAGAGAGCACAAGACACATTGATTTTCCCAGCAGTGAGAAAACCATCTTATTTATTTTCTCGTTTTGCCTTATTCTTTGACAAGGCTGCTGACCTTGTCAAAGGCCCTAATTACGACAAATTTAAGACCAAAAAGAGGGCTCTTTGATTTCAGGTTACATATTTCTTATTTTACAATTAGACGCAAAAGACTTTGCCAAGCTCTCCATATGTCTCATTTTATTTAAACTTTATATCTACCTCCATTGTGATAGTTACTGTTACCACGATTATACAGAACAGAAAGCAGAAACACGGAGAGGTTAAGTCTTGTTTAAAACCGCACAGGGAGTAGGTAGTGGTACCAAGATTCAAGGTCAGATTTGTTTGATTCCAACTTCTTCATGTTTCCTCTTGAGCATTTTATTGGGGAAGAGGACATGAAGCTTTTGAATTATGGCACCCACTCTAAGAAGTAACATACTCAAAACTTTTGCTTATGCCCATGTTAGAGACACTGGGACTGGACTTCACCATAAACAACTAGAAAACTGGAACAAATACATGAAACACCTGTTTTTAAACACTGAACATCAGGCAGTGTTGAACTGTAACCCTTAGAGAAGGGAAACAAATGAGGTGAGCCCTACAATTTCCTTGGCTTTCTGCTTGGAGACATTTCTGGACCACAGGAACAGGGAAGGGCTCAACCTGAATACAGTGGTTGCACTGAGTTAAGAAGAAAAAACTAGAGTTGAGGGAGGTGGAAGTAGCTAGAATTCACAGGACAAATAAAGAAATAACCTCGAAATTTGCGTAATGGTCTTTTTGATTTTTTTTGCTGAATACCAAGCCACAAATGATGTTGGAAAAAGAACAAATGGGAAGCTTTAAGCTAAAGCAGTTCCCCTGTCTCATGCTAGGCTGGGAGACATTTGAGTTCCAAACAGCCAAAGCAGAGAGTACTCACTGAACACCTGGGACATTCAATGGAGACCCAAGAAGGATCATGTCACAGTAATAGGCCTAAACTAGACATACCATAGCATACCCCTATGTCTAAACTAGACATACCCTAATGTTAATAGATGTAAACTATACATACCCTAGCAGACATACCCTAAACTAGACAAACCCTAGCAGGTTTGTTTTTGAGGCTTAAAAACAAACCTCAGAATGATCAAGGTCATTCTCAGGTAACTTATCTACCTGATAGAAAAATGTTCAGCACTATTTAAGAAAAAAAATGGAACTCAACAAAAAATTCAAAATGTCCAGCATATCATTTTTAAAAATCACAAATTTAAAGAAAAAAGAAAATGTTACCCATTAACAAGAGAAAAAAATCAGCTACCACAAATGAACACAGAAATAATAGAAATGTGAAATTAAAAGTTAAAAGGTATAGAGACTCAAGGATTTGAAGGAAAGCATGAACCTAATGATAGAGAAATGGAAAAAAGACCCAAACAAAAATTTTGGAGCTGAAAATACAGTGTCAGAAATGAAAAATTCAATAAATGAGATTAAAGTAGGTGAATACGTCAGAAAAAAAAAAACAGTGAACTTGATGATGTTGTAATATACATTATCAAAGTAGGGCACAGACACCAAACACCTAAAAAAAACGAACACAGCCTCAGTGGCCTATGGGGCATTATCAAAAAGTCTAAAATATGTCAATGGAGTCTCAGAAGGAGAGAAGAAAGAAACATAAAGATATTTGAATGCACAAAGGCTTAACATTTTCAAAAGTTGATGAGAACTATAAATTGACAGATCCTATATACTCAATGAACTATCAGCAGGATAAACACAAAGAGAACCACACTAAGCATATCAAAGTCAAATTGCTGGAAATCAATGATGAATATAAAGAAATAAAACAAAACAAAAAACACACAGTAAGTACAGAAAAACAATAAATTACCATAGACTTCACATAAAAAGCAATGCAAGCCACGGGACACAATGACACCTTTACATTTTAAGAGTAAAATCATTCTACCTAGAATTCTGTATCCAGTAAAACGATCCTTTTTGGAAAAAATCAAAGTAAGAGCATTTTCAGACAAAAAAAAGCTAAACGAATTTGAAGAACTTCTTCAACAGACCTTTATGAAAAGAAATGTAAAAAGATTTTTCAGGCAGTGCAAGCAAAGAAGTGATAATAATAATTGGCCATGGAATTTCAGTTGAGTAAGGGAAGAAGAGAAGATGTCAAAAAGACAGGGCAAAGGTGAACGAGTCAATAAATGGGTTGCAAAATGACATTATGGGGTTGTTGAAACTGAGTTTCTAGAGGGAATGAGGTGGAAAATAGGGTTGTTAGAAAACAGAATACTTGAAATTAAAATATTGAAGAATTTGTAGTTATTGGTAATAATGAGGTTCATAGCAAAGACTATAGAAATGGAATTTGTGTGAAAAATGGGTGCTTGCAGAAACAATACATAACTGAGAGAGATATATTCACAAAGAAACAATTTTAGCTATCACGACAGAAAGAGGAACCTCATACATTTTCTCACCTACACAACTGCTGATTATCCCTGCAGGAATTTCTTTCTGGTCATGGTTTTTACCTGACTTCTATTTCTGTCTCAGGCTCAGAAGGCAGTTGTGGGTCACCTTCCAATTTTGAAAACTATTTTCCAGTGAGTGATGTGCTTGACAAAGTAATATTAGAGCAGAATTCTATATCATTAGTTTAACTGAAATATTATTGATAAAATAAAAATATTTTACATAGAAATAGGGAAGACACAGATGGAGGCAGCCTTTAAAAGCTCTTTGGGAGCAATTGCAGTTCCAATTAGACCCATAGGCCATCACCCTAGCAATCCCATGGCCAGCCATTCAAACATCAAGTCACCAGGGACATGCTTGTCATTTTGACTAAGTGCTGCAGTGTGACTCCTCTTCAAATACAGGTCACTGTGACTTTTTGTCTGGGAAGTTGATGGGTTGCTTATATTGGCTGAAACAGGCAGATGCTGGCGTCATGTACAACTCTGTTGAGCGTTGTTGACATTCTCTACTTTCAGAATAAGTATCCTTAGACTTCCTCAGGATTTATCTGTATTTTTTTCTAAGCTGAATAACAACATAATGCAACAGGAATAAGGACATCTATGACAGAATGAAAAGACAGCAAAATAAATCTAATTGAGAATTTAGCCAAGAATGGATTTTAAATTACTTGAGTTAATTCATTTCCCAAAGATTATGATTGTAATGTCTCTGAAAGAGATATTTCATCAACCAAAACAGTAAACACTGAATAAAATGACAGTTGGGTCTCTTTTTGGTAGCTCATAGGTAGTTCCTCCTAAATGTGATCAATTTAAATTGTACCCCTCCTTCAAGTGATTGCTCAAGTTGAACATCCTCAATAAATCCTATGACTGCTCCAGTTTTTGGTGGTCTCTTTTTCATCTGAGTGCCAACAATGAATATAATCTGCTACACCTAGTTAGACACTTTTTGATTTATCTTACATTGCTTTTTTTCTAATTGTTTTGTTTTCAAGCTTGTTCCCTAATTGTATCAGTTTATAACATGAGTTTATTTACCCTAAAGACATAGCAGCATCTAACGCTAGCTGAGCATTTGTGATACTGTTTGGCTCTGTGTCCCACCCAAATCTCATCTCGAATTGTAATCCTCATGTGTTGAGGGAGGGATCTGGTGGGAAGAGATTGGATCATGGAGATGGCTTCCCCCATGCTATTTTTGTGGTAGTAAATTAGTTATCTCATGAGATCCGATGGTTTAAAAGTGTTTGCCAGTTCCCCTGCCCTCTCTTGCTGCCATGTAAGACATGCCTTGCTTCACCTTCTGCCATGAGTATAAGTTTCCTGAGACCTTCCCAGCCATGTGTAACCGTGAGTCAATTAAACCTCTCTTTTTTTAAAAATAAATTACCCAGTCTCAGGTAGTTCATTATAGCAGTGTGAAAACAGATTAATACAATATGATTGTAATTTAAAGCATATTTATCCCATTGATGAGAAATTTATTATAGAGATTTGGCAATTGACAGGTAAAAAATAACTAAACAATTATGAATTCATTTAAAAAAATCCTATTGTTTATTGTATTTGTTTGGTGGGTAAACTCTCATTTGTTCCTCATGTGTTGTCAATCTTAAACAAGTATTTAGCTGTCAGGTACCATGTGAGGCACTTGGGATATGATAGTGTTACAACATCTTCCCTTATCTCAAGGACTCTTTAGTCTTAAGGGAGAGACAAAGAGAAAGGGAATTTTTGTGGAGTGTAATGTCTGTTAAACATAGAGTGTTATGGGAACACAGAAGAGACATCTAGACCTGGTCTGGAGATAAAGAGAACTTCTGGAGGAAATGACAATTTGAGCTAGCTGAGACCTGAAGGTTGGGTAGGGGTTAAGAGGGCTGAGAATATCATTGCAGCAGAGGGAAGAGTATGCGCAAATATCTGAAGTTTGACTAGAACATTTTTTTTCTTTCTTTTCAGAACTTGGAAGTTGCTAGGCATGGCTGGAGTTTAGAGTAAGAAAAACAGAGTGTCAAGAGCTGGAGAAATGAGCACGGCCTTATGTGTTGTGCTTGTTTTAGATTTCATCCTGAGTATATAGAGAATAATTTGAAGTGTCTTAAGCAAAAAGCAGTAACATGTCCTATTATAGAAAGAACATTCTAGATGTAATGTGAGTGGACTGGAAGAGCGCATGAATAAATGCAGAGATAGCAGTTAGGATGTTGACAAGTACTGTATTTCACTAATTTTAAGACATACAATTTCCCCTCCACATTTTATTATATCTAAATCTAGATTCATCTTACTGTTAGTTGCATGTCAGAAATTAATTGGAAGCTTTTATTTTATCAGTGATACAAAGCATAATAATGTAGTTTACAAACAATGGCAATTTAGATTCAAGTAAACAAAATCAGAAATGATTGCAGCCTTCACTAAAATGTCTGTTGAAGAGAAGTGAATGTGAAGTTAACATGTATTTTGGAGGTCCAATCATCGGAATCTGATGACTGTTTGCATTTGGGAACATGAGGTTGAGGAAAAAGTTGATGACTCCTATTTTTTTTTTAATTTTATTTTGTGTTTTGTCATTTGTGCAGTTGGGATGTGGTGGTTCCATTCATTGAGGTAATGAACTCAATTGGGTTTGTGAGGATGAGGTAGGAAAGTATGGGACAGGATAGATAAACAGTAAAGTTATACATGTAATGGTTATGAGGTTCTAGTGACTGTCCAAGTTCCAACATTCCATCAGTGATTGCATCTACACTTTTGTTTATGAAAGGAATCTGAAGAGAAGATGTGGGCTCTTCTGAAAGATTTTTTACCAGCAAACCCATAAAGTAACCACAGTTGCCTTGGGCTATGAGGGAAGCAGTTTTCATCCAAAGGTGCCTCTGTCTTAGGTTTCATTCTTGTTCTAGAAATCCCCGAAGTATGAACTCTGATATTGAAGTCTACATCCTCTTTATGCCTGGTAGATGTCCCTTAAGAAAGGTCCAATCTTCTTTTTCCTGTAACCCACATGTCTTCTAGATGGTGCATATTTGAAGAGTAACCTCGCTATCTTATGGAAAAGCTAAATGTATACTCACTCTGTCTGGGTTTCCAGATTTAAGAGAAATTAGATGGAAAGGGCTTACCTTCGTGACTTCAAAGACAAGGATTGAGGTATAAAATTGTCTGCAGGAATAGTGGAAAGATAAGGAAAAGAGTAGAATATTCTGATCATGACCTTACCAGCTCTCTCTCCATAAGTTTCCCCTGGACCACTGGCGTCAGGCACTTCCTGATTAGGTGTCTGCCAAGATCCTTGCCAGGCACTGCTCCTCCTTTCTGAGTGGTGGGGCTCAGAACCTCTACACGTGCTGCCAGGGTGCGTGCTATGCCTCGTGGGTGATGCAGAGGAGACTCTGGACCTGTCTCTTTGCTTTCCAGGGCTTTATAGTTTTGGAGTGAGGATTGGGAAATATGATATAGCCATGAGAGGCTCCCCCTATTTCATTTAGACTCATAGTATTTACATTTTATCAGAAGCTTTCTTATGCATTACCTTATTTGATCCTCATAAGTACTTGATGAACTAGCTTAGTTGGGCAGCACCGTTACACCCATCATATCTCCACTGGCAACTTTGTGTTTCAGAAGAGGAAAAGTCCAAAGCTAGGCATGGATCTGGCAATATTAGAATTTAGGTCTCCTGAATTCCAGTTCAATACTTTTCTCACTAGACCAGTGAAAAGGAAAAAGATTTCTAAAGCTGTTTTAAGATACCTTATCTGATGTTGAATGGAATTCTCTGAGACAGGCCTAATAGGGTCTTCTAGAAGCCCAGACTATTTCAGAAAAGCCCAATGCCCCTTAAAAGTAGTGGTGGTACTGAGGATCTTTGCCACTATTTAATTCAGACCAATAGAGCAGGGAGGTCTCTAAGAGGGGTCTTTTAGGAGCCATGCATATAGAATTTGTTTGCTCCCAGAGGCCAGCAAATACCCTGTGGTTTGGCCCTTTTATTTTGATATTGAACTCAGCACAGTACATCTTTTGCCTGCCCTTTCCTAGGCTCAGAAAAATATCCAGGTGAAAGAAGTAGAGTATTATTCATTACCCTGGGCAATTTGTGTGGAATGGTTTGTTTCCCAAAAACTGTCACTCCAAGGTGCGAAGAGTTCAGATCTGGAGTTTTGCAGTTCAGAGTGTGTTGAGCACCTTATGACAGGCAGTTCTGTAAAGTGAGGTCACAGAGTTCAGCAGTGGAATATATTAGAAAGGGAAACACTTTCTGGTGTGTAGAAACATGCCCTTCAGCAAATCTGTTAACTTCATTTTAACCTGGACCTTTTCCTTCTTGAATGTAATAAAGCCTCTGAAATGACTGCACTTGGTGAGAGGGCCTCTTCTGTCATTTACAGCAGTGAAGAATTCACAGAGTAAGTGAATTACTTTGGTTTTCAATAAAAATGTTAATATCTACCTTAGATGTGAACAAAGGACACTGCATTTCAATAATGAGATGATCAAATCCACAGGGGCTGAGAGAGAGGGAGTGTAGGGAGCTGCCACTCAGTGAGAGAATGAGAGAGAGAGAGAGAAAATGAGAGAGAGAGAGAGAGAACAAGAGAGAGACTGCAGAAGAGAACAAGTGCATGAGTACAAGGAGGAAGAGTTGGAGATACACAGTGCCTTAGAGGAGAATTCAAACTATGCAAAATATGATTAAGAAGATGGCAAATCAAACTGCTGTCTTTGAACAATAACAGGTAATGCAATGCTTACAATTTTTTCCAGTACTAAAAAGTGGCTGCATGTGATTTTCTTCTTTGACTCAGAGATGTCAGTGGTCATGAGAAAAACTCAAAAAGTAACCTTTTTTCAATTACACAAAATGCAGGTAGCCTTTAAAGAGGAGCAGCATAATTTTAACACATAGAGAACTCTTCACACCGATCAGCATTATTTTGTGTATTTCAAGACTCAAAACCCCCATCACCAAAAATCACTAAGAGAATTATACTTGCCATGTTAAAAAGATAGCACAGACTTGTCTTTACAAGATTCTCACTGAAACATTTTTTCTATATATTATTATTATTAATAACAGCTATCATTTAATGAGCACTAAGTATCTGCAAGGCATTGCGCTAAAACAGTTGCATAAAATATCTCTTTAACTTTGGAGAACTTTAGAGGTTGTATAATTACCCCTATTTTATGGATGTGTAAATTGGGGTTCAGAGAAGTTAAGTAACTTTCCCAGGGTCAAAGGGCTAACTGGGAAGAGTTGAGATTTTAACTCAGTGTGAGGAGGAATCTGTGGAGAAAATTAACTGTAAATGGCATTTTTAGGCAGTGTGCTTCCATTTATCCATCTAAGACCTGGGAATAGGCAATTCTAGTGCTTAGATTCTATTTAAGAATGATTTTAAGATACTTCCGGTGCAGCTAATGTCTTTGCTTTATCTTAGCGTTTCACTCAAGTTTCAATTTCATTTCTCAGTAGTGCGATCTTTCTTTTTTTTAATGTATAAGTGATTGATCTGAATAACTGAATAGTGGTAGCGATCTGTATTTATATAAGATGGATCTTCAGACTGCAGATATTCTGGGGTCTTTACAAATCCCTTTCCTCTTTTACTTTGTTCAGTCTCCTAAAAATAAAAAGAAAAGCCAACTGTGGAAGTGTTTTCATTCATGGAAATCTACGTGTATTCCTCCACCTCTTTACTTAGAATGTTTGGCTTACTTTAGTCTCTGTAGTTCCTGAAAGTAACCTATGTAGTATTTAAATTATGCCTATAAACAAATACAGATTAACCAGCCTATCTATAATAATTTCCTACAGAAAGCATGGTAGGAAGATTAATTTGATATTTTTTACTATATTCTATGTAAAATCTGATACTTATACTGGGACGATGACTAATCAGGTACTCCAGAGCTCAGTTGAACTCAAAAATTCTAATTTATCTCAAATAAATGCAGTGATTGGAAAAGAAGGATATCTATTGGGTGACTGTGAAGGAAATAAGGAAGAGATAAGGAGACCTATGACCCTAGATAACCCTATAAGGACCTATGACCCTGGATAACATCTCCCTGACCTACTTCAGAACAGGTGGCTGCCATCTTTTTGAATGTCAAAATTTGAAGAAATAACATTTAAAAAAACAACAACAAGAATTTCCCTGAGGGATTATATCCAAATGTCAAGTTTGAGTTGCAGCAGAAAATAGATAATTTCTGGAATCATGGCCTTTTTGTGTGTGTTTGTTTAAAACTGTTCCTCTGATATAGATGAGAAGGCAAAAATCAGAACAGTTTATGGAACTCATTACATGGCCATCCAGGTATTCCTCATCCACAAAAATATTTTAACTTACTGATCCTTAACTACCAAGTAGCATATCAACCAATATCACCACACTGCAGTCTCTGCCAGATGTTGATGCTGCCATCACCTGTAAGTACATCTCATTGAATTATTTTATTTTATCCCTTAAAGCTTTTACAATGGGCAATAATTCTCAAAAATTCCTGGCATCTGCCAGATGGGGTACTGTGGTAGACACACTCTAGAGTGACTCCAGTGGGACATATCCTTGTATATCTTCTTTCTCTTGAATGTGGAATGGACCTGTCATTGTTTCTAGCCAATACAATATGGCAAAGGAATGAGATGTCACTTCCGTGCTTAGGTTATATTATGTGCAAACGTGATGGGACCTCACTCTTGTGATTATATCATGTTCTATAAGACTCCTTCTTAGCAGATAAAAGTGAGATGTTCTGGTGGCCTGCAAGACATAAGCAGAATACTGTGAGATGGTCACTGGAGGGGGCATGTGACAGGCATCTGAGGGTGCCCTAGGAGCTGAAAGCAGCCTACAGCCAGTTGCTAGCAAGAAAATGGGGCCCTCAATCATACAACCACAAGGAAATGAAATCACCATTGCAAAACTGTCACTGAGACAGTGACACAGATCTGACCTAACCAACTCCATCTTGCTTCTAACCTGCAAGCTGTCCTTGATTATTTCTGGGCATAGGCTAAACAAACTTTGAGAGGAACTTAGTTTATAGTTTAAAACAAAGATAATAACAGCCCTTTCTCAAAACAAACCTCCTTGCCTGGGGACTAACCTGCTTTGCAGGACTAACAAATTAGCCACAAGATTAGAAATTTTGATTTAGGAGTCATGCAACTGGAGGCCACAAGATTCTGACCTTCCCTTAACTGCTCCTAAGATCAGTGCTTGAGTTATTTTGCAGATCCTGCACCACCCAGATCATCTGATCTTGTGGGCCCCATCCAAGAACTGATTCAGCACAAGAAGGCAGCTTTGACTCCTTCTGATTCCATCTCTGACCTGACCTATCAGCACCCCCAGCTCACTGACTTCCCCCCAACCACCAAGTTGTCCTTAAAAATTCTGATCCCTGAATGCTTAAGGAAACTGATTTGAGTAATAATAAAACTCTGGTCTCCTACACAGCTGGGTTTGTGTAAATTACTCTTTCTCTATTGCAATTCCCCTGTCTTGATTAATTGGCTCTGTCTAGGCAGTGGGCCAGGTGAACCCACTGGGCAGTTACAGAAATACATTTTCCAGACTGAATGAGCTTCGAAAAGGAACTCTAACTCCAGGTAAGAACACAGCCCAGCTGATACCTTGATTGCAGAACTTGCGATGTCCTGAGTCAAGGACCCAGTTAAGCTGCACCAGAATCCTGACCCAAGACGACAGCGAGATTATAACTGTGTATTCTTTTAAGTTTGTGGCAATTTGTTACACAATAAGGAATGCAGATGCTGTAGCCTGCCTATCCTATTCATTTTTCTGTTGAAAAGAACTGCCTGATAACAAAATGTAGAATATTAATGTATTTTAAATGGTTTCAAATTTTAAATAGCTTACATAAAATTTACTGCTAAATAGACCTCTAATTGTATGTAAAAATGAGGGACTAATGAGAGAGAAGTCAGTTGCCCACTGGCTCATGGGATGGATTATAGGAATCACATTGTTGAGCCAACAGTGTGATTACTCGAGTGGGTCTGAGGACCTATGTTGAGAATCACTGCTTTCTATTTTCATATTTGCCCTTGTTGAGGAATCTCAGCTGCCCCTAAAATTGTCACCACAAAACACAAAGGTGTTTTCTTTTTTTCTTTTTTATATTATTATTATTTTTATAGAGCTGTGATCTCACTATGCTGTCCAGGCTGGTCTTGAACTCTTGGTCTTAAGTGATCCTCCCACCTCAGTTTTCCAAAGCACTGGGATTACAGGTGTGAGTCAATGTGCCCAGCCACAAAGGTGTTTTTATGTTACCTATGCTCTGTTTTCTGGATTAATGATGGGTAATGTAATCAGAAGGGTCATCCTATAGAAGAGATAGAAGAGGGAAGTTGTGGACTGGGACATTATTCCTGGATGAAGCTGAGAGCCATAATTTAATGTGAGGGTCTCTTTATCAGCTGCTTGATTCAATTTCTTAAAAAAACACCTAGATTTGTAATTTTAAAAATTAATGTATCCCTAAGGTAAGAATGTCAAGCCATACAAAAATATACACTAAAGTATCTTTGATTTCTGATCTTGGACCCTGTATTAGTCCATTTTCACACTGCTGATAAAGACATATCTTGTCTTGTAAATTGTCTTGACTGGACAATTTGCAAAAGAAAAAGGTTTAATAAACTTATAGTTCCATGGGGTTGGGGAGGCCTCACAATCATGGCAAAGGCAAGGAGGAACAAGTCACATCTTACACAGATGGCAGCAGGCAAAGAGAGAGAGAGATTGTGCAGGGAAACTCCCATTTTTAAAAATCATCAGATCTCTTGAGACTTATTCACTATCATGAGAACAGCATGGAAATGGCTTGCTCCCATGATTCAATTACCTCCCACTGGGTTCCTCCAATGACACCTGGGAATTGTGGGAGTTACAGTTCAAGATGAGGTTTAGGTGGGGACACAGCCAAACCATACAATTCAACCCCTGGCCCCTCCAAAATCTCATGTCTTCACATTTCAAAACCAATCATGCCTTCCCGACAGTCCCCCAAAGTCTTAACTCATTTCAGCATTAACTCAAAAGTCCACAGTCCAAAGTCTGGTCTGAGACAACGTAAGTCCCTTCTGCCCATGAGCCTGTAAAATCAAAAGAAAGTTAGTTACTTCCTAGATACAATGGGGTTACAGGCATTAGGTAAACACAGCCATTCCAAATGGGAGAAATTGGCAAAAACAAAGGGACTGCAGGCGCCATGCAAGTCTGAAATCCAGCAGAGCAGTCACATTTTAAAGCTCCAAAATGATCTCCTTTGACTCCATGTCTCACATCTGGGTCACACTGATGCAAGAGGTGGATTTCCATGGTCTTGGGCAGCTCTGGCCCTGTGGCTTTTCAGGGTACAGCCTCCATTCTGGCTGCTTTCATGAGCTGGCATTGAGTGTCTGCAGCTTTTGCAGGAGCATGGTGCAAGCTGTTGGTGGTTCTGCCACTCTGGGATCTGGAGGATGGTGGCCCTTTTCTCACAAACTCCGCTAGGTTGTGCCCCAGTAGGGACTCTGTGTGGTGGTTCCAACCCCACATTTCCCTTTTGCACTACCCTAGCATAGGTTATTCACGAGGGCCCTGCCCCTGCACCAAACTTCTGCCTGGGCATCCAGGCGTTTCCATACATCCTCTGAAATCTAGGTGGAGGTTCCCAAACCTCAATTCTTGACTTCCACCCACCCACAGACTCAACACCATGTGGAAGCTGCCTCTGGTGCAAGTCCCCTCTGGAGCAGTTGCCAGCCCAAGTTGTACCTGGCCCATTTTAGCCATGGCTGGAGTAGCTGGGACGCAGGGCACCAACTCCCTAGGCTGTACATAGCAAGAGGGCCTGGTGCCTGGCCCATGAAACCATTTTTTTCCTTTTAGGTATCTGAGCCTGTGATGGGAGGGGTTGCTGTGAATACCTCCAACGTGCCCTGGAGACATTTTCCCCATTGTCTTGGGGATTAACATTCAGCTCTTCATTACTTATGCAAATTTCTGCAGCAGGCTTGAATTTCTCCTCAGAAAATGGATTTTTATTTTCTATCATATTGTCAGGCTGCAAATTTTCTGAACTTTTATGCTCTGTTTCCCTTTTAAAACTGAATGCCTTTAATAGCACTCAAGTCACTTCTTGAATGCTTTGCTGCTTAGAAATTTCTTCCACCAGATACCCTAAATTATCACTCTCAAGTTCAAAGTTCCACAAATCTCTAGGGCAGGAGCAAAATGCTGCCAGTCTCTCTGCGAAAGCATAATAAGATTCACCTTTGCTGCAGTTCCCAACAAGTTTCTCATCTCCATCTGAGACCACCTCAGCCTGGATTTCATTGTCCTTATCATTATCAGCATTTTGGTCAAAGCTATTCAAAAAGTCTCTAGAAAGTTCCAGACTTTCCCACATTATCTTTTTTTTTTTTTTTCTTCTGGGCCCTCCAAACCATTTCAACCTCTGCTTGTTACCCAGTTCTAAAGTCGCTTCCACATTTTTGGGTATCTTTTCAGTAGCACCCTACTCCTGGTACAAATTTATTATATTAGTCCATTTTCACACTGCTGATAAAGACATACCTGAGATTGGGCAATTTACAAAAGAAGAGGTTTAATGAACTTACAGTTCCATGTGGCTGGGCAGGCCTCACAATCATGGCGCAATGCAAGGAGATGCAAGTCACATCTCACATGGATGGCAGCAGGCAAAGAGAGATTGTGCAGGGAAACTCCCATATTTTAAACAATCAGATCTCATGAGACTTATTCACTAACATGAGAACAGCATGGGAAAGATTCCTTCCCATGATTCAATTACCTCCCACCAGGTTCCTCCCATAACATGGGGGAATTATAATTTAAGATGAGATTTGGGTGGGAACACAGTGAAATCATATCAGACCCTTTCTACGTGGGCAACAACTATCACGCAGTTTCATGTATATCTTGTAGGAAAGGTGTATTACCGTTACCCATGTATCATTTTGGAGCTTTATATGAATACTTATCTTTTTGAACATACATGAGAGCACAGCCCACTCTGATATTTGTCTTATTATTTGAATGTAACAATGTATCTCAGAAATGCTTCCATATTAACAACGAATTTTTACTGTTTTAAAAAAATTTTATAATATTACAATAGTGTAGATACTTTTACATATGCATACCTATATACACATGTGCATATGTATGTAGTTTATATACACATATACACATATAAATGAGACACATATTGTGTCATAAGCACTTTATATATGTTAAACAAAAATTATAGGAGGTTCTTATTTTGGACTGAGCTCCTGCACTAGATCCCAAGAGATCAGACTAAAAACCAGAATGGAGTCCTTCAAGCTGAGGTTCTACTCACCACATGGAAACTGAGTTGTTATGGGTCTTTTCCTGAAATCAGGAGAGAGAGATAGCCAAATCTCCCAAATAAGTTAGTTTTAATCTGCATGGCCATGAAATTCCCTCTGCCTTTAATCCTTACAACAAAAAGTAACCTGGGATTACCTGAAGTTAACTAATGGGTCATTCTTCTATTGTTTTATTTCCCTGTTTGCATCTTACAAGAAAAGTAACTTTGAAATAACTGGTGTGCTTTTTGTTCTTTGTTTCTGCTTTCTTCATCTCTCTGTCTACAAAGCTAACTTATTCTACTCAGCTCATTGGAACACATATTATACTTCAGAGAATGAAGTGTTGCTGGATTCTGGGCTTGCAAATAAAGCCAAGTAAGATCTTTAAGCTAAATTGTAATTTTTGCCTTTTGACTTACGTGTTCACTCATTTTCTCTTAACTATCCAATGAAATAGGTAAAGTATTTCTTTTAGCACAGCTTTACAGATGAGGAACCTGAGGCAAGAGTGCTGAGGAAGCTTGTTCAGGGTTACAAAACTAGTGAGTGGTGGAAGCACCCAGACAATAGTCTCATGCACTTAACAATCTAACTATGATTATACTTAGGCTGCTCCCAATGTTTGTTTATATATGTAACTATGCTTTAAAACATTTTTTGTACATTGCAGTTGTACACATGTGAGTG
Organism: Piliocolobus tephrosceles; assembly: GCF_002776525.5. NCBI lineage: Eukaryota > Metazoa > Chordata > Mammalia > Primates > Cercopithecidae > Piliocolobus > Piliocolobus tephrosceles. Next base: position 69,132,393 of record NC_045439.1, on the reverse strand, counting down.
TCTATGGGATACATTCCTCAAAATCAAATTTCTGTGTTGGAGGATATCCACATTTTTAATTTTTATGGTTACTGTCAAATTCCCTTCCAAAGAAGCTGTGATAATGTATACATTCACTGTCTGTGTGTGATAATTCCTGTTTCCTCACAACCTTGCCAAGGCTGTATACTATCAAACTATTGCCAATTTTCAGCTAAAAAATACTGTCTTTATTTTGCCTTAATTTGCATTTATTTATGAGAAGAATTGGGCATCCTTCCATCTGCTTATAAGCCATATGCATTTATTTTTCTGTGAAATGCCTATTATATTTCTAAAAGATTTGGAGTATTTTTCTTATTGATTTCAACAAGTTTTATATATGTGCATATATAAAAAACATATACACGTATATAATTTCTAAATAAAGCTTTGTGTTGTTTTTGATTTTGTAGAGACGGAGTCTCACTTTGTTGTTAGGGCTGATCGTGAGCTCCTGGCTTCAAGAGATCCTCCCAGCTCAGCCTTCTGAGGTGTTGGGATTATAGTCATGAGCCACTGTTCCTGGCCTGAGAGTTTTATATTTTAAGGAAAATAGTATTTTATCTTTCAATATATTGCAAACATTCTCTCCCCCACTTTTTAAAAAACTTTTATCTTTGTTTATACTATTTGGTTCTAACAAAAGTTTTAAATTTTCATAAGAACTAATTTATCAACATATTTATGGGTTCTGGATTTTATAGTCTTGATTTTAAAAGTTCTTTAACTTTAGGATTTTGAAAAATTGGGATATATTCTTTATTATGGTTATGGTTTCATTATTTTTCTTTCAAAATTAATCAGTTGGAATTTATTTTGGTATAAAGAGTGAGGAAATAATTCAGCTATACTTTTAGTTTAAATTGCTAACTGGTTGTCTCATCAAAATGTATTGAAATATCTTTCCTTTCTCCACCATTTGCTTATACGGTTTTCCTCCCTTATCTGTAGTTTTGCTTTCTGCATTTTCAGTTACCCAAGGTCAATCATGGTTTGATAATATTAAATAGAAATTTCTGGAAATAATGTTTTAGTTGCATGCTGTTCCTAATAGTGTGATAAAATCTCACACTGCCTTGCATTGTCCACACTGGACAAGAATCCTCCCTTTGTCCAGTGTATTCAAGCTGTCTACCTGCTCTTTAGTCACTCAGTGGCCCTCTTGGTTATCAGATAGACTGCAGCAGTATTCAGGTAGGAGGTGACCAGGACTTACTTTCCCAGCACCAATCACGACCCTGATGATCAAAACAGAATGCAGTGAAGAAACAAGTGGAAACCACCACAAGGTAAAAAAAGTGACCTCTAGTTGCTCTCACTGCTCATTAGCATAAAGACACTCCCACCAGCGCCACCACAGTTTACAAATGCCATGACAACAACCCGGCAGTTATTTTATATGGTTTTGGAACTCCCTCACCCATTTTCTAGAAAATTCTGAATAATTCACTCCTTAATTATTATACAGCTGAATGGGTATAAATATAGCTAGCCAAAAATCTACAGGAACTGCTACTCTGCACTGCTACTGTTGCTGTACACTGCTGCTGCTGCTGCTCCTCCTCCTCCTACTCCTTTTTGGGGCTGCGGCTACTGCTCTAGTCTGCTCTGCCTATAGAGCAGCCACTTTGCTATACACTGCTACTCTGGGCAATTCTGCCTATGGGAGAGCCCTGCTGTGTCTATGTATAGCCATTTTGCTGTACATTGTTGTTCTAATCTTTAATAAACTTGCTTTCTTTCACTGCTGGCTCTTGAATTATTTCCTAAATGAAGCCAAGAACCCTCTGGATTGAGCACCAATTTGGGGGTTTGCCTGCATCAGTATTGTCATGGGTGATCAGCAACTATTTGAGGCCATTGGTGTGGTGGTAAGAATAATTTACAAGATGGCCGTAGATAAAGAAAGGTAGACTTACTAGAGAAAGCATGAAAATATGTTGCATGAGTGGTTACAGACAGGTTAGCAAGAGAGGAGCTAACTGCAAAGAGACGAAGGCTTGCTGGGGATTTTATAGGATGGTGCTTATGCTGTGTGCTGATCAAGGTTTTGTGCAGTTCGAATAATGCCAAAATTGCAGTAACCTAGCTAACTTTTTTTTTTAAATTTTAGTCAGCTGAGGATCTGGTGATAGCTGGGTGCAGGAAGATTGTGTTATTTGCACAGGAGGGCTACATATCCTGGACCAAGAAGAAAGGCAGACTTAGAGCTTATCTGTTTTCTCTTTTTGCTCTCCCTCAGTTCCACCAACTTGACTCCTTCTCCTCAATTAAGACCCAACAAGTATTACAGTGTTTCTATTCAAGTAACCCTAACGTTTCTTTGTAATGGCCCCCAAACTGCAAGAGTAGTGATGCTGGTATATTGTTATAATTGTTGTTTTTATAATTGTTGTTGTTGTTGATCTCTTACTTGCCTAATTTATCAATTAAAATTTATCATAGATATGTATAAATATGAAAAAGCATAGTACTGTATTTATAAGGTTTAGTGCTATCCAAAGTTTCAGGCATCTACTGAGGTCTTGGAACGTATCCCCCTTAGATAAGGGAGGACTACTGTAACAATTCTCATATCTGCTTGTATGTATTTTTGAACTCTTTGTAACCATTCCACAGTCTGGACACCTTGGCCTCTCTAAACTCTCCTACCTGCCTCTATACACATTTCTATTCATTTTCAGAATGTTCTGGGTGTTATCATCACATATTTACTTTTTTTCAGTTAACTGTAAAAATAATTGATGTCTTTAAAAAAGTTGTTATTCTAAATGATATTTCACTAAATATTTAGATTAATTTATGGGAAATGGAAATATTTACTGTTGAGTATTCTTTTTTTTTTTTTCTTTCTCAATTGTGTTTCTTTCTTTTTTTTTTTTTTTAATACTTTAAGTTCTAGGGTACATGTGCATAGCGTGCAGGTTTGTTACATATGTATACTTGTGCCATGTTGGTGTCCTGCACCCATTAACTCATCAGCACCCATCAATTAATCATTTATATCAGGTATAACTCCCAATGCAATCCCTTCCCCCTCCCCCCTCCCCATGATAGGCCCCGGTGTGTGATGTTTCCCTTCCCAAGTCCAAGTGATCTCATTGTTCACATTGTTCAGTACCCACCTATGAGTGAGAACATGCGGTGTTTGGTTTTCTTTTTTTTTTTTTATTATACTTTAAGTTCTAGGGTACATGTGCATAACTGCATAACGTGCAGGTTTGTTACATATGTAAACTTGTGCCATGTTGGTGTGCTGCACCCATCAACTCGTCAGCACCCATCAATTCATCATTTATATCAGGTATAACTCCCAATGCAATCCCTCCCCACTCCCCCCTCCCCATGATAGGCCCCATTGTGTGATGTTCCCCTTCCCGAGTCCAAGTGATCTCATTGTTCAGTTCCCACCTATGAGTGAGAACATGCGGTGTTTGGTTTTCTCTTCTTGTGATAGTTTGCTAAGAATGATGGTTTCCAGCTGCATCCATGTCCCTACAAAGGACGCAAACTCATCCTTTTTTATGGCTGCATA
>NC_045439.1:69083080-69123837 GCF_002776525.5 Piliocolobus tephrosceles | reverse complement strand
TGAATAGTGCCGCAATAAACATACGTGTGCATGTGTCTTTGTAGTAGAATAATTTATAATCCTTTGGGTATATACCCAGTAGTGGGATGGCTGGGTCATATGGTACATCTAGTTCTAGATCCTTGAGGAATTGCCATACTGTTTTCCATAATGGTTGAACTAGTTTACAATCCCACCAACAGTGTAAAAGTGTTCCTATTTCTCCACATCCTCTCCAACACCTGTTGTTTCCTGATTTTTTAATGATTGCCATTCTAACTGGTGTGAGATGGTATCTCATTGTGGTTTTGATTTGCATTTCTCTGATGGCCAGTGATGATGAGCATTTTTTCATGTGTCTGTTGGCTGTATGAATGTCTTCTTTGGAGAAATGTCTGTTCATATCCTTTGCCCACTTTTTGATGGGGTTGTTTGTTTTTTTCTTGTGTATTTGTTTGAGTTCTTTGTAGATTCTGGAAATTAGCCCTTTGTCAGATGAGTAGATTGCAAAAATTTTCTCCCATTCTGTAGGTTGCCTGTTCACTCTGATGGTAGTTTCTTTTGCTGTGCAGAAGCTCTTTAGTTTAATGAGATCCCATTTGTAAATTTTGGCTTTTGCTGCCATTGCTTTTGGTGTTTTAGACATGAAGTCCTTGTCCATGCCTATGTCCTGAATGGTACTACCTAGGTTTTCTTCTAGGGTTTTTATGGTATTAGGTCTAACATTTAAGTCTCTAATCCATCTTGAATTAATCTTCGTATAAGGAGTAAGGAAAGGATCCAGTTTCAGCTTTCTACTTATGGCTAGCCAATTTTCCCAGCACCATTTATTAAATAGGGAATCCTTTCCCCATTTCTTGTTTCTCTCAGGTTTGTCAAAGATCAGATGGCTGTAGATGTGTGGTATTATTTCTGAGGGTTCTGTTCTGTTCCATTGGTCTATATCTCTGTTTTGGTACCAGTACCATGCTGTTTTGGTTACTGTAGCCTTGTAGTATAGTTTGAAGTCAGGTAGCGTGACGCCTCCAGCTTTGTCCTTTTGACTTAGGATTGTCTTGGCAATGCGGGCTCTTTTTTGGTTCCATATGAACTTTAAAGCAGTTTTTTCCAATTCTGTGAAGAAACTCATTGGTAGCTTGATGGGGATGGCATTGAATCTATAAATAACCTTGGGCAGTATGGCCATTTTCACGATATTGATTCTTCCTATCCATGAGCATGGTACGTTCTTCTATTTGTTAGTGTCCTCTTTTATTTCACTGAGCAGTGATTTGTAGTTCTCCTTGAAGAGGTCCTTTACATCCCTTGTAAGTTGGATTCCTAGGTATTTTATTCTCTTTGAAGCAATTGTGAATGGAAGTTAATTCCTGATTTGGCTCTCTGTTTGTCTGTTACTGGTGTATAAGAATGCTTGTGATTTTTGCACATTAATTTTGTATCCTGAGACTTTGCTGAAGTTGCTTATCAGCTTAAGGAGATTTTGGGCTGAGACAATGGGGTTTTCTAAATATACAATCATGTCATCTGCAAACAGGGACAATTTGACTTCTTCTTTTCCTAACTGAATACCCTTGATTTCTTTCTCTTGCCTGATTGCCCTAGCCAGAACTTCCAACACTACGTTGAATAGGAGTGGTGAGAGAGGGCATCCCTGTCTTCTGCCAGTTTTCAAAGGGAATTTTTCCAGTTTTTGCCCATTCAGTATGATATTAGCTGTGGGTTTGTCATAAATAGCTCTTATTATTTTGAGGTACATTCCATCAATGCCAAATTTATTGAGCTTTTTTAGCATGAAGGGCTGTTGAATTTTGTCAAAAGCCTTTTCTGCATCTATTGAGATAATCATGTGGTTCTTGTCTTTGGTTCTGTTTATATGCTGGATTACGTTTATTGATTTGCAAATGTTGAACTGGCCTTGCATCCCAGGGATGAAGCCCACTTGATCATGGTGGATAAGCTTTTTGATGTGCTGCTGAATCCGGTTTGCCAGTATTTTATTGAGGATTTTTGCATCGATGTTCATCAGGGATATTGGTCTAAAATTTTCTTTTTTTGTTGTGTCTCTGCCGGGCTTTGGTATCAGGATGATGTTGGCCTCATAAAATGAGTTAGGGAGGATTCCCTCTTTTTCTATTGATTGGAATAGTTTCAGAAGGAATGGTACCAGCTCCTCCTTGTACCTCTGGTAGAATTCAGCTGTGAATCCATCTGGTCCTGGACTTTTTTTTGGTTGGTAGGCTATTAATTATTGCCTCAATTTCAGAGCCTGCTATTGGTCTATTCAGGGATTCAACTTCTTCCTGGTTTAGTCTTGGAAGAGTGTAAGTGTCCAGGAAATTATCCATTTCTTCTAGATTTTCTAGTTGATTTGCATAGAGGTGTTTATAGTATTCTCTGATGGTAGTTTGTATTTCTGTGGGGTCGGTGGTGATATCCCCTTTATCATTTTTTATTGCATCTATCTGATTCCTCTCTCTTTTCTTCTTTATTAGTCTTGCTAGCGGTCTGTCAATTTTGTTGATCTTTTCAAAAATCCAACTCCTGGATTCATTGATTTTTTGGAGGGTTTTTCGTGTCTCTATCTCCTTCAGTTCTGCTCTGATCTTAGTTATTTCTTGCCTTCTGCTAGCTTTTGAATGTGTTTGCTCTTGCTTCTCTAGTTCTTTTAATTGTGATGTTAGAGTGTCAAATTTTAGATCTTTCCAGCTTTCTCTTGTGGGCATTTAGTGCTACAAATTTCCCTCTATACACTGCTTTAAATGTGTCCCAGAGATTTTGGTATATTGTATCTTTGTTCTCATTGATTTCAAAGAACATCTTTATTTCTGCCTTCATTTCGTTATGTACCCAGTAGTCATTCAGGAGCAGGTTGTTCAGTTTCCATGTAGTTGAGCGGTTTTGATTGAGTTTCTTAGTCCTGAGTTCTAGTTTGATTGCACTGTGGTCTGAGAGACAGTTTGTTACAATTTCTGTTCTTTTACATTTGTTAAGGTGTGCTTTACTTCCAATTATGTGGTCAATTTTGGAATAAGTGTGATGTGGTGCTGAGAAGAATGTATATTCTGTTGATTTCGGGTGGAGAGCTCTATAGATGTCTATTAGGTCCGCTTGGTGCAGAGATGAGTTCAATTCCTGGATATCCTTGTTAACTTTCTGTCTCGTTGATCTGTCTAATGTTGACAGTGGAGTGTTGAAGTCTCCCATTATTATTATATGGGAGTCTAAGTCTCTTTGTAAGTCTCTGAGGACTTGCTTTATGAATCTGTGTGCTCCTGTATTGGGTGCATATATATTTAGGATAGTTAGCTCTTCCTGTTGAATTGATCCCTTTACCATTATGTAGTGGCCTTCTTTGTCTCTTTTGATCTTTGATGGTTTAAAGTCTGTTTTATCAGAGACTAGGATTGCAACCCCTGCTTTTTTTTGTTCTCCATTTTCTTGGTAGATCTTCCTCCATCCCTTTATTTTGAGCCTATGTATGTCTCTGCATGTGAGATGGATCTCCTGAATACAGCAGACTGATGGGTCTTGACTCTTTATCCAGTTTGCTAGTCTGTGTCTTTTACATTTAAGGTTAATATTGTTATGTGTGAACTTGATCCTGCCATTATGATATTAGCTTGTTATTTTGCTCGTTAGTTGATGCAGTTTCTTCCTAGCCTCAATGGTCTTTACATTTTGGCATGTTTTTGCAATGGCTGGTACTGGTTGTTCCTTTCCATGTTTAGGGCTTCCTTCAGGGTCTCTTGTAAGGCAGGCCTGGTGGTGACAAAATCTCTAAGCATCTGCTTATCTGTAAAGGATTTTATTTCTCCTTCACTGATGAAACTTAGTTTGGCTGGATATGAAATTCTGGGTTTAAAATTCTTTTCTTTAAGAATGTTGAATATTGGCCCCCACTCTCTTCTGCCTTGTAGAGTTTCTGCCGAGAGATCTGCTGTTAGTCTGATGGGCTTCCCTTTGTGGGTAACCTGACCTTTCTCTCTGGCTGCCCTTAAGATTTTTTCCTTCATTTCAACTTTGGTGAATCTGGCAATTATGTGTCTTGGAGTTGTTCTTCTCAAGGAGTATCTTTGTGGTGTTCTCTGTATTTCCTGAATTTGAATGTTGGCCTGCCCTACTAGGTTGGGGAAGTTCTCCTGGATGATATCCTGAAGAGTGTTTTCCAACTTGGTTCCATTTTCCCCCTCACTTTCAGGCACCCCAATCAGACGTAGATTCGGTCTTTTTACATAATCCCATACTTCTTGCAGGCTTTGTTCATTTCTTTTTCTTCTTTTTTCTTTTGCTTTCTCTTCTTGCTTCATTTCATTCATTTGATCCTCAATCGCTGATACTCTTTCTTCCAGTTGATCGAGTCAGTTACTGAAGCTTGTGCATTTGTCACGTATTTCTCGTGTCATGGTTTTCATCTCTCTCATTTCATTTATGACCTTCTCTGCATTAATTAGTCTAGCTGTCAATTCTTCCACTCTTTTTTCAAGATTTTTAGTTTCTTTGCACTGGGTACGTAATTCCTCCTTTGGCTCTGAGAAGTTTGATGGACTGAAGCCTTCTTGTCTCATCTCGTCAAAGTCATTCTCTGACCAGCTTTGATCCATTGCTGGCGAAGAGCTGCGCTCCTTTGCAGGGGGAGATGCGCTCTTATTTTTTGAATTTCCAGCTTTTCTGCCCTGCTTTTTCCCCATCTTTGTGGTTTTATCTGCCTCTGGTCTTTGATGATGGTGGCGTACTGATGGGGTTTTGGTATAGGTGTCCTTCCTGTTTGATAGTTTTCCTTCTAACAGTCAGGACCCTCAGCTGTAGTTCTGTTGGAGATTGCTTGAGGTCCACTCCAGACCCTGTTTGCCTGGGTATCAGCAGCAGAGGTTGCAGAAGACAGAATATTGTTGAACAGCGAGTGTACCTGTCTGATTCTTACTTTGGAAGCTTCCTCTCAGGGGTGTACTCCACCCTTTGAGGTGTGGGGTGTCAGACTGCCCCTAGTGGAGGATGTCTCCCAGTTAGGCTACTCAGGGGTCAGGGACCCACTTAAGCAGGCAGTCTGTCCCTTCTCAGATCTCAACCTCCGTGTTGGGAGATCCACTGCTCTCTTCAAAGCTGTCAGACAGAGTCGTTCGCCTCTGCACAGGCCTCTGCTGCTTCCCCTGTTATTTTTTAGCTGTGCCCCGTCCCCAGAGGTGGAGTCTACAGAAACAGGCAGGTTTCCTTGAGCTGCTGTGAGCTCCACCCAGTTCGAGCTTCCCAGGGGCTTTGTTTACCTACTTAAGCCTCAGCAATGGTGGGTGCCCCTCCCCCAGCCTCGCTGCTGCCTTGCGGTTAGATCGCCGCAGACTGCTGTGTTAGCGAGGAGGGAGGCTCCGTGGGCGTGGGACCCTCCCGGCCAGGTGTGGGGTATATTCTCCTGGTGTGGCGTTTGCTTACAGCACAGTATTGGGGTGGGAGTTACCCGATTTTCCAGGTGTTGTGTGTCTCAGTTCCCCTGGTTAGGAAAAGGGATTCCCTTCCCCCTTGCGCTTCCCAGGTGAGGCGATGCCTCCCCCTGCTTCAGCTCTTGCTGGTCGGGCTGCAGCAGCTGACCAGCACCGATTGTCCGGCACTCCCTAGTGAGATGACCCCAGTACCTCAGTTGAAAATGCAGAAATCACCGGTCTTCTGTGTCGCTGGCGCTGGGAGTTGGAGACTGGAGCTGTTCCTATTCGGCCATGTTGCTCTGCCCCCCCGAGTATTCTTAATGCATAACAAGGTATATATATATATGTGTGTGTGTGTGTGTGTGTGTGTGTGTGTGTGTATGTCTCCATTTATTTATATTTTTCATGTTCCTAAGAAATTGTGATGTTTTCCCCACCATTTCTTGTTTGTTACTTGGTTGTATGTATGTATTTGTGTGTATGTGAGTGTTGGTATTGGTAAATAGGATCTTTCCTTATATTATTTTTGAATTGGTTATAGTTTTTATATAGGAAAGCTACTGGATTTTTAGCACACAATTTTGTAGCAGTTAGATGAGTGAATTAAAATGCGGTTTCTTTTTTTTCTGATTCCCTAGGATTTTAAAGATTCACAAGCATACAACTGTATCATCTGTAGATAATTTTGCTCTTTTCCTCTAAAACTTTTATTTTTTTCTCTTAGATAATTGGTTTGATCAATACTTCCTGAATAGTGTTGATTAAAGCTTAAAAAATCTTGTTCTTGACTTTAATGAATAAAGTCACATAAAGATGTTTAACCATCAACAACTTTTAGTAAATTCCCTTCATTAAATGTATAACAATAGAGTATATTTTCCAGAGTTAGTCAGGATTTTTAAAATTTTACTACCTAAATGATACTTTTTAATCTACAGAAATGATAACTTTTTGCCTTTACTTCTTGTTATAGTGAATTATGGTAATGCTATTCTGTTATGGGTTTCCATAGATCATGCTTCTATTTCTGAACAAACCCTACTTATTTGTTTATGATTTATTGATCTTTAAATGTGCTACTGAAATGAGTTTGCTACATTTTATTTAGAATGTTTACATTGTTATTATTTATAAATGAGATGGGTCTGTATTCTTTTTTATGGGTTATGTTTGTCAAATTGGGGTATCAATATTATACTGCTTTGGACAAAAGAACTTGGAGGTTTCCTTCCCTTGTTCAGTTCTGGAACAATATATATTAACATTGAAATGATCTATCCTTTCTGCAGATATATTCAACTTTTATATTTTTAAAAACATTCTGGACTTTTTAAATTAAAGGGTAAGTTCTTATCAGATTCATATCAGAACTTGACCAGATTCTTAAGTGTAATTGTACAACTTTATCTTTCTGGGGCCAATTTTAGTAATTTTTTTTCTAAAGCCTTATGACCTCATCCAGATATTTCAGATTTATATTGACAGCTTTCAACATTTTTTTGCTAATCATTATTCCCCTATTCATTATTCCTAATTCATTTTATATAAATATATTTTACTTCTATTTCTTTTAAAAATACTTTCCATAGGATATTCTTTGCTCTGCATTTACTTTTTTCTATTTTCTTCACTTACTTTTAATTTTTAAAATAACATGCAATAAATTCACACCAACTATTGCTTCAGCTATATTCCAAAACTTATGATTACTACTGTTATAAGTATCATTATTTTCTACAGTAATTTTGGTGTATTATCAACCCTTCTTTGCTTCTCCATACTTTTATGGTCATGCTTTTCCTGGGATATAGTCAAACCTTTAAATATCCACAAGTTCCTATTATTTGATCATCCTTAGATAGAAGTTATTGGCTCTTCCTTATGACAGATGAGAGGAAGAGCTCCTATCTTCCAGAGTTCACTTCCTAAATTTTGCTAAAGTACAACTTTTTATTTTACTTCATACACTGGTATTATTATACTCTATATCTGTAATTTATTTTACATTATATGTTTTCAAAATAATTCAGTGTTTACTATCTCTTATATAAAAATGACTTCTCCAATTATCTCTTATTTTGTTGGATTTTTTAATTCTGTTTTTCTCCTCAACACACATGGGTGTCTGTCACATTTAAGGTTAAACTATTTTATTCATATAACTTTCTTATGTTTTATTTCCTTTCTTTGAGAGTGTACACTACCTTTTTGCTTATTTATCTTTTATGATTTTGCTATTTTATTTTTATTTTTAATAACACTTTATTACTACAAAACCAAATGTATGTGTTGCAGAAGTTAGAAAACAAAAATAAGCAAAAACAAAATTAAAAGATCACCATTTGACTCCCAAAGATTACCACTACAACATCACTAAAAGGATATAGTGCATATTATTTCTATATTTTCCATGTACATGAAAATAAACATAGACATGCATAATATACAAAATATTTTCCCTATCATCTAAAACATAACAGTTTCTGTTAATAAACCCAGGCCAGCCTGCTTGTATTCCCCACTTCGCAGCTTGCTTTTTAACCTGAAAGGAAGTGCATTCTCAAGCTTGAAAACTCATAATATTACCAAATTGTGTTACAGTATCAGCCATTCTCTATCATTTTCCCATGAGGACGTGTGTGCCCATCTAATCTGCAGATTCGGGGTGTTCTTTATTTATTGTTTTAATATGAAGGTAAAAAAAAAAGCATTTCTATGGCTTCAGGTATCTCTGAAAATAATCTTAAAGTGCCTTGAACCATGAGAGGAGAACATACTGAGACCCTCCAAAACACTGGTGGCATTGTCCTTTCAGATCATTTGCAAAGATTATCTCCTAGACCTCTTTATTTATATAATCACAACTTTTATTGAAAGCTTTACAATTATTTCCATGGTTAAGGAGCACTATCAGTTCTTTTTCAGTTCAGTTCATTTATTCAAAAAAGATCATTTCCAGCTCTTTCATTCCCTTTTCACTTCACAGCTTCTACCATAAACATGAACTGAAACATGCTAATTTGTAAGAAATTTTTGTTGTTTTATTTTAGTTCAAATTACTTTTCCTCTTATCTCTTGTTTTCCTATCGTTCTCTGTTTCTCTCTTTTTCTATGTGTCTTTCTCTACATGCATGTGTACATAAATACACACATATGCATGCATATCCATACAGATACACACATAAAATTTTAACCCTCCACTGTTTGTGTCATAAGAAAGGATACAGTCTGAGAACCAATCCCATCACATAAGTACTGTATATGAATTCAACCCAAATGGATCTCATACTCAAGACATACATTCCATGAAGTTGTGGTGATTTAACAAAAGTGTGTTTGTTTGTGAGGTAAGGGGACGTTTGAGTTTCTATTGAAATTTCCCAGGGAAAGGAAGCAAAGGATCAAATATAATCCATCGTGTCTAATGAGAGTCTGCAAATTGTTTTGGGTTTTCTTTTTCTCTCCTCTCATAAAAATATTCCAAGGCACTCATCTGTAATTCTACCACTTTGAGAAGCTGAGGTAGGAGGATCACCTGAGTCTGGGAAGTTGGGACTGTAGTGAGCCGTGATTGCTCCACTGCACTCCAGCATGGGTGACAGAGTGAGACACTGTCTAAAAAAAAAAAACAAAAAAAAAACAAACAAAAAAAACCAAAAAAACCTAAGGCAATGGTGGAACACTCCTGACAACATAAGGATATATGACAGAGGATGGAGGGAAAGGATTAAAAGAAGGCAAATTGGTTTTATAACCTAACTGTCCTTAGAAGACCAGGCTAATGAAATGCATTTTCCCTCTAATGGCTTTCATTTCAGAATACTGTGTGGTTTTCCCTGAAAATGTGACGAATTCTCACTTTACAAATCATTTTGATTTCCTCTTGTTGTCACACTCTGTCTAATTTTGCTGAGTTACTGGCAGTACAGTGACTACAGCGATGGAGAGTTATCACCACCAGTATTACTTAGGATCAGATTTTCTGGTTTTATGACTTGAAATCATATGTTTCACTAAGAATTCTGTGACTTAATTTTCCTGAAGTTTCATTGATACTAAAAACAAGAAATGACAAGTTTTATAATTCTATAGGCATCACTGTAAAATGCCTGGTGTAGAATATGTTTGTAGTAGGCAGTAAGTATTGATTTGTTATTGAATCAATAAATGGCAGGCAAATAGAATAAAGTGATTTATAAAAATAATCATGATGTTTGGGCCAATTAGAATGGACAATTTACAACTAGCATAATTTAGTAATTTCTTCCCTGGTTATTTGGCCCACATCCAAAACGCGGTTCATACTGTAGGGATTTACAAATCTGTGCTACTGAGAGAGCAACCCTGTGCCCTTGGATGGTGAAGGTCTTTTTGGACAAAGGTACACACACACACACACACACATACACACAACTCATTCACACATACAGAAGCATACCCAATACAGAAACACTGTAGCTTAAATGAGTGTTGCTGTTGGTATTATATTATTGTGTAGGAAAAATAAGTGAGAAATGGATCAACTTTCCATTTTGTTTTTCATCATTGACTGACCCAAGCTTAAAGCTGAGAAGATTAGTTCTCAGACAGTCCCTTCAAAGTTTGGAGATTTATTCAGGGTAAGCATCTGGAAGATTAGATGCTTATCCGTTCTATTTACTGCTGTCCTGCCCAAAATGTGGTTAGAAATATAACAAGATTAAGTCTTTCCTATGAGAGGAAGTTGGACCTTTCTCTTGTCAGCAAAAATAGAACTGTTGGATTTTTTTTAAGAACTAAAACCACTTCACAGCTTCTTGTAATCCAGTTGTATTCAGGAAATAACAGTGATAATCAAAGTATCATCCCCATGTTTTCCACTCTCTCCAAAGCCTTCTTTGGGAAATCAGGGGATGTTGGAGATACGTGTGTATTTTTCATTCCTAATAAATTTAAATGAGATTGGATTGGTTTTGTGGGAAAGAGGGAATTGAATAGCTTGAACTTATCTCCTTTGAAACAGAACACTTTTTATTATATCTAATTTAACACCAGAAAAACACTCAGAAGAGTGAAAACCATTTTGGATTTTTGAAGGGAACACAGACAAATGATTTGAGTGATATTTTCCAGAACAGAGATAATGGCACTGTCTTTTCTGTCACAAATAGAAAGAACTTTGGGTAGCCTGAGACCATTCTGGGCCATAGTCATCAGCAAGTCCTGCTCTGGATATGTGACTTTGGCATGTCATATACAGAGTTCATCTCAGAGGAGCTGCTAATGTATGTTAGTTTAAAAAGCCCCAAATCTTGCAAATCACCCACCATGATTTAGGGATTATCCCTCTCCTCATTAGAACCATAAATTTTCATATAAAAAGAATTGAGATAATCTAGTTCAGTGGTTTTCTTCATGTTGTAGTGTCTATGAGATTCTCCAAAGACACTGAAAATTACAGAAGATAACAATAACATTCAACATCAGTAGTAAGCAGATGGTAACATTTTGTTATATCTACTTCAGATCTCTTTTTTAAAAATAGAAACAAATATTCCTGATACAACAAACCTCCCTTCTTCCAACTCCCAATTCTTTTGCCTACTTTTTTCACCAGAAGTTATCTCAACTTTGAAATGCATGCAAGCTAAAAAAATCTTTCCTACAAACGTATTTATTCAATAATGCTATATGGTTTTGTTTCACACATTTTAAAATTCACATAAATGGAATCATATGAATGCCAGCCTGCAAATTGCCTTTTCACTCATTATTGATTTTTGAGATTTATCCATGTTGGTAAATGCAGATCTAGCTTATATATTTTAATTGCTGTATAGTAACCCATTGTATGAATGACATTTGAGAGATGGTAAAGTTATTTCCAGGTTATCATTACTTTAAATAGTGCTTCAGTGAACATCCTGGCATGTGTATCCTTGTGTACACACCCCTTGTGCTTCTCCAAGATAAAGAACATGAACCCAGAAATGGAATTTCTTAGAGACTATTCACATTTTAGATTTTACTGGATTTTGTTCTATTACTCTTCATAATACTTGTACAAATTTACATTCACACCAGCAGCTACTACTTGGTTAAGAGTTTGTGCTCTCAGATTTGTTAATTTGTTTGCCAATTTGATGATTGTGAAATGATATCCTAGTTTATGGTTTTTGTGTCTTCTTTAGGAAATCCCTACCTTTGTCATGGGCATAAAATATTACATGTTTTCTTGTAAAAATGTCATATTACTGATTTTTCTTCTTTATTTAATTCATTTGGATTTTTGCAATAGACATAAAACAATATCTTTTTGTCTTTTTCCATATGGAGAGCCAATTTTCTAGAACTAGTTGTTGAATAGTCCACTTACAACTCTTGGCCAGTTCTGGTCACATGGTCCCATCCAAACATGAGGGGATTAAGTAGTGCCCAGAAGTGGCTCCCCACTGAACAGATTGGTGAACAATAGTATTAAATAATTACCTACAAGGGATATGATGGTTTTTAAAATATGTTCACAGATTCTTTGACACTTTTCTTTTCAAAAGGTGGAGTCTAATTTCTCTTCTCTTGTATGTAAGCTGGACCTAGTAACATGTATTCTAGTGCCAGAAGTGGGGGTGTATGATTTCCAAGATGAAGTTAGAAAAGGTACTGTGGCTTCCATCTTACTTTCTTTTGGATCACTTGCTCTGGGGAAAGCCAGGTGTCACGTTATGAGGATACTTGGGCAGCCCTATGGCGAAACACATGTGGCAAGGAACTGAGGCTTCTTTGTAAAAGGCAGCAGTAATTTGTCAGTTATGCAAACAGTCACCATGAAAGCAGCTCCTCCCACTCTAGTCAAGCCTGGAGATGACTGCAGCCTTGGCCACTGGGGTCTTCACTGCAAACTGAGGACAAGTCCCGAGCCAGAGTCCTTAGCCACTCAGCTAAGGTGTTCCCAAATTCTCAACCCACTGAAATTCCGTGAGATAATAAATGCTTATTGTTGTTCTAAGCCAATCAATTTTGGAGTGATTTGTTTAATAGTAATAGAGAATTAATCCATTGAGTTTCACTAAATTTGAAGGCAATGTTTATTTCAGTATGATTTAAAATGTAGGTTATGTGGCATAAATCACATCTAAGTTGGTAGTCCTAGAAGATCACCTCAAAGCAACGATTATCAACCACAGCAGGTATAAACTGATGGACAACCAGAGGTCTGGAAAGACGTTTATACCTGTTGAGGTGCTGTGGACAGGAAAAAAAAAAAAAAAAAAAAACCAGAAACAAAAACTGAAACCTCAAACCAGTCATTACTAATAGGAACCACAATAAAAAGTTGTGGTTTGAATTTGAATGCTCCAAATTGCAGTGACTTATTTGCTATTTTTTGTCTGCTTCTTACATGGACAACTCCATAGAACCATGCCTCCATGGAATAGGGATTGAGTAGGGATTTATTTATTTAATGTCTCATGATATTAGAGAATGAAACAAAGGTCCATGTAGTCTCTAGCATATAAATATCATCTGGTTTCCATACTTCATAAAGTTTTGGGAAGGTCAAAGTAAATAATGTGAGAAAAGGCTTTGGGAGCACGAAAGAACTGTGTTAATGTATCACCAGAATTACGTGTCAGTCAGAAAAAGCTAGGTTTTGCTGTGGTAATGGAAACTCCCAAATCTTAGGGGCTTACAACCTGTGAGCTTTATTTTTTGTTTATGTTAGACCACTCCAAGTTGGCTATGACTCTGTCATGTCGTCTTCACTCTGGGACCCAGAAGGCAGAGTAGCCTGTAGTCGGAGTAGTGACACTTGTCATATCAAGGAGAAAGAGTCATGAAGGACTTCCTGGAAGGGCAGGCTTTGTGATTTGCTAGAAAGACTCAGAGCACACAGCTGTATAGTGATGATGTATTACAGCAAAATGATACAAAGTAGAATAAGCAAAGGAAAAGGTACATGGGACAAAGGTTTCTGGAGGAAAACAGGTACAAGATTCCGAGTCCTTATCCCGTGCTGTTACACAGGATGTGCTTCATTCCTCCAGTGCCAAATCATGGCAATGTGTGAAACGTCATCTACTGGGGAAGTTCACAAGACAGACTCAATGCTTAGAGTTTTTACTGGGGGATGATCACAATAGGCATCCTTTGCCTAGCATGTACCCAAATTCTGTACCCCTAGAAAGGGATCATGGGTTCAGCATAAGCCTTATTGTTTGCACAAGCAGTTTAGATGTGTGAGCCATCCTTATCAGGGAATGTGAGACCTTTCCTGAAATTCAAGCTCCCCAGTTCCAGCTGAGGGCCAATCTTGCACACAGGTCTTTCTAAGCCAAGCAGACTCAGACCTTTTATGCTAATTCTTTCTGCACAAACTGATATCACTTCACATGTTCTTCCACAGAGCAGGTCACATGGCCAAAACCAACATCAAAGCTGTGAGAAAAAGTATAATCTTCCCGCAGGAAGTGGCAGTCCATATTTTGAACTATAATACAATCTATTATAGAAACAACATGAAAAAAAGAGAGAAGAAATTGATATCTCCTCGACCTATGTATATGTGTATTTTACGCATATTTTCATGGTCTCGGCTCACCTAATGAAATGAATTGGACCAGGTAATCCCACCACCTTGTGAGGCTGAGGTGGGAGGATTGCTTGAGTCCAGGAGTTTGAGACCAGCCTGGGCAATATGGTGAGCGCGCCATCTCTATAAAAATGGAAAAATTACGTGGGCATGGTAGTGCATGTCTGCAGTCCCAGCTAGTCGGGAGGCTGAGGTGGGTGGATTGGTTGGGCTCAGGAGTTTGAGACTGCAGTGAGCCATGATTCTTCCACTGTACTCCAGCCTAGGCAACAGAGTGAGACCCTGTCTTTAAAAAAAAAAAAAAAAAAAGAAAGAAAAAAAAAAAGAATTATATAATGACGAAAAGAAAAAATGCAATAGCAAGTATTAGAGAGACTCCAAGGACTGATTAATTGAAAAGTTACTATTCTTTCCACATTATAAGTCTTTTTTGTTTTTGGAGATCAAGTGGTTCTTTGATTCCTTTTTAAAGGCAAGTGCTTTCATTTTGCTTTTGACTTTCTCTAAAGCAGTGCTGTATTTGTTAAAGCTCTAATCCTCTCAGGCACTTGTGATTAGACCCCCGAAGAGCTGTTTCATGGCCTCTGCTATGTTTTCTTATCACTGTACCTTTTAAGCTTTCAACTATATTTCAAGTTCTGGCCTGCATATGGCCTTCAGCATAAATATCGTGGGCAAAGTGGTTTGTTCTAATGCTTTCCTCATCTCTCTCAATTGTTTGCATGCTTCTTTGTATTATCTTTCCTTAGCTCTTTGACCTTTTTATTCATTAGCTCAAACTACATGGAATACAATTTGGCTAAGGGTCAAGTCAGAAAAATAGGAAAGGTGGTTGGCTTTTGGCATATATATTTACATTTTTGAATTTTGTATTTTTACATTTTCACATAGTTTTATTTTCCTTAAAAAAACCTTGGGTCCTCACCGCCCCCTTCCTAAAAACACTAAAGTTAATTGTATAGAAATAGAAATAAAAATCTTTTTGGTAAAAACAACAGCTTTTAACCTCTGATCTCACCACCAAAAAAAAAAAAAAAAAAAAAAAAAAAAAAATAGTTATTTAGTAGGAAATTACAATATATTGGAGGGAAGTATATTTGCAGCATAGTTTTAAAAGATAACATCTCCCTTTTCAATGAAGTAAGGACATTATATGGGTCTCTTCTTTATGGTTAGATGGCAGAATGTTTTATTGCTATTTATAAAAGCCTGCATTAAAAGAATGCAATATTGGTTCTCCCAGAGTGGGATCTATTTGGAAAACTAATTATCTCCAATTGGCTGCAAATTTTCAAGAATCTGCCAAGAAGAAAAATCAGGAATACCATCTAAATGACTTATTGCAGTCAGAGGTACTTTGGAGCTCTTGAGACCTTCCCAACAGCTATTTAAAACACCGGCCACTTGCCTCTAGCTCCTTTCCTTTCCTCCTCCCACTTTAACCTCTGCAGGTGACCTCAGCTCTTGTTTATTGGAGAAAATAAGGACCAACTAGGGAGAACTTGCCCATTGTCCTGCCATCCCCACACACTGATCTGCTTTCACAGCTTCCTAATGCCCTTTCCTTCCACCTCAGAGGAGGAGCTTGCTCTGCTCCATCTGAGGCTGATCCTATTACATGGGGTCTTCAAGGTTCTTGCTCCATTGGACACCTCTCCCTCACCTGCAGAGTCACCTCTCCCGCTTTTTTGGCTCTTTCCTTTTAACCTATAGATTTTTTTTTTCAAATTTCTTCAATTGAAACAGTAGCAACTACAGCAATACCCACCCCTCTGCAACACAGACACGCACACACACCCCGACACACACACACACACACACACACACACACTTGCTCCAGCTTCTTTTCTTGTAATTCAGATACCTGTTACAGAACTATCCAAGGCCTGTCACCTGGCAGATGAGGCATTGCCTGGGTGAGGTATCCTGTTGTATAATCTGGGTGTGATAGTGATGAGGGCTCCATTACCAGATGACCACTTATGTTTACTTTGTAAGCAGAAATGTTTAGCACATTTTGCTTGAGCTGTGTGTGTGTGTGTGTGTGTGTGTGTGTGTGTATGAAAACATCAGTTAGTACGTGATTAAAAGGCAAAAAATAAAGGCTCTGATGATTTTCTCCCAACTGAGTGGTCGGATAGCATGTACTGAGTACTTACCACATGCCAGGTGCTGAGCTGAGCCTTTCATGTGGATTACTGCATTTTATCCTAATGATCAGGAGATAGTACTATCATTCCCATTCTCCAGACAGAATTGAAACAACAAATATTGAGTACCTTGCTCAAGCACACAGAACAAGCAAGTGGCATTGACCATTGTTTCCCTGGCAAGACTCCAAGAGCATCCACCTTTGGGGGTAGTAGAGCACATACCCAGAATGCCAACCTTTCAATAACAAAACTGTCCATTCTCTGCAGTGCTCCTGAGTCCACTGCGATACCTCATATGTCCTCAGGTGTACCTGTTCATTCTCTTATAGTGATTTTCAACTTAGTTTAAGCATGAGAATTATGCTTGTCCACCCCCAACCCAGACCAGGTGAATGAAAATATCTGGGGGAAGCATGGGTACCTGTGTTTTGCAAAATAGGTGAATGAAAATATCCGGGGGAAGCGTGGGTACTTGTGTTTTGCAAAATCTTCCCTAAGGGATTCTGATGTGCAGAAAGGCTCACCGTTTCTCTCTTTTCTCCAGTATCCTACTTCCTGCTCCCTTTATTATTTTGTTGTGTTCTCTTCTGAATGGAGAGAAACCTTTCATTTTGAATAATAAGATAGTTTGATAATCAGCTCTCTGTGGGTGTTGTTAGTGGGAATTACTGTGTTTTCACTCTTTCATTAAAAGATAAGTACAACTCATATGGATTGAGTAAATACTGGTGGTATTGTGAAATGATTTTTAAAAGCTCCATTACTCTGGACATTAGAAACAACATGAATCAGATGTCTTCAAGCTGTTTCTAGTTATAGGTTAACCTGAGTCTTGGAAACATTCAGTGAATCAGTGTTACCTTTCAGTTCCTCTGCTAATAACCACAGTTGTGTATTAGGTATTCTACTGCATAAGCAGTTTAAAAAAGTAATAATGAATCTACGTGGTGTATTTAACACATAACTTATTGAGTTTAATTTCCTTTGTTATTCGGAAAAATATACTTGAAATCACCAAGCTACTGAACTTGTTACATTGAAGGGAGGTAGAAAGGGTTTTGAATGACTTTTCTGCCATTTTCAATTTAAGTCTTATATTCTGGGAAACTAAATGCCAAAACTAATTTAGAAAAAATAAAGTGATAAAAGTATCTATATCACTTTGTAGAGGGAAAGTAATTATTTTCAAAAAGCATCTCACTTTGCTAATGTTGAGAATAATCTGTGGCTTGCTCCCAGACCTCTCTTATTTTGTCCTGGTGGGGGTAACTGTCAGCAAAAATTACTATACTGCTTTCCAACTATCAGGCTTCATTCTCAGAAAGTGTATAGTGTTTCTAGGATTTATGACACTAGTGGGACTCTCCTGGCAGCAGTGTGATCCATTTTGCTGATATAAAGGAAGCAGACAAACTCTAATCTCCTGTTGCACATATCCAAAGACTGAAGAAGAAACTAACATTTTAATTAGCATGGAAATGAGAGATGTGGAAGCCTTCAGCCTCTGAATGAACTAAGTCCTG
This sequence comes from Piliocolobus tephrosceles, assembly GCF_002776525.5. NCBI lineage: Eukaryota > Metazoa > Chordata > Mammalia > Primates > Cercopithecidae > Piliocolobus > Piliocolobus tephrosceles. Next base: position 69,106,199 of record NC_045439.1, on the reverse strand, counting down.
TAATAGAGTCATATATAAAAGAATTAGGCTCCATCATCCTTAAAAAAAGACTGAAACAAACACTGACTATTATGTGTTACATCACTTTACCAAAGGAAATCAGAATATAAATCTGATTGGAATTTTAAAGGGCAACTTCTATTTTATGAGATAAAGTTTGTGACCTGAAAAATAACCATATTTATAGAGTTATAGTAGTGTTTGGAAACATGAAGGAATAATTTATACATTAAAAGTAAACTTTGAAATATGATTGTGTCAAAATTAAAGGGCTGGGTGCAGTGGCTCACACCTGTAATCCTAGCACTTTGTGGGGCTGAGGCGGGCAGATCACCTGAGGTCAGGAGTTCAAGACCAGCCTGGCCAACAGGGTGAAACCCCATCTCTACTAAAAATACAAAAATTAGCTGGGCATGGTGGCGCATGCCTGTAATCCCAGCTACTTGGGAGACTGAGGTAGGAGAATCACTTGAACCCAGGAGACAAAGGTTGCAGTGAGCCAAGATTGTGCCACTGTACTCCAGCCTGGGCAACAAAGCAAAACTCTGTCTCAAAAAATTAAAAAAATTAAAGAACACTAGACTCAAGTCAAATTGAATATCAATCCTAGTTTTTCCATTAACTAGCTGTGTCATCTTGGACCAATTACTTGATCTTTCAGGGCCTCACTTTCTTTGCTAGACTAGATAACCTCCAAAGACTTTTACAACTCAAGCGTTTGTGATTTCAATAGATTTCCCATAGTAGGAGCTAATAAGTGAGCTGGAATTGTAATGAACAAGACTACTCTTCTGTAGTAAAAAGGAACAACTAACTCCGAGTCAAAAAAGCTGCCTTCTATTCCTTGCATCGCCACTTAAAAACCATGTGATCTGAGCACATTCTTAATGCCATTTCCTCACCTGTAAATTAGGAATAGTGGTACCCCTTTGCATGGACAGGAGTTTTGAAAGAAATGACATATGTATTAGTTTGCTTAGGCCGTCATAATAAAAATACCACAGACTGCATGGCTTAAACACAGAAAAAGTTCTGCTCACAGTTCTGGAGGCTAGATGTCCCAGATCAAGACCTGGCATAGTCAGTCTCTGGTGAGGGCTCTTTTCCTTGCTTGAAGACAACCATCTTCTCTGTGTCCTCTCACAGTGGAGACAGGAACTCTGATGTCTCTCTTCTTCTTATAAGGGCGCCATTGTTATCAGATTATGGCCCCAGCTTTATGACCTCATTTGACCTTTATCACCTCCTCACAGACTCTATCTTTAAATACAGACGCATTGGGATTAGAGAGTCAACATATGAATTTTGGAGAAATACAATTCAGTCCATGGCATATATGAAAATTCTTTGTAAACACATCATTTTCAATTGTGTGTAAACACACAATTTTATGTCCCAATAAAAATTAACAGCATAAGGAGATTGGGCACTTATATCCAATGTTGGTGAGACTACTGCCAACCAGAATGTCTTTGAGACTAGCAATTTCCACTAAAATATAAAGTGCCTTATGCCTTTTGAGCTACGACTTGCATTTTAAGAATGTATGCTTCTGAAACTTTCTTAAAATTGCACAAATATATACATATGGAATACTTAGTGAAGTACAGCTGAAAAATTGGAAAAAATTAATAAAAAATAATTTGATACACTGTAGTATATCATACAATGAAATATTTTATATCCAATATGTATCTGTAATGTAAAAAATTATATATCCATTAAAAATGTGTTTAATCTGTACATAGTGACATAAACTGATGTCCAGGACCTGTTAGAGGACAAACAAGTGCAAGTTGCAAAATAGTTTCTGTAGTATGATTGCATTTTTTGGTAAATACAGAAATTTTGGAGGAAATATACATTAAATTGTCTACACTGGTTCTATCTGAGTGGTATTCCAGAGGCTTTCATCTTTCAAGTTATACTTTTCTCAGATTTTTAATTACACTTGTCTTCAGAAAGTAAAAGATTACTTTTACTTTCACTATTACTAACTCGGTCTCCACCAATTTTTCAGTTTATATCTGAAATACTTCTAAAATTAACTTTCATTTTATTAAGGAATAAATGTACATAATTTAAACAACTGGAAAGCTTATTATGAAGAACAGGCATTCCTGGCCTTATGCTTCCCCTTTCCTGATCACTTGGGGCAACCTTATTCCACCTTTCAGCAGTTTTACCTGCTGTTTACCTACATATTATAAATAACATGCATATATGGATTCTTCTTGATTCTCTTATTTTCATATTATCTCCTGGCTTTTCTCGGCAGATGGTTTAAAATTTTCTATTGTTGCTTCTTGTTTCTACCTTCTCCAACAAACACCCCTCAACCTATCACTTACATGTATCATCACTTTGGCTTAATTAATATTTAGGATTTACACTAGTAGTACTCTGTAAATACTGTTCATAGCTGAGCTACATAGTACGTTATAATCATACATCCTGCCTTAATACAACTTTCATATTTTTATAGTTATGAATTACCTTATATTTCATTTGCTTTGTATTCTATGCCCATATTTTTATTTCTTTTCCAAACCTTTCCTTCAAAGTTGTAAAATTCCTTTCAACATGTTCAAACATAACAGGCAATCAATTAGTTTTATTCGATTTTATTTTTTTGAGACAGGGTCTCACTCTGTTACTCAGGCTGGAATGCAGTGGTACGATCTCAGCTCACTGCAGCCTCTGCCTTCCATGTGCAAGAGATCCTCCTACCTCAGCCTCCCAAGTAGCTGGGACCACAGGCACAAACCACTGCATCCAGCCAATTAGTTCTATTTTTGTTGGTGTCACTTCTCCTAAATTACCATTCAGAAAGCTAGAAGGTGCCCATGTTTGGAAAACTAATGGTTTTAAAATATTAACAATTTTCTCCTTGATTTTTCTTGAATTTTTGGTCCTTTCCTCTGTTTCAGCAGCTAGATGATTCCATTCTCATTTCTGCAGCTAAAAAATCATGAGAGCAGATGGGCAGAGAGCAGGGGAGAGGTCTTTTCCTGAGTTTCAAAGGTTATACCCCAAGGGAATAGAAAGGGCCAATGTCCCTTACTCAGCTTCTGCCACACTAGAAGTCAGAGGAAAAATGATGAAAGAGAGAAGTCTGTGGTAACTAGAACTGAGGATGCAGCAAAGCTGGTGTTGACTGATGGCCTGTGAGTAATCTGAATCCCCACATCTCAGGGCAAAGCTGACAATTTTTTCCTCAGTCCTGGTGCAAAACTCTTGACAGCAGCTACCACATCATCCCTAGAATGCCCAGGTAAGAGATGCCTGCATCTATGTAACATCCCCAGCAATGACACAAGAGACTTGTGAACCCCACAGAAGGTTTAGGATCTGCATCACTAGCAGTTAGTGGTGTTGAATAAAACTAGCTTGACCTTCTTTATGACTGGGGTTAGCAGCAAATTACAGTTCTCGTATGGGGCAAATGCTTGCGGACAACTTGGATTGTTGTGAAGGCTGTCCATTAAGATTGTTGAATCAACAAGATAGAGAATAAAAATGATAGAAAATTTCTGGCCCAGTGGAAGGAACAAAGAGCATAAATCAGGTAATTTCTCATCTGTAAAATCAGGACAACAAGAGCTTTCTACCCCTTAGAATGGTAGTTTGGTGATGATATACATAAAAGTATATTGAAAATTTACAAGCAATACAATCCTAAGTATCATTTTAGGTAGAGATCAAATATGTGTCCTATTTATCTGCTCTTAATTCAACAAACATAAATAGAGTATAGTCACCAAATTTGAGCAGAATATCAAAAGCATATTTTCACAAGGAAGCCCATTATTAGTATTGTAGCATAAGAGAAATTATATCATTTGCCTCTCCAAGTGATTACACCTGAGAAAGGTCACTTGAATGCTACATATTCATTCTAAATACTTCTCTGCTATTTAATTTGAATTTCAAACCTAGTGCCTACTTGTCAGATATCATCTGTAAACACTGATTAAGCCCCTGTGAGTACCACAGCAAGCTTGTCACCTACAAAGCATGTTATGAGACCTTGTTCTCCCCGAGAACATTCAATAAGACCATGACTGAGTGCAGATTTTAACAGTAGAGGGTATCTACGAGTCTAAACTTGAATAATATCATGATGCCTCATGGAAGAGTAGACTATACATTTTTAGAAGCAGTGGTTCTCATTGATTGTAGCTTCTTTTTTGACAGTAAAAAAGAAAGTAGGGAGGAGAGAAATCTCCTTACACAATGATTCCAATGAATAAATATTGAAGGAATAATAAAATAGAAAATCATCATTAGGCAAATATAATTGCTGCAGGCAAGGCCCACAGATGGATGTTAAAATTAATAAGTGGAAATTTGAGGAGAAACTAGATATATACATGATCTTAAAGGGCAAGTTGGGTAAAATGTGTATGGGGATTTTCTGAACCCTTTTCTTGCAACTTTTATGTAAGTCTGAAGTCATTTCAAAATTTAAAAAACTTAAAAATATGAATAAAATTTGTTAAATTTCCTTATCTAAAATATGTATTTGGTTTTAAAATTCTACTCTTACACTTATGCTTCATCCCTAGTTAATTTACAGTAGTATTCAACTTCCTTATAAAAATCTTCCAAAATTATTTCTATCTTTGCTTTCAAGTTTTCCTCAAGTACCTTCTAGAACTGCAGAGGACTGTAAGCATTCAGCCAAGAGGCATGTCTTGAGTGACTACCATTTTTATAGAAATATGCTAACAATTGTAAGGGACCAAAAAACTGTGCAGGATCCAGTCCCACCCTTGGGAAGATAAGCATGTTGGGAAGACAAGCGGTACACAGATAAAAGAATGAAATAGCATCTTGTAAAATTATGTGATGCCGTGCTTTATTTTCATAGTATTGGCCATAAGAATTAATGGAGACAGAAAAGTGAAACATGAGTGCTATAGTTTGGATATTTGACCCTCCAAACCTCATAATGAAATCTGATCCCCAATGTTGAAGGCAGGGCCTAGTGGAAGGTGTTCAGGTTGTGGGAGTGGATTGCTCATGAATGGCTTGGCGCCATCCTCAAGGTAATAGTGAGTTCTCACTTTTTTAATTCCTGGGAGAGTTTCCTGAGAGCTGGTTGTTAAAAAGAGCCTGGCCCTTTCCCTCTCTTTTGCCTTCTTTCTCATCATGTGATCACTGTACACTCTGGCTCCCCTTCATCTTCCATAATGAGTGGAAGCAGCTGAGGCCCTCACCAGAAGCAGATGCTGGTACCATGCTTATTGTACTGCCTGCAGAACTGGGAGCCAAATAAACCTCTTTATAAATTACCCAGCCTCAGGTATTCCTTTATAGCCAAGCAAATGGACCAAGACAATGAGTAAATAAGAGTAAGCTGGACCTAAAAACATATGAAGGTCTTAGATGGTGAGTGGATGCAGGGAGAATCTGTACAGGCTTTGTGGAGAATTGGAGAAAGACAGGAAGCAGTGGTGAGATGCATTTGAGTGGGGTGGAAAGCTTGAGGAGATGAGGAGAATGGGCCCGTATAGAGTTGGCCTAGATCACAGAAGGTTGCAAAAGCCAGACTCAAGAGTCCAAATTTGGTCCAAGTGAAAACGGAGACTATTTTAAAGGCTGTTAGGGGCAAGTTACTTCTCTGGCACCAGTATAAACATGCACAATATATCTCAAGCCAGAACCAGCTTCATTTTTGAAAACTTAATGATGGACTTTTCTAAGACCTTTTCTGAAATGTAAATCAGATTGTCTTCAACTTCTCCACTCCACCCTACCCTCTTTTTGCCTAAAATACTCTACAAGTCGCCTTTTACTCACAAGATAAAGACCAAAGGCATTAACGGCCTCAGGATCCTTCAAGGTTGGATGCTTCCCCATCTATCTGTCCTTCTCTGTACCCTATTCCCCTCAAGGCCTGCCTTCTTTTGTTACTTTCAGCATTCTCTTCTCTTACCAGGTGTTAGCAAATAATTTTCTCTCTGAATTAAACATTTCTCCTTATCTTTTGACTTGTATACTACTTTTCATCCTTCTGATGTCAGCTCTTTCTCCGAATTACCATCTCCAGGGGGAAGTTTTGCTCCCTTCTCTGACTGGATCTACTGAAAGCACTGAGAACATCATCTTGTAAAGCTTTCCATACATATCACTGAAGATTATTTGATTTAATTATGTGATTATTTGATTAAGACCTTTTGCCTTTATTAGACTGTAGACTTCTGAGGGCAGATGGTTTATTTGTGTTTCCCATTTTCATCTCAATCCCTAGCATATGGTAGACACTCAATAAGGATTCATTGAATAAATAAAAAATGAAACACTCATTTTCTCCACTCCCAAGACACTATCCTGTCCCAATGACATGATCTTTTAAATCATAATAAAAATGTCCTATCTAAACAACAGTGTATATAACCCAGTATTTTGTAACTTTTGGAATGTAAGCTGTAACAGCAGCATTCAATTTAAGTTTTAAAAGTCCGCTATTTTACTAATGAATCAATTCATTTTGACTTTCTGAATTTTTAAAAACCAGAATAGTAGCTAGAACATATTTGATAGATGGAATCTGTTAGCATTTGGGGCAATTAAACTGGGTTTCTAAAAAATGGATCAGATGATTGCATCAAACTAAATTAGTAGAGCTTAAATAGAACAGGGTGATCAATAGATCAATATCTATGTGCAGGGCACTTTACTCGGCACTGTGACTTATTTTAAGCTAAATAATAGATGGTTCCTGTCTGGCTCATAATCAAGTAGGGGATCTAGATGTATCCAGAACTATGTGTATTATATGGTAGACTATGAGTGCTCTAAGTATTATAGAAATATGAAAGAGGGAGGATTTATTTTAACTAAAAGAATCTGGCAAAGCTACAGGAAAAAGTAATATTTGAGCCAGGAAGGAAGGAGGTGCTTTTGACAGCCAGACTTTGGGAAGACAAAAATTCCAGGAAAATAACAACTAAAACCACAAAGCATGAAAAGGTTAAAGCATCATGATAGAAATTCTAGAGGTGCAGCAGTGCTAGACCAAAGGGTGGGTGGTTGCAAGTATGCTGTGATAAGGAGGAATCTAAGAAAGTTATGTTGGAACTAATAATAGGCGATGCTGCCTGCACGTATGTGATAGATAATGAGCAGTTACAAGGATGATGGACAGGGAAGCACTACAATCAAATATGTGGGTTCTGGTGGAGATGTGAGGGAACAGATTGGGAGGGTACTCCAGGGATTAAAGTGGGTGGGATGATTAGAGGCAAGGGGAAGCAAATTTTGTGAAGGCTGAGGAATGCTAAGGAAGACCTGGGTTAGTAGTGGCAGCAGATGAATGAGAGAAGCATCCAGGAAGTGAACAGAATGTGATTTAATAAGCACTTAATATGAGGACTGAGGAATATAAAGTTAAAAAGTTTTCATCTCATAATTTAACTGAGCATGACTTAACTGAGAGCAAAAGTAGGAGTAGGAACAGGTTAGTAGCGGCAACTCGTTTCTCATTGTTTTAGACTGCTGGTGATAGTAATCTTGTTAATGTCATCCACATCTTTTGATGATACAGAATTACATAATTTGCATTTTACATGATCTAATTATACCATTTGCATTTTATATGATTTAATAAGTGTTCATACTTGCCAGCTGTTGAGACTTTTCTGATTTAAAATTGAGCAGAATTTATTGATATCTATTCTTTTGAGTGCCTCGTCTTCATCTCTTCATTTTTCTAGTTGTCTAATTTTATGTATAGGAAAACATGGTTATGATTTACATGTGGGTAATTCTTTCTTTCTGTTGACTGTGACTTTCTTGCTTCCATTATTCCATAAGCAAATCGACCCAACAGACACTGACTAAATAAATATCTACCCTATATCCTGAGAGTTTTAGATGATTAATATACTATCTCCCTCCTCAAGGAACCTATAGAGTTGTGGGTGGAACTTAAGTCCAATTAAATATAACATAATATGCATAATGTCATGATAATATCAACAACAAAAGCTACCACTTAAATTTCCTGTGCATTCATTCCTTCCTTCCTTTAACAAACACTTTGAGAGCCTTTACTAGATCTTTGTCCAGACACAGGATTTACAGTGGTCAACAAACCTCATCCAGAAAGTGCCCTTTTGGAGCTTATGATAGTGGAGGAATCTTACTAACCAAATAAAAAACACATAAATAGATATAATTAATGTGTAAATACAATTAATATTATGAAACAATAATAATAACAATGGATATATTTAGAGATTAGTATATTCTAAGTCAGGCATTCTGGTTCCAGAGCTGATCACTTGATAATTACATTATGCTACAATTTTAGAAAATGTATTTTCTAAGATGGGGGTATCTATATATATAACATAATAAGCAAAGACTTGTCTAAAAAGATAATGTTTAGCCAAGACTAATGGACAAAAAGGCAAAATATACACAAATATTCAGGAACTGAGTATTTCAGGCAGATTAAATAGCACATGTAAAGGTTCTAAGTTGGGAAAGAACTTAGCATTTTCTAGAAACAAGAAAACAGGTTAGTTTGAGTTGACCATAGTAAGAGAAAAGGATTTGGAAGAGATTATGGAAATAAACAGGAACCAAATAATTAGTCTTTTAATACTCAAAAAAGAATCTGATATTTTTTTTAAAGAAATGAGGAAGTATCAAGACTGTATAAACAGGAACAGTGATAATATCCTATTTACATTTAAAAAGTATCAGTCTGGCTCCTATATGGAAAATGGGCTAGCAAGTGCAAAAGAGGAACTTAAAAAGCTAGTAAGTGGCCAGGAACAATGGCTCATGCCTATAATCCCAGCACTTTGGGAGGTCAAGGCAGGAGGATCCCTTGAGCCCAAGAGTTTGAGACCAACCTGGGCAACATGGCAAGACCCCATCTCTGCAAAAACTAACACATTAGCTGGGTGTGGTGGCATGTGCCTGTAGTCCCAGCTACTTGGGGGGCTGAGGTGGGAAGATTGCTTGAATCTAGGAGGTTGATGCTGCAGTAAGCCATGATCTCACCACTCTACTCCTGCCTGGGTAACAAAGCAAGACCCTGTCTCAAAAATAAATAAATAAATAAATATGGCTAGTAAGTAACAAAATCAGAATTTAGGTTAAAAGCCCTGTGACTAAAAAGTCAAGACTTGTACTGCCACATTATGCTGTCCCCTGCATTGTATTAGATTTGCAAACTTGCAGAGGGGATTGTCCTACCAGATAGCAGTGATTCATAAGTTGTATCTCTTCTTGTCCCCTCCCTGCCTCTGTGATTCCCACTTGACCCCCACTTGCTCTTTTGTTAGGTCAGAGGACAGGAACATAGTCAAAGATTTTCATAACAAAAGAAGAAATAAATGATGGATATTAATGTCATTTTTAGTTTATCTTTACTCTCCCTTGAACATGCAGCTTCCCATCTCTAGTACATTGGCTTATAGTAGTTGTTTTTAAACTATATAACTTAAAGTCATTTTTACTGTACATAATTAAGTACCTCATATGGGGTGGGGTATCTGATCATAATGCAATGCATGGATGTCACCCCCAGAGATTCTAATTCATTATATCTGGATTGGGACATTTTAAATAAGCACTTCAGGTAATCCTGAAGCAGATGAAGCACTCTGCAAGACACTGGTTTTATGATGGAGAGCGTTTAAATTCTATCCCAAGCATAGTATGATGACTTGGACATATCTATTCTGTTAAAATCATCAGCATTAGAAACCATCAATTGCACGTAACCTCAGAATTTAATAGCCTGTATATTTTTGGTAGACTTCTTTCTCCAATGCCATATAATACAATGCACAGATGATCAATTTGGTCTCTTTCTTAAGGCAAGAGACAAAAGAATTTATGTAAACAATTTCCTGACTGGTCAGTCCCAATGTGGGCTAAATATATCATACAGATTAATGGTAGAAGGGTTTTTCCAGCTGAGTAGAAACAGAATAGTGCCTTCCCAATATTAATACAGGGTTACATATAAAACCCAAATAAGTATTGCACAATAACTCTTTTGGAGGAGATTTTATAATAGGTAAACACTTACAAAAAAGTAAATAATAAATGAAAGTGAATCAAAGTTCTTTACTCTAGGTCTTGCACAAAATAATTACTAGCCTGTGTAAGTGGTTATTTAAAAGGCAATAATAATAGCTAATAAGATAAGTCGCAATCATAAATCATTTAAAAAATCAGCACCCTAATTATATTTTGGAATTATGTTCTAGAGAATACTCTTCAATGTAGTAATCACCCAGCTGGCTTCTTATAGCTGTGCTTTTTATAAGAGTTGATCATATTAGTGATTTTCCTGCCACATCAAGTTCCCTCTTGGTTAATACCATGCATAATCAGGCCCTAGGGTATCTAGTTCTTCTGAAATATACTGACTTCTTTTTTGCATTTGCCTAAATTATTCTGCATCTTGCATTCCCTTAATGAACCAGGTAATGTTCAAGACATGTGTTGTGTTTGTTCAAATCCAGTTCTAAATTTGTGTCAGCTCCAGTTGGCCTTTTGAGAAGGGCATTCCCCTCAAAATCCTAATAGTCTCAGATACAACAAGTATGTAATAACTGAAAGACAGCTCGGTAATACTCTATAGAGGCAAGATTTTATTAATCAAGTTTCCATATAATTTCAAGAATTATTCCTTTATCTCATAAAAATAAGTATTTATTGATCCCCTAGTAAGTATCAGGCTTTGGGGCTACAGAGGTAAAAAAGAAAATGTGCTTCTGGAACTTGGAACTTACGCTCTAGAGAGTGAGACTTATACAGAAAAGCAAGTATAACATGATGGATAGATAAGTACAATGCAGAAAAATTAAGAACAGTAAGGAAATAAAATGTGATAAAGAGTGGTGAGGGATGCCCTCTCTAAAGGTGACAACATATATGCAGACTCTTGAAGTAGAGGGTGAGTTATTCAATTATGCAGGGGTAGAGGACTCCTGGTAGAGGGCATAGCAAATTTAAAAGCACTGAATAGGAATAATTATTGGCATATTTGAGGATCAGAAAGGAGAACAACAGGAAGGAAATTAATAGAAGATGGGATTGGAGAAACAGCAGGAAGAAGGTTGCACAGGGCATCAAACAGCCTTGGTAAATAAGGATTTGGAGTAATATGAGAATGTGGTAGATTAAAAAATGGCCACTAATTATTTGTTACTTTTTCCATTGAAAGGTGGAATTTAATTCCCTTTTCTTAAATTTGGTGTGGCTGTAGTGACTAGTTTAGTCAATAAAATGTGCAAAAGTGATGTTCTAGGGTAATAACAGGTCATAAAAGCCCTGCAGATTCTGCCTAGACATGTTAGGATCTACCAACTGCCATGTAAAAAGTGAGTCTACCCTGAGACCACCATGCTATGAGGAAGTCAAAGGTATTCATTTAGAGAGCTATATAGAAAGGAAAAACAAAGATGTCCAGCCAGCCCCAGCTGTTCCATCCATTCCAGCCTAGCTGTCAGATATGCATGAAAAATTCACTCACTTGGACAATCCAGCATTAGCAGATATCATATAAAGGAAAACCCAGGCACTAGACATATGATCCTAGTAGGGCTGTTCCAACCACTGCTAGTCATTCAAATAACCCCTGCTGAGGCTCACTGAGTAGCAGAGATGGATACTCTCCATTGTGCCTTTTATACTTTCTTGACCCACAAACTCACAAGAAGAATAATGAGTTTGGTTTTTTTTTTTTTTTTTTTTAATTTATATCTCTTTATTGAACTTCTCATTTCATTCGTATGCTATTCTTTTGATTTTGTTGAGTTGTCTATTTGTGTTCTTTTATTGTTTGCTTATATTTCTTACCTCTGAGTATTGAGTGATCCATTATGCATCAATGGATAGCCTATAAGAAAAAAATGGAATAGCTGAGAGTAGAATTTAAACCTGAATTATGTTCTAAAAGGACCACTCTAGCTGCTGGGTTGGGCCTAGCTTTGTAATGGAGCAAGAATAAAGGCAGAATGATCAGTTAATTCAATTGAAAGTCCAGGCAAGAGTAAATAGTGGCTTGGATTAAAAGAGCGGCATAAGAGGAAGAGCGAAATGGTTGAATTTGAGATATAATTTGAAGATAAATTGATAACATTTGCTCAAAGCTACAGGTAATATTTTTATTTCAGTTTCAATTTTGAAAATATATCAATATGTCATATACTCATGCAGAAATGCCTGCAACATATAAACAATGTTAAGACTCTTAAACAAATGAATGTATACTGAATCTTTCTTTGGCTCCGAATCTGTCTTTATGTCTGGCTAGTCATTATGAGCATCAGACAAATATTGTATTTTCATTGTAGAAATCTGTATTGACTAAGCGCATGCCCAGAGCTTTTGGTGTGCCTCTGCTTTTCCACAGAACTTATTAATTATTATTATTTTTAGCTCTTTTGCCAAATAATTATGAAGGATATTCTACATCTATGTTGCTAGCTGTGAGAAACAGTAGGCATAGTCTCTTTTGATGAAAGATGGAATTTTCTTATTGAAAGTAGACTTTTAACACATAATCACACAAATAACTAGGACAAATGCTACAGCCACAGCAAGGGCTGTAATAGAAGAATTTGATTTAACAAGGATGAAGAAGGTTATCTTGAAGAAATTGAGTAAGTTGAGAGTGAATGTAAAGAGAAATGCAAGAGTACTCTAAGCAGACAAAAAAAGCAAGCGCAAATGCTCTGTAGTGTCCAGAATATGATATACTAGAGAAACTCAAAGAAGACCTCTCTTTCCCACTGTGCAATTAGTTTTCCATACTGGAGCTAGAATGATGTTATACAAATCTAAACCTGCTATCTCTCTCTTGCTTCCAAAAATCCTAGGATGGCTCATCTTCACAAAGTGCAACACAGATAGTGATTCCATTTACTGTGCAGAAGCACAGAGAAGATAAGACTTGGGAAGAAAAAATGAATTAGGTTTTGGACATACTTTGTTTAATGTGACTTTGAGACATGTTAATGGAGATGTCAAGAAGTGAATTAGATATATTGCTAGGGAAGTTTGCTTGCAGATGAGCAAGTTATCATTCTATAGGAGGTATTCAAAGCCATAGCATGAATGAGAACACTCAAGGACTGATTATAAAATCAGAAGAGGAAGAGAATGAAGTTCACCCCTTTAGAAACCTCAGGGGAGAAGAATATACATTTATAAAGGAGACAAAGAAGGAGTAGCTGGAGAGATGAGGAAAACCTGGGGACTATGGTGTCATAAAAGCCACAAGCAGGAGTGATGTCAGTAAGATGGTGATCATCCTTCTGTAGAAACATCAATCTTGATGAATACTCGTGAATGAAAGTATCTTTTTGGGACACTGATAATCCGGTGGAGAAGTTCTAGCACACCACTGAAACAAAAAAATTTCAGAATAGATGCATTGAAGAAAGCAAGAAGAACAGTTTTATCTTATTTATGTCAACCTTCCTTGAAAGTAGTACAGCTCTGTGCCAAGAGAGAACCCCTTTGCCTGCACTTTCTCCCATAGGAGAAGGTGAGCGTGCAATAAATGAGGAACCTGTTCCCCCAACCATGTGAATACTGCCCAGAAGGACTAATTTTTTTATCTCACCCAGATAATGGAGATGACTGGCATAGCTGAGTTGTTGGGAGAGACTAGGATCAGGGAAGAGAGGCCCTAATATCTTCTCCACATACTCCATCTTCAAGGAACCCACCTATAAGTCACTTGGGGTGCCTCACCTATGGATATTCCTAATTGACCCATGGGCACTCCAAATGCTTTGTGTGCCTCATGCCCCCCTCCACTAGGTGAACTCCCCAGTGCTTCCCCATGGACAGTGAGGGAAAACATGCCCCACAAATAGCCATTTCTACTCTGTGGGATGGAAAGGAAAAACACAAACTTGACAATTTTGGGGCTCTTCCCAAGGGAAAACAAAGGTGAGGCTCTGAGCACCTGGCTTGGCTTTGTGAGATTCAGAAAATACATCAAATCTTAAGAATTTCATCCCCATTCTAAGAGGAAACAAAGGTATCAATCAAGTGGATCCATGGAGAATGTCTGAGAGGGTCTCAAAATCCCTAGTCAAGCTGATTGGTGAGGATGTTTGTTTCTTGAAGTCAGTTAGTAAAGTCAGCAATGCAAGATGTCAAGAAACAGACACAAACGATCAAAGAAACAGCACCATCAAAAGAACACTTTAGTAGTCTAGTAACCAACCACAAAAAAAGTGGAGATAATAAATTGCCTAACAAAGAATTCAAAAGAATTATTTTAAAGAAACTCAGCAAATGATGAGAGAACACAAATCGACAACTCAACAAAATCAAAAGAATGGCATATGAATTAAATGAGAAGTTCAGTAGAGAGATATAAATTTTTAAAAACCCAAACAGAAATTCTGAAGCTAGAGAATACAATTAATGAAATGAAAAAATGGAATAGAAAGCATCAATAGCAGGCCTACTCAAGCAGAAGAAAGAATCTGTAAACTTGAAGATAAGTCTTTGAAAATATACAGTCAGAGGAGAAAAAAGAAGAAAGAATGAAAACAAATGAATAAAGTCTATGAAATTTATGGGACAGAAATATATCATTATAAAAATTTCAAAAGGAGAAGAATGAGAGCTAAAGGGAAAGAAATATTATTTAAAGTAAAAACAGTTAGAAATGTCCCAAATCTGGAGACAGATGAAACCAGTTACAGGACACTCAAAGGTCTCCAATCAGGTTCAAACCAAAGAAGAATTAATGAACACATATTGTAATCAAATTGTCGAAAATCAAAGACAGAATTTTGACAGAAGCAATATAAAAGAGGCTTACCACATACAAAGGAACCTAAATAAGATTATCAGTTGATTTCTCAGCAGAAACCATGCCAGCCAAGTGACAGCAAGACAGTATTTTCAAAGTGCTGAAAGAAAAAAACTGTCAGGCTGGGCTCAGTGGCTCATGCCTGTAATTCCAGCACTTTAGGAGGCCAAGGTGGGTGGATCATGAGATCAGAAATTTCAGACCAGCCTGACTAACATTGTGAAACCCCATCTCTGCTAAAAATACAAAAATTACCCAGGTGTGGTGGTATGTGTCTGTTATCCCAGCTACTCAGGGGGCTGAGGAAGGAGAATCGCTTGCATCTGGGAGGTGGAGAGTGCAGTGAGCTGAGATCGCACCATTGCACTCCAGCCTGGGCGACAGAGCTAGACTCCCTTTGAAAACCAGCACAGGACAAAGATAGGCTCTCTCAACACTCCTATTCAACATAGTGTTGGAAGTTCAGGCCAGGGCAATCAGGTAGGAGAAAGAAATTAAAGGTATTCAATAAGGAAAAAAGGAAGTCAAATTGTCTCCGTTTGTAGATGACATGATTGCATATTTAGAGAACCCCACTATCTCAGCTCCAAATCTCCTTAAGCTGATAAGCAACTTCAGGGAAGCATTCAAAATCAATGTGCAAAAAACACAAGCATTCCTATACACCAATAACAGACAAACACAGAGTCAAATCATGAGTGAACTCCCATTCACAATTGCTACAAAGAAATAAAATACCTGGGAATACAACTTACAAGGGATGTGAACGATCTTTTCAAGGAGAACTACAAACCACTGCTCAAGAAAATAAGAGAGGACACAAACAAATGGAAGAACATTCCATGCTCATGGATAGGAAGAATCAATATCATGAAAATGGCCATACTGCCCAAAGTAATTCAAAGATTCAATGCTATCCCCATCAAGCTACCAATGACTTACTTCACAGAATTGGAAAAAAAAAAATTACTTTAAATTTCACATGGAACCAAAAAAAAAAAAGAGCCCACATAGCCAAGACAATCCTAAACAAAAAGAACAAAGCTGGATGCATCATGCCACCTGACTTCAAACTATACTACAAGGCTACAGTAACCAAAACAGCATGGTACTGGTGCCAAAACAGATATATAGACCAATGAAACAGAGCAGAGGCCTCAGAAATAGCACCACACATCTACAATCATCTGTTCTTTGACAAACCCGACAAAAACAAGCAATGGGGAAAGCATTCCCTATTTAATAAATGGTGTTGGGAAAACCAGCTAGCCATATGCAGAAAGCTGAAACTGGATCCATTCCTTATACAAAAATTAACTCAAGATGGATTAAAGACATAAACTTAAGATCTAAAACCATAAAAACCCTAGAAGAAAACCTAGGCAATATAATTCAGGACATAGGCATGGGCAAAGATTTCATGACTAAAACACCAAAAGCAATGGCAACAAAAGTCAAAATAGACAAATGGGATCTAATTAAACTAAATAGTTTCTGCACAACAAAAGAAATTATCATCAGAGTGTACAGGAAACCTACAGAATGGGAGAAAATTTTTGCAATCTATCCATCTGACAAAGGGCTAATATCCAGAGTCTATAAATAATTTAAGCAAATTCACAAGAAAAAGCAAACAACCCCATCAAAAAGTGGGTGAAGGATATAAACAGACACTTCTCAAAAGAAGACATTTATGCAGCCAACAAACATATGAAAGAAAGCCTATCATCACTGGTCAACAGAGAAATGCAAATCAAACCCACAATAAGACACCATCTCATGCCAGTTAGAATGTCAATCATTAAAAAGTCAGGAAACAACAGATGCTAGAGAGGATGTGGAGAAATAGGAACACTTTTACACTGTTGGTGGGAGTGTAAATTAGTTCAACCATTGTGGAAGACAGTGTGGCAATTCTTCAAGGATCTAGAACTAGAATTACCATTTGACCCAGCAACCCCATTACTGGGTATATACCCAAAGGATTATAAATCATTCTACTGTAAAGACACATGCACATGTATTTTCATTGTGGCACTGTTCACAATAGCGAAAACTTGGAATCAACCCAAATGTCCATCAGTGATAGACTGGATAAAGAAAATATGGCACATATATACCACAGAATACTATGCAGCCACAAAAAGGATGAGTCCATGTCCTTTGAAAGGACAAGGATGAAGCCGGAAACCATCATTCTCAGCAAAGTAACACAAGAAGAGAAAACCAAACACCACATGGTCTCACTCATAAGTGGGGGTTGAACAATGAGACACATGGACACAGGAAGGGGAACATCACACACAGGAGCCTGTCAGGGGCTGGGGGGTTGGGGGAGAGATAGCATTAAGAAAAATACCTAATGTAGATGACAGGTTGATGAGTGCAGCAAACCACTATGGCATGTGTACACTTATGTAACAAATCTCCACGTTCTCTACATGTGAAAAAAAAAAAAATTAGGGAGAGATACTTTCTCAGGTAAACAAAAACTGATAGAATTCATCACTAGAACTGCCTTACAAAAAATGCTAGAGTGTTCTTTAAGATCATATGAAATAATGCTAATTAGTAACATTAAAACATACAAAAATATACAACTTGCTGATAAAGATAAGAGTGTGTGTGTGTGTGTGTGTGTGTGTATGTATGCATGTGTGTGTGTTCCTTTTAAAGTGTTCTCCTTTAAAGGAACACTTCCAAACTCATTTTACAATGTCAGTATTACCCTGACACCAAAACCAGACAAGTACACTACAATTTTAAAAAGTTAGCAATGAACATAAATGCCATAGTCCTCAACAAACTTTAGCAAACGATTCAACAGCACATTAAATCGTCATTCATTATGATTAAGTGGGATTAATCTCTGAGATGCAAGTATAATGGTTCAACACATGCAAATCAAGCAATCAATCAACATGATATAACACATTAACAGAATGAAGGATAAAAGTCATATGCTCATTTCAATAGATGCAGCAAAAGCATTTGACAAAACTTAACTTTCTCTCATGATAATACCTCAAAAATGTCCGGTATAGAAGGAATTCACCTCAACATAATAAAGGCCATTCATATAAAACAAACCACAGCTAACATAATACTGAATGGTGAAAATCTGAAAGCTTTTTCTTTAAAAATAAAAATATGACAAAGATGCCCACTCTGGCTATGTCTATGCAACACAGTACTGAAAGTCCTAACTGTAGCAACTAGGCAAGAAAAAAAAAATTTAAAGCATCCACATTGGAAAAGAAGAAGATAAATACTCCCTGTTTGAAAATCACATGATCTTATATAGAGAGAAGTCTAAAGATTCCACCAAAAAACTGTTAGAACTCTAAACAAATTCAGTAAAGTTGAGAAGCCCAAAGACAACATGCAAAAATCAGTTGCATTTCTAGACACTGGAAAGGAACTATCTGAAAGAGAATTAAGAAAACAATATCATTTGTAATAGCATCAAAAAGAATAAAATAATTGAGTAAATTTAGCCAAGGAGGAAAAAAACTGTATACTGAAAATTATTAAACACCAATAAAAGAAATTGAAGACAGAAATAAACAGAAAGATATTGTATCAATAGTATCAAAATGAGATGCATACTATTCAAAGCAATCTATAGATTCAATGCAATCCCTATTAAAATTCCAATCACAGATTTTTCATAGGAGTAGAAAAAACAATCCTAGAATTTGTATGGAATCTCAAAAGATCCCAAATAGCTGAAACAATCTGGAGCAAGAAGAACAAAGCTGGAAGTATCACATCTCCTGATTTAAAATTCTATTACAAAGCTATAATAATTGAAACATTATGGTACAAATAGACACATAGACCAATGGAACACAATAAAAAGTCGAGAAATAAACTTACACATATATGGTAAACTAATCTTTGACAAATGAGCTGAGAAAAACGTAATGATAAAAGGAAATCTTTTCAATAAACTGTGTTGGGAAAGCTGGATATTCACATGCAAAAAAATGAGGGCACCAATCCCATTCACAAAGGCTGCACTCTCATGATCTAATAACCTCCCAGAGGTCCCACCTTCTAATATCATCACTTTGAGACTTAAAATTTCAATACCTGAATTTTGAAGGGATGCAAACATTCACATTATAGAAATTGCATACCTTTTAGAAGTACTAAAATGGAAAAAAAACAGCAATAACACCAAATGCTCTTAAGGATGAAGAAAACACTGGGTTACTCATATATGTGGTGGAAATGCAAAATGGTACAACCAGTCTGGAACATAGTTTAGCAATTTATTTAAAACATGCAACTAGCTTAAAACCTTGAAATTGTTCTTCTGGCCATTTATCTCCCTAAATTCTGGTATTCTGATAGCCTTTGGGTTTGTGTTGGTTATTTTGTTGTTATTGTTGTTAGTCTCCAGACCATAAGTGAAAATATATTGTGTAAAGGCACATTATATCCTCAACTTTATGATCATTTTAGGTGTTTTTAAAGATTTTATCCTTTAATATACATATAACCTTAATTATTAACATTTTAAAATTCAAGACTACTTCTAGAAGCTTATTATAGCACTTTAAATAGTTTTCTGTTGATTAACATAGAGGCCATTAGTTGAGCTCTCTTTGGTGGAAATGTTGCAAACATTGCATATTGGCAGCAGAATGACCACAATTCCTGAATATCTTATCTTACCACTGCCCACAATTTGACACTTGGAGTTGAGTAAAGTAAATTAGTTTTTTACGGTTCGTGATATTTTAAAATCATTTTGAATGCCTGGGATTTCAAAAGTCATATAAAACTAAAGCATATGTTCTTTTAAAATCCTAGCAATCTGTCACTTAATTGACTTGCTTGTGCTTTTTTTTTAAGCAAATAATAAAAATGACTAAAATGATTTGAAAGTTCTCTGTAGTGTATCACATTCCTTTCTAACATTTAACAGACATGACTGTCTACATATTTTAGGACCTGGTATAACATTTTAACTTCACTTTTTCTTTGTTTGTATAATTCAAGTGTGGATCTGGTACACAATTTAATAGCGTTCCTTTTTTCTCCTCAGAAATACCAAATTGGGTGACTACATTTTTTAGCATAGTGTACATTTGGTCTATAAAACACACCTACCAACCAAATTTTTATGATACTGTATACAAGATGATGTGTGTTTTAGATGTAATCTAGATACCATAGCTGAGTTGACGACGATGTTACAGTTAGCTGTCCCAGGCTCAAAATCATGAGTGAGCCTTCAGGAACATGCCTGATAGAAAACAGTCCTTAAACATCCAAACTCTAGGAAAGAGAAGTTCACAGTAAGTTAGAAGTAAACACTCACATTCTCTAAGTCAGCCAAATACAAGAAGCATGAGGATAGAGCCTATGTCCAAACTGTTTTAGCTAATCATAAGATTTAGTGTAGTGCTTTGAGCCTGGTAAACAATAAAATCATGATACGATAAAGTTCTTTCCTTCCATCATTTAACAAAATTCAGTCCATCAAATGTATAGTGAATGTCCACTATGTGTCAGGCTTATGCCAGGCATGAAGATAAGATGAATGACATAGAGTCTGCCATCAAAGAGCTCACAATTTAGGGAAAGAGACAGGCACATAAATAAATTAACTACAAATATGTGGCATGTAGTCTAAAAGAAGGAGGTGAAAAGTGTAATAATAGTTACCTAGCTAAGATAGCAATGCATTTAAGCATCAATGTTACTATCATCACAATCCATGCTCTATATTTACGAATGAAGATTGAAGTACTATAAAATTTTAATGTAATTTTTTAGTTTTTCCAATGCTTATAATATAAAGTCTACATGCATGTCCAAATACACCAGTGTGTGTATTACTTTATATATCATTGAAGACTCTCTCATGCACCTCTTGACTAAGTAATGCTATTTGTGGGTGTTATGACTATGACAACTACAAGTTAAGTAACTAGGGAACCACTTAATATTCTAAATTCTAATTTCTAATGCCAAATGTCACATGCTCTACCTGATGCACCATATCACGGAATACTTATCATGAGAAATTGAGAAATTATGACTATTCTTGATTCTAGGTTTTACTTATGAGAATAGTACAAGAAATATTCACCTATATCTCTAGATATTACATTTCTACCAACTGAAGTTTAAAAAGTGCAAGTAATTAGCCTGGAGCAAGTTTGATTCCATTTTGACTAACAATTTTTCAAAGCTCAGTTTTGGATTTTTCATTATTTCGCTCTTCTTTCAAGTTTACCCTCTACCTTCCAACAGCAATCTGCTGCTGTACCTCCAAGTGATGAAATTTCATTGATTGAGGATACTTTCAGAGTCTGTCATTATCACTCAGGATTAGCTTGGAAGCTTTTACAATGGCGTGAAAAAATGTTCCTTCTGTCTCCCTGTCACCCTCCATTATCATAATTCTAACCACTGTAGAAAACTACATATCTCACTATGATCAGGGAGGAGAAAACTTGGGGCTAGAGGGAGATTAAGAGTCCCGTAAGCAGATTTAGAGCATCATAAGTGGGTGGTAAGGTAGTTAGCATTTATCAAACAGTAAGTAGATGCCAGGCACTGTGGTCAATTAGGTATATATTAATAGAATGCATCACCAAAAAAATCTCACGAGGTTAGAATTTTTGTCTATATTTTAATAGAATATGCAAATTGAATCTTAGAACATCACTGAGCTATTAAATGGCAATATGGGACTCAAACCCAATGGAAGCCTGAATGAATAGCAAGTGCAAAAGTGAGGGACATGGGTATGACAGCATCAGAGATTTGACTGAAAATCTTGGCAAGTGCAATGGTAAAGTAAGAAATTGAATTCAAGTAGGTAGAAGTTGCAGGGGGAAGGCATACAGTTCCCACAGTCCTCTATCTAGCTCTCTGACTCTTCTTTAAAATTGGATTTATGACGATGGTAAGTTAAAGTAGTCGGGGATAACAAGGGAACAATGATGGTTCAGTGTTCTAATGGGTTGGGAATTGGGGATTATGCTTACACAATGTAGAATTAGGAAGGCATTTATTAGCTTGAAAAAGGAGCATCTGTTCATTGAAAACTATTATGAAAACACTTATGGCTGGCTGGTGTCAATGCCACAGTGGGCAACCAAAGCGTGCATTTCAAATATGTAAGGAATGATCATGCACACCAAGATCTCGCAGAAATGGGGTGGCCTTGATACATTGGATTGGGAACAAAAGGTTGGGTTCTTTATTAACAAGTTACATCACAGACTTTCTAGTGGCCTTAGGCAAATCATTCAAACCCCAAAGTACAGTTAATAATATATCACTTAATGATGGAGGGCTCCGTTCTGAGAACTATGCTGTTAAGAATTTCATTGTTAGGTGAACATCATAGAGTTCACATATACAAACATAGATGATAGCGCCTACTACAAATGTAGGCTATATGGAGCAGCCTACTGCTTCTAGGCTACACACCTGTAAAGCAGGTTACTGTCCTGAATACTGTAGGCAACTGTAACATAATGATAAGTATTTGAGTATCTAAACATATTTCCACGCAGAAAAAGTAATATGT
Source organism: Piliocolobus tephrosceles (assembly GCF_002776525.5). NCBI lineage: Eukaryota > Metazoa > Chordata > Mammalia > Primates > Cercopithecidae > Piliocolobus > Piliocolobus tephrosceles. Next base: position 69,083,826 of record NC_045439.1, on the reverse strand, counting down.
TGCATCATGATATTATGATAGCAATGACATCACTACGTCACAGGAATTTTTAGCTCCCCTATAATCTCATGGGACCACTATCATATATGCAGTATGCTGTTGACCAAAATGTCATTATGTAGCACATGACTGTGCCATGTCCTTATCTGTACAATGGAATAATTATTCCTACCACTAATACCTCACTGAGAAGTTGATTTTTCAAAAAATTAATTGTTTTAGGGGGTATTAATATGAAAGAAAGCTTTCATTTGTAAGGCTTTTTTAGGGTCAATAACTAGTTGAAAGTATACTCCAATGGCTAATTTTTGTATCAATTTGGCTAGTCTGTGGTGACTGGCTGGTCAAACACTAATCCAGCTGTTACTGTAGAAGAATTTTTAAAGAAGTTATTAACATTTATAATAAGTTGCTTTAAGTAAAGCAAATGCCTTTTTCCTAATGTGCATAGGCCTCATCCAATCAGCTGAAAGCCTTAAGAGCAAAGACTGAGGTTTCCTGAAGAAGAAACAATTCTGCTTCTAGGCAGCCTGAGTTTCCTGCCTTTGGACTCAAGACCGCAACCTCAACTTTTACTTCAATTTCCACCCTGTAGCTAGCTGTGTGGATTTCAGACTTCCCAGCACTCACAATCTTGTGAGCGAATTCCTTAAAGCAAATCTCTAGATAGAATGATAGACACATACATATAGATAGATGATAGATAGATAGATAGATAGATAGATAGATAGATAGATAGATAGATA
>NC_045439.1:68981055-69083070 GCF_002776525.5 Piliocolobus tephrosceles | reverse complement strand
ATAGATAGATAGATAGATAGATAGATAGATAGATAGATAGATAGATACATGATGGATAGATAGATAGAGATCTAAAGATCTCCTGTTCATATTATCTCTTTTATTTTGAGTTCTTTGCAGAAAGGTATTTTTAACCCCCAGTGCTCTAAAACTGTTAGTATCTTTCCCCCGTGATTTTAAGAGTTTTACTTATGACATTTGTGTATTTCAGTGATTGGCAATTGTTAGGATTACACCTCATTCAAAAGAAAGTAAATAAGAACATGTAGATAAAAATGGAGCATCAATATTTATCACCCATGAATTAATCAAAATTGAAATTCACAAAAACTTATTAAAATATTGAATACTTTATCAATTAGGGGAAATATTAAAAATTTAGTAGTGTGTTAGAAGATAACATGCAAATGATGAATAAACTTCTTTTTAGCAAGTAAAATATTCCATAACATTTTAAAATAAAAAGCAATTTTCATTTTTTATTGAATAATTTCTCATATCTAACTAAAGATTTAAATTACTGATGTCTCAAATGCACCAGCAAGTCTTTTCTTCACTCAAATGTTTACATCAACTTGATCAACTTTACTTTCAGCTCCATTCTTCTTTGATTTGGCATGTGAAAGGAAAACATCATTTTATTTGAGTTAAATAAGAACTGATTTCTTTTTCTTCAATTCTCTAGAATTGAAAAACTATGAAATGAGGTTTATTTGGGCTTAAGTTATTCATTCATTCATTCACTTCAAAGTTAATATTAAACATCTACCACATAGATTGAATCAGAGGATTTTCAACACCAAGGATGGGATGAAAGCTTCTAAGCCTTGGTCACTGCCCTACATGTGCTATCACCTCCATGAGGAGACAAAGCACACATACACTCTGATAATGAGGGAAGCTACATTTAACTAAATGCCATGATAAGTGCTACAGTAACTCAGAGAAAAAAATTAATGTGTGATTGATGTGAGAAAGAGAAAAGTAACCTCTCACACCCAGGAGCTGGCCTGGCAGGATTACTCAGGAGTTGGTGGTGGTAATTGCTATCTTGGCCTTCAGAGCCAGATGATGGGGTTCTTCTGCTAAGCATAAACAATTTTATAGAACATTAACATCAGACAAGGCCACTTCAGGGCTGTGATACATCAAGACAAAAGCAAGACTAAACACAGCATGTCTAAACACAGACAAAATGTGAACTCTGTCCAAACTACAAAATGGCCATACATTCCCCTATCCTGGCCACTGAGGGTAACTCCTGCTTCCCCCGCCCCATTTTGCACTTGCAATTTATTTACTGAAGAAGCTGAAATATTTGTCCGGTAGAGTTTCCTATTCTAGTTACCCTATAAAGCATGGGTCTCCAATCTTTTGGCTTCCCTGGTCACATTAGAGGAAGAATAATTGAATTGTGCCACACATAAAATATACTAACACTAACGATAGCTGATGAGCTAAAAAATAAATAGCAAAAAAAATCTCATAATGTTTTTAAAAAGTTTAGGAATTTGTATTGGCTGCATTCAAAGCTATCCTGAGCCTCATGTGGCCCACAGGCCATGTGTTGGACAAGCTTGCTACAAAAGAGTGACTGCTGCTGCGTTTATCAATCACAGAGTTAGCTTTGATCTAGTTTTTCCTCCTCCTAGATACAATTTATTAATATACTCAATCATCCGCCCAAATCCTGTAGGTCTTTTCTAACACCTTCACTCTGTAACTTACCTCGCTGCTACAATAACTAACCTGAATTGTTAGTAAACAATAATTAGCTTAACAATGAAGGTAAGATACTCAGGCATGTTGTGTCTCAGGAAACAGGGAGGCCCAGGGAGAGAGAGAGATATGGGGGAACAGCTAGTCTGTGGAGCAGTCAGGACACACACATTTATCAATTAAGTGCGCTGTATTTTATGGATGTGGTTCATGGTACCCCAAAACAAGTATAATAGTAACATCAAAGATCATTTATCATAAATCACCATAACAGATACACCAATAATGAAAAAGTTTGGAATATTATGAGAATTACCAAAATGTGACAGAAAGGCATTAAGTGAGCACATGTTGTTGGAAAAATGGTGCTGATGGACTTGCTTGACACAGGGTTACTGTAAACCTTCAATTTGTGAAAGTGCAATAGCTGCAAAGTGCAGTAAAATGAGATATGCCTGTGTAATATCAAATATGGTCTTTCATACCAGTTTAAAACTTTTCAACTACTACCAGACCTTAGTTTTTAAAATAAGATTTATCAGAGTTAGCCTCAAATACATCATGGAAGATAAGGATGAAAGTGAATAAGAGAGAATTTCAGATATCTCTGTGTTGTCTTGAGTCATTGTTGCAGAAACATATTATTGTTTAAATACCAACCAGCCTCTAAATGTGTGTCTGTCTTATTTCCCTCCCTCCAAGTTTAGACTGAAAGCTCTGGAAGGACAAGAATTGTTGTCTACATTTTTTCCCCAAATCTCCCAGGTTGTTTTTGTATATCCTTAGAGCTATTTGCTGAACTGAACTGTAGGCAGAGCAAGGTTCTATAGTTTTGAGTTAAAAAGGCCTTTACCCACAAATCAACACCTTTAGTCTCATCCACACATTGAAATTAGGCTGCATCAGTTATGTTACATTTGTAGGTGAAGGACAATATTAAAACAGAGAGTCCTTAAAACTATTTGTGGTATGTGTGAAAAAAGGTGATTCTCTTGTCCATCAAAATATTGGTTTTCATTCATTCTTCTTTATTTACTGAACCTTTATGTAGCATAGCAAGTCCTATATTTTCTAGAATAAGATCTTCAACGTGAGATAGATATTTTTTAGTTGCTCATATATTCACTCATTTCATTTGCATAAAAACAAAGTCACGATTAAATAGAAAGACATCTTAGGTTCACAGACTGGAAGACAATATTGTTAAAATGTCAGTCATACACAAAGCTATCTATAGTTTCAATTTAATCCCTACCAAAACCTCAATGACCTTTTGTAAATAGAAGAACCCATCCTAAAATTCATATGGAATCTCAAGGGACCCCAAATAGCCAAAACAATCTTCAAAAAGAGCAAAATTGAAAATCTCACATTTTCTGATTTTGTAACTTACCACAAAGCCACAGCAATCAAAACCGTGTGGAACTGGCATAAAGATGGACATATAAATCAATGGAACAAAATATAGAGCTCAGAAATAAACCCTCACATCCAGGTTAAAATAATTTTTGACAAGGTTGCTAAAATCATTCAATGGGTAAAGAATCTTTCAAAAATGATGATGTGAAAACTGTATATTCACATGCAAAAGAATGAAGTTGGGTCTATAACTCATACCATACACAAAAAGTAACCGAAAACGAATTCAAACCTAACACGGGCCAGGCGCAGTGGCTCACGCTTGTAATCCCAGCACTTTGGGAGGCCGAGGCGAGCAGATCACGAGGTCAGGGTATCGAGATCATCCTGGCTAACACGGTGAAACCCCGTCTCTACTAAAAAATAAAAAAATTAAAAAAAAAAGCCAGGTGTGGTGGCAGGAGCCTGTAGTCCCAGCTACTCGCCAGGCTGAGACTGGGGAATGGCGAGAAATCCGGGAGGCGGAGCTTGCAGTGAGCTGAGATTGAACCACTGCCCTCCAGCCTGGGCGACAGAGCGAGACTCCGTCTCAAAAAAACAAACAAACAAACAAACAAAAAAACCCTAACATAAGAGCTAAAACCTAACATAAGAGCTAAACCCTAACATAAGAGCTAAAAACCCTAACATAAGAGCTAAAACCCTAACATAAGAGCTAATAACACTCTTAGAAGAAAACAGGTGAAAAGTTTATGACATTGGATTTCTCAATGCTTCAAGTCGTGTATCAAAAGTATAACCACCAAAAAAAATTGAACTTCATCAAAGTAAACAAAAATTGTGCATCAAAGGACCACTATTAACAGTGAAAAGGCAATCCACAGAAAGGAAGAAACTATTTGCAAATCATATGTGGGATAAGAGATGAATATTCAGAGTTTGTAAAGAAGTACAACTCAACAACAACAAAATGATTAAATTAAAAGTGAACATATGATTTGAATGGACATTTCTCTAAAGAAGATGTACAGATGACCAATAAACACATGAAAAGATGTTTAACATCACTAATCATTAGAGATATGCAAATTATAACCACAATGAGATATTACTTCACACCCATTAGGATGGTTATTATTTTTAAAAAGCCAAAAAACAGAAAATAACATCTTGGTGAGGATGTGGAGAAATTGGAACCCATGTGTACCGTTGGTGGGAATGTAAAATGGTGTGGCTACACTGGAAAACATTATGGAAGATCCTAAAATAGTTAAACATAGAATTATTGTAAAGATCCAGGAATTCCACTTATGGGTATGTATCCAAAATAACTGAAAGCAGGAACTTGAGCAGATATTTGTATACTCATGATCATAGTAACATTACTCACAATATCCAAAATGTAGAAACAAATGTCTATTAACACATGAATGGATAAACAAAATATGATACATATTATATATTTTTAATATATAATATATATTTAATTGTGACTTTGTTTTTATGCAAATAAAATGAGTGAATTCATGAGCCAGTAAAAAACATCTATCTCATGTTGAAGATCTTATTCCAGAAAACACAGGACTTGCTATGCTACATAAAGGTTCAGTAAATACATATATATATATATCTCACATTGATATATCATTTGACCTTAAAAAGGAATACAATTTTTACATATGCTATAACATGGACAAACCTTGAAGCACTGCCTAATTAAAAGAAGACAGACACAAAAGGACAGATATTGTATGATTCCACTGATAGGAGGTAGCTAGACTAGTCAAATTCATACAGACAGAAAGTAGGATGGTGGTTGCCAGGACCTAGAGGAGGAGAGAATGAGAGTTATTGTTTTAATGGATAGAAAGTTTCAATTTGGGAAGATGAAAGAAGTTCTGGAGATGGATGGTGGTAATAGTTGTACAACATGATTTTACTCAATGCCACTGAACTGTATGCATATTACATAAAATGATAAATTTAGGTATGTTTTACCACAATTAAACAAACAAGCAAACCATAAACAGCCTAATATCTATTAAATTAGCCTAGTCACCAGACTAATTTAAAGATTTTGAATCCCACAGAATTCCTCAGAACAAAAAGGTTTCACAATAACACATGAAAAGGCAAGTCTTGTTCAGACTCTACTTCGTATCAGTGAAGAAGGATGTGTAATCACTGATAACAGCATTTTACAGGTTTGGTTTGAAACACTAGAATTGTCAATTTACACAGAAAAACCACATTCTACTTTATATACTGTAATGCTGCTGAAGAAAAGAGAAATCAAGAGGAGCTTATCATTTTCCTTCTTATTTTAGTTGAGTGCAATTTTCAGAGCTCTCACACATTCCCACAAGAAATGGCTTTTGAATTTATGGATTTATATCTATACTCTTCTTGCTTGTTAAAGAAAACAATCAAAACTGTTGCTACCTGAGGAGTGAAAAATGATGGAAGCCACTGATAGAGGCAGGGGGCAGACAAATGCCTGGGCAGACAAGGAAGCATCCCTGGAGAATCTTCCAGCCACCCCACAAGTGTTTACACCAGATGTTTTTTTGTAGACAAAGGAATCTGCATGGGGTCTTGCATGGGTAGGTCCGCAAGGGACTGGAGGCCCACGTGAACTAGAGGAATGGGGTGAAGTCACAAGGAATTAGTGCCTTATGCAGGGTAGGAGCATGGCCTCTTTAGCTTGTGTGGGGTGGCCTGGTATTCAATTTGTGAGGTGGAAACATGCTTGCAGGACCCCTCTCTTTGCTGAGAGCTTTCCTTTCATTTAATAAATTCTGCCCTTGTGTCTGCTTGCTTAATTTTTCCTGGTAATGAGACAAGAACCAGGATGTAGCTGAACTAAGGAGCAAAAGTTCTTGCATCACCACCAGGAGAACTCTTTTCAAGGAAAGGAAACTGGTTCTTATTGAAGGGTAAGCTGTGCATACAACCCAGAACGCAGCTGGAAATCTTTGGGTTCTACTAATCTCCAACTATTAATACTGTGAACAAATGAGAATCTAAAAGTGCCAGTTTTTCAAGATGGATCGCAAGTGGCTAACTGAGGCTAAATTCTAAACAGAGACAAATTGGCATTTGCTGCATAGAGGTCACACATATATTCCGAGTTCCCCAAAAACCCACAGCTCTCTTTAGGGCTTTCAAAGCTTACCTGAACCAACTAATCAGAGCACAGCTGTGTGAACCAATCACTACTCAGCTAAGTCAGCCAACAAAAACTAAGCAACGTTGAATCCTTCATTTGCATAAATGGACCCGATTGGGAACCTGGGTAAGAACTTTTCGTGTAAAACCTAACCCTCCTTTTGTTCTCTGGAACACACCTTCATTTTACCCTAAAGATAGCATCTCCCTGGTTTGCTCACTGTTCACCGGAGTAAAGTCTCTTTCCTCCAAATGTCTTTGAAATTTTGTTCACAAATACCATGGTAGGTTCTTAATGTCCAATTTACTAACCCATGAACTCAGAGGTGACTTAAGCAGAAGAGAATACTTGTGTAGTACATGTTACAAAATTAAGTCTTAATAACGTTTTGTGATGGTCCCATTTCTACAGATGTATAAAAGCAATTATAGAAAACTCAGTCTGTTGGCATGAATGGCTTTTCTTAGCAACTCAGCATCAAACTGGATGACAAAAACAAACTACCTGAAATGGGAGCAGGAATAAGCTTTTGCTAAGGAAAGGGATTGGGACTCTATTTCACTTGACCAAAACACCATGGCTCTATAGGCCAATCCAGGTCATCCTCTTACCACTTGCAATATGTCTGATGCTACTTTCAGGAGAATAAACTATAGAAAAGCCAAATTAAATTAATTTTCTCAATTTTTGACTTTTATTTTAATGCTGTATGATTTTATGTGAGTGTATATTTATTTTGTTCTTTCTCTATGTTATTCCTAGTTACCTAGTAACTTTTTGATTACGTGGGTAGGAAAGATAACCCCAAAAAAGCTATTTGCAATGTATATAGTACATGTGTGTGGCATTGTGGGGTAGAAGGGGAGACATTAGAGTTATATAAATCCTTTATTAAAATTGTTTTGGGGAGGAGAGTTTTGCTTTTAAAAGCAATAATGAGTACTGAAAACCCTCAGATCCTGAGGAAAAAAGTATTATAATTGCGAGTATTCTTTATTTTCTGGAAAGAAATTTGCAACATAAATTACCATCTATCATTTAGAATAGTGGTTCTCATTTTTTCTTATTGTCATAGAATTTAGGAGGCTGAAAAAAAGAATTTAGGAGGCTTAAAAAATACTGGGTATCCTAGCCCCAAGCCAAATGTGAATCAACATCTATAGGCACCGATGCTCATTCTGAATAGTTGCCCTAATGATTCTGATGCACATCCAAGCACAAAACCACAGATTTAGGGTGTCTTTGACACTCTGAAACATAAGCAATTTGCATTGCTGTGCAATTTTTTTACTGTAAAGTTGGGTGGAACTTATCTGGTCCTAATTTATTCTATTGACATCAGTTAGTGTTACCTATAGTGACCAAAGTTCATGAATATATAAAAATGCCAAAGGAGCTGTTGAAACCAACTAAAGAAATTACACAAATCATGAATGAACTCCCATTCACAATAGCTTCAAAGAGAATAAAATACCTAGGAATCCAACTTACAAGGGATGTAAAGGACCTGTTCAAGGAGAACTACAAATCACTGCTCAGTGAAATAAAAGACGACACAAACAACTAGAAGAATATACCATGCCCATGGATAGGAAGAATCAATATTGTGAAAATGGCCATACTGCCCAGGGTAATTTATAGATTCAATGCCATCCCCATAAAGCTACCAATGACTCTCAGAATTGGAAAAAACTGCTTTAAAGTTCATATGGAACCAAAAAAGACCCCGCATTGCCAAGACAATCCTAAGTCAAAAGAACAAAGCTGGAGGCATCATGCTACCTGACTTCAAACTATGCTACAAGGCTACAGTAACCAAAACAGCATGATACTGGTACCAAAACAGAGATATAGATCAACGGAACAGAACAGAGTCCTCAGAAATAATACCACACATCTACAGCCATCTGATCTTTGTCAAACCTGACAAAAACAAGAAATGGGGAAAGGATTCCCTATTTAATAAATGGTGCTGGGAAAATTGGCTAGTCATAAGTAGAAAGCTGAAACTGGATCCTTTCCTTACTCCTTATATGAAAATTAATTCAAGATGGATTAGAGACTTAAATGTTAGACCTAATACCATAAAAACCCTAGAAGAAAACCTAGGTAATACCATTCAGGACATAGGTATGGGCAAGGACTTCATGTCTAAAACACCAAAAGCAACGGCAACAAAAGCCAAAATTGATAAATGGGATCTAATTAAACTAAAGAGCTTCTGCACAGCAAAAGAAACTACCATCAGAGTGAACAGGCAACCTAAAGAATGGGAGAAAATTTTTGCAATCTACTCATCTGACAAAGGGCTAATATCCAGAACCTACAAAGAACTCAAATTTGCAAGAAAAAAACAAACAACCCCATCAAAAAGTGGGCAAAGGATATGAGCAGACATTTCTCAAAGGAAGACATTCATACAGCCAACAGACACATGAAAAAACGCTCATCATCACTGGCCATCAGAGAAATGCAAATCAAAACCACAATGAGATACCATCTCACACCAGTTAGAATGACAATCATTAAAAAGTCAGGAAACAACAGGTGCTGGAGAAGTTGTGGAGAAACAGGAACACTTTTACACTGTTGGTGGGATTGTAAACCAGTTCAACCATTGTGGAAAACAGTATGGCGATTCCTCAAGGATCTAGAACTAGAAATACCATATGACCCAGCCATTCCATTTCTGGGGATATACCCAAAGGATTATAAATCATGCTGCTATAAAGACACATGCACGCATATGTTTATTGCAGCACTATTCACAATAGCAAAGACTTGGAATCAACCCAAATGTCCATCAGTGACAGATTAGATTAAGAAAATGTAGCACATATACACCATGGAATACCATGCAGCCATAAAAAAGGATGAATTCGTGTCCTTTGTAGGGACATGGATGCAGCTGGAAACCACCATTCTCAACAACCTATCACAAGAACAGAAAACCAAACACCACCTGTTCTCACTCATAAGTGGGAATTGAACAATGAGATCACTTGGACACAGGAAGGGGAACATCACACACTGGGGCCTATTGTGGGGAGGGGGTAGGGGGTAGGGGGTAGGGGGGAGGGATGGCACTGGGAGTTATACCTGATGTAAATGATGAGTTGATGGGTGCTGACGAGTTGATGGGTGCAGTACACCAACATGGCACATGTATACATATGTAACAAACCTGCACGTTGTGCACATGTACCCCAGAACTTAAAGTATAATAATAATAATAATAATAATAAAAAGAAATTACAAAGCATATTGTACTGTTAATTACAAGTTGTGGACCACTCTGTAACTAAGTAATGAGAACAAAGAAGCAGATATAACTATTTATTTGCAAGGGTACCAGAGAAATACACTACAGCGTATGGTAAATAGAGAACCTTCCACACACACACCTTCCATATGGAGATACTAGGGGCTCCTTGAGGAGCCCAAGTAAAGAGGGCATCTTTTTGTTAAGCATATTTTCTTTAAAAAGGGTGATAATTTCTGGCAACAACTAAACTATTGACTTTCCTGAGATCAATTAGGCCTTTTGAGGTAATTGGCAAATGTAGGATCTAAACTTTGTCATATGCTATCTATCAGGAAGACGTAGCTTTTTCTTTAGACTACCAGCATTTCTATGTGAGCACATATGAAATTAATTCTGCTTCCAATTTTATTGCCTCTATTCCCTTAAGTCTTGTTCTTTAAGTAGTCACCAAGCTAACATGGTTATTTTTGGAACAACTGGCATCTTTACAATTACAGATTTATAACAGAGAAATAACACATTAGCACACAACACTCAACTCCTGGAAAAAGAACTAAGGCAAGCTTATTTCTCATTTTCCATGTAATGTCTATGACAGTGTCTTAGTGTAAAGAAACCTAGAAAGTTTTTTCATGAACAGAATTATTTTGCTTTACCCAATGTTAAAAATCTCAAGATCAAAGCTATTGCATTCCTTTATTCTTGCTTCTCTAATCATCAAATATTTGCAAAATGCCGAATTTGGGTTTTTGTTTTTCACAGGAGATTATTGCACAGTGCAAGGCTAAATTCAGTGATCATGGTGCTTCAGCAGCAGCAGTGTTAATTTTACAGTGGTGAAGAAACCGCCCTCAACATTAATTCCTTCTTTCTTGCTTCAGTTAGCATTTTGATTCTGTCTTTAATGAGTCTAGGTCTGACATTGGCAGAGTCAGCACACATTGCTTACTCCACCCAACAGAGCAGATTAGCACTATAAATCTCATGGAATAAACTGCTTGCAAGCATCCTTTGTTTAGATATTTGCTCTGTTGTAACTACAGATGAGCATGCATTCTGGTTCCTTTATGCTCTGGGGAAATCGCATGTGTCTTTGAGAGGCATTGTCACTCTGAATTAACATTCACTTCCTAGTAAGGCTTTTTTCCCCCCAGATTTTAATAAATTCCTCAGCTCATTATTAGAGAAATTAATTAATGTGATGAAATCAGATGGAAAGTGTGACCCTTAGCCTACATACTTTGTATCTAATAAAAAGTAAGTAAACAGGAAACTAGAAATCCAGAGTGGTTTCCTAATATGACTGATTTCTTCATTAAGGTTGATGCTATGTTAACACGGGATCTAACTGTTCTGCTACTAACAGATTAGGCACTTAAGTACAGATTATTATAAATTTTTTTTTGCAGTGCATTATTTTATACACATGAAGTGTAATGTTTTTATTGGTCTATTTTATATTATGTTAATCTAGTTCCTTAAAAATTATTTTTTCTTATGCTTTCATTTTTAAATTTCATTCCCAATTTCAAATACTCTAGCTTTGTGTGTGTGTGTGTTTGGCTTTGACTTCCAGAATTAGTGAAGACATATTTTTTCCAATTTAGGAGTACTATCACAGTCAACACTTTATCTAACATTAAAAGTGAAGTTCAGGCTGGATACAGTGGCTAATGCCTGTAATTCCAGCACTTTGGGAGGCTGAGGCAGGAGGATGGTTCAAACTCTGAGCCCAGGAGTTTAAGACCAGCCTGGGTAACATGGCAAGACCCCATCTCTACAAAAGATAAAAATAATTAGCTGGGCATGGTGGCACGCAACTATGGTCTCAGCTACTTAGAAGGCTGAGGTGACGGGATAGTTTGAGCCCAAGAGGTTGAGGCTGCAGTGAGTCATGATCCTGCACTGGATTCCAATCTGGGTGACAGAGCAAGACCCTGTTTCAAAAAAAAAAAAAAAAAAAAAGTGAAGTTCAAATAAATGTAGTTCTTAAAAACTTAGCTCAATCAAATGTTAAGTAAGCAGCAACAGTATCCTAAATGAATTAAACAGGATATATGTTTGACAACACGATGAACTCTCCATAAATGTTCTGACATTATTATTATTTATAACATGGGTTACTTAGTCCTTGACCCCAAATTTTACTCAGCTTCAATTTTATTTCAAACTTGGGAACTTCACCATCATCCATAAAGTTAGGCTGAATCTTCTGTCTCCAGATATAAGTGAATAGGCACAGGTCTAGGCAGAAGCAAAATAAAAACACTCTACATGTACAGGGTGGAGAATCATTACAATCTCAGTTTTACAGTCTAGAAAAGTATGTCTTGGCCGGCGCGGTGGCTCAAGCCTGTAATCCCAGCACTTTGGGAGGCCGAGACGGGTGGATCACGAGGTCAGGAGATCGAGACCATCCTGGCTAACACGGTGAAACCCCGTCTCTACTAAAAAATACAAAAAACTAGCCGGGCGAGGTGGCGGGCACCTGTAGTCCCAGCTACTCGGGAGGCTGAGGCAGGAGAATGGCGTAAACCCGGGAGGCGGAGCTTGCAGTGAGCTGAGATCCCGCCACTGCACTCCAGCCTGGGCGACAGAGCCAGACTCTGTCTCAAAAAAAAAAAAAAAAAAGAAAAGTATGTCTTGAGGCAGATAGGCAGAGACACACTCCTGGTGGAGCTCAGATCTTTGCTGCTTAGACCAGGGTTTTTCACATCATATTCCCTTCTCCAGTGGTTCCAGTGTTTCATGGAACATTTGAAAATGTATATTTGGGAAACCATACTAAAACTGAGAAGTTTTTCTTTTCTGAATAAGTTCATTAGAAAATGTTGTCCACCATCTGCTGTCACCTTGTTTCATTGAAGCAAGTCAATTTAATGCTGAAAACATACGACACAATCTCAAAATAAATGACAGTTCTTAAATTGAATAAATTTAATGCTATGAAAAACAAATTGCACTACTCTTACTCTTCCCATTCTCCTGGGGATGGTACTGCTTTTCTGTCCTCAGCTCTGAGATTCAAAATAGTTTTAAAAAGAATATAGTATTTGAAATCATACTGTCCTGAGGTTGAATCTTTGTTCTTCCGTGATCCAGTGCAGTGCAAATCAACTTAACTATTCTGAACTTCTGCTTAAAAAAAAAAAAAATAAATAATAAAATCTAGCTCTCAGTTAAGTTGTGCTGAGTAAAATTGAATATTTAAAATACTTGGAACTTTGGCATAAACAAATAAAGACTAGAAAACTATACAACATTGCTTGTCTTTGCAAAGAGAATAACAAGAATGTGAAAACTACAAATAACCTAAATTCCATTAATGCAGGAACATTTGTGTAAATTTTGATACACTCAAACTATGGAAAATCATGTAGCTATTCAAAAAATAAACTGGATTTACATATATTGACCCACAGAGATCTCGATAATTTAGTTTTCAGTGGAAAAAGCAAGTTGCAAAGTAATGTGTATAATATAATCTTACTTTGTAAAAGGTATTAAAACAAAACCATGTGCATACATGTATGTTTGGAGTATTTGCATAAGCAAGAGAAAATTTTGAGAAAAATATATTCACCCACTTTATCAACCTTAGCCATTCACTCAAGTGCCACCTTCTCACAATGTATTTTCTGATGGCATCAGTCAAAACTGTTCATCTGTGCACACCCTGTCCTTTCTCCTTCTATCCCCTTCCCAGTTTGATTTTTCTCCAGAACTCTTATCATCTCTGATATATTTATACTTACTCAATTTGTAATGACCTGTCTTTCCTCACTAAAAAGTAAGCTCCAGGAAAGCAGGTGTTTTGTCTGTTTTGTTCACTGCTATGGGCCTGGCAAACAGTGAAGAGTCAGCATATAACACAATAGTATTGAGTCAATACATAACACAATTGTTGAGATTGTTGGTCTTAGAAGAGGGCAGTGGTGGTGGTGGGGGATAGGCATTTAGTTGACTTTATTTTATACTCCTGGTTGTGTTTACATTATGTGAAATGTACAAATTGCTTTTGAAATCTAAGAGAACAGTATAGCAATGTATTAAAAAGAAAAACACATAGTATACTTCTTGGCATTATGTGACACTCAATAAATGATTATTTCTTTCTTCTCTCTCTAACTCCTCCGAATTTCCTCAACTCTATAACTTATGTTTTCCCCTCTGTAGTCAGAAAAGAATTTTCTATGTCTTTTACAATTTAGTGTAAATTTAAAATGACTTTTTACCTTTCTCAAGGTTGTTGGCATTTAATTTTATAACAAATTTGTTTTGTTTTCCTCTGGCAAAGAAAGTAGAAAGCAAGGACAAAATGGGTCTCTGGGAGTAGGCTGAGGAGTAAATCTGGTTTACATGGTCACAAAGTGATAAGGGAGAAAAATAGGGAGGCAATAAGGAGGAGGAGAAGAAAGTGGAGGAGTCTGTTGTGGGCTAGAGAAAGCAGATAATAGGGGTTAGACCTTAAATCAGTAGAGAGGGTCTGGACATTCAAGATAGATTATTACTAGGAGGAAGGAGGCTGATGTGGAGAAATGGGAAGAATGATGAGTGCCTGATGCCTATCCTTAAGATCTCCTGGTTATCACAAAATCATGGTCTTTCAGATCTAAAAAGGCCCATAATATCACCTACTCTACTGCCTTCAATTTACAGATAAGGGAATTGAGACCTCATGAGTTGAGCCTCCTAGTTCTTGCTCAGACATTTCAAAATTGGTTATACTTGTGGAGGGTATGGTGCATTATCTCCTCTTCCAAGGGAATAGGTATATGATTTTTCAGAGCTTGGGGTAATGCACAGTTCTAAGCTCCTGGGCTGCTAAGGAAGTAGGAACTCTTATGGGATAGTTACTATTTGAATTGACAGGTGTATTAGATCCCACAGGATCCCACAGGATTCCACAGAATGTCATATCAGAAGGCAAGCCTTATGGATCTGAACCTCTAGTCAAGGGGTCAGTAGGAAATCAGCTCAGGGTGGCATGAAAAGAACTTCCACAAGTCTCCACTTCCTTATCCACTTCCTAAGATTATCTTGCCACTGAATCCCATTAACAACTGGGATGTCTTACCAACCTAAACTTTTGGAGCTTTTTTTGCTCTATGTAGAGACTGTTTGTGTTTCTTTGTAGGCTATATGAATGTTGGGCTGAAGAGAACAGGTAGCTTTAAAATTATGTTCTCTAAACCTTCACCACCAAGCTGAAAAGGAAATGAATGTCAAGATCAGCCACATAGGATAATAAATTTGATTAGCAGAAAACGCTCATGGGTGAGAACACTGGGACAGGAAGCAGCAATATACTGTGACTGGTGAGGCAAAGCTGAATGTCAGCGCTTAATTGCAAGGCAGGAGGCCATTATCCACTGGCAGCAATTCCCCTGGTGACTTTGTTTGTTTTATAACAAATTATTAAAGCGGTGGGAGAGCAGCATGCTAGGTAGCAACGGGCTGCCTCTGACAGGAGCTGTCTCCTGCTTCCGGGCACTGCGGCTTCATGGCGCCAGCCTTTGCAGGCTCTGGAGCCTGAGTGAGATAGAGAACATGTAAGAGGCCTACGCCCAGTGTTTGGCACCTCTAGGATTCTACTCACATACATCTGGACGTCTGAGGATAGGGTTTGGACCGACAGGTTTATTCTTTTGCCACCAACTAGCTGTGACACCCGGTGCAAATTCAGCTGACTGAACCTATTGAACAACCGTGAGAATGAGCATCGAAGACTTCCTTCCTCAGGGAGAGTATTCAATCAATGTCCCAGCTACTGAAATCTGTCACCCAGATACTGAAGCAGACCAGTCCTGGGAGACATGGAACATTTGGTCTGCAACCTTGGTTCAAGGACTCCTTGGTATACTGTTCTTAGCTCAATGACTCCCTGGTAACATTGCAGAACCTTCCTTAGAGTCCAGAATATTAGAGGGTACATTTTCTTTCTCCCATTTATCCAGGAGCAAACTTGACTGTGGTCTGATGGCTTTCCAACTCCCTTCCTATTTCCTTTAACACAGGCATCTTCCCTAACAAGATTCTTGCAGTTTTAATCCCAACTAGATGTCTGTTTCTTGAAAGATTCAGACTTACAGAGTTCATTTTTCTCATTTATGAAATAGGAAATATTCCTTCATACTTTCCTTGCAGAGGCATTATAAAGATTAAATGCAAATGAGGGATGCCTAAAACAATGCCTGGAAAATAGCAGGTGATAATAAAATAGCAGCTGTTCCCTATTGTTGTTCTGTTGCACTACATGTGGGTTGAGCCACAGCCCAAAAATTGATCAGAACCTATGTTCCCAGAAGGTGTAAGAGCTGAGGGATTGCAGAGGGCATGTTTTCCCATCTAACTCATGGGGTATGACATATCTAGAAGTTTAATGCATAGCTAACATATTTCTAGTATTCTGGGAAGTTTGGGGTTTTTTTCAGGGTCATATAGAAATATCTAAGATCAAAATCTCTTTTTTGTGAAAGATGAAGAAGGGACAAATTCTCTGGTTCTTTGAACTCTTGAAGTCCAGTGAAAACATCACATCTCCCAATGAGACTTGGATTTAAAGTCATATTTCTACTTGCCAAATGACATATTTTATTTTCCCTGTCAATGGAATCAGTGAGCAAGTGGAGAAAATGGAAGGAGGGGGCTTTTCTGTGCATAACCTGAGTGCATGGCAGTGTAATCCACCATTCAAGTGATTATTCTACTAGCAAGTAATGCAGAACAGTCACTCACAGCCTGGCACGGGGGTGGGAATCTTGTTTTTATCAAATTTATCCCAGACACCTGGGAGCTATAGAAATCTGTATTTGGTTAAGGAAATGTAACCAAACTTAAAAGTGTGAGTTACCTCTGAAGCACAAATATATGATGAATATGTATCCAGGGACTACATTTTCCCAGGCAAACAGACATTTTCAAAATGCCAACTGGCAATAAAAGGAATCAGGTGATAGCGACCAGCAGCATTAACATGAAAACAAGTATCAGGAACATTTTCAAAGTCATCTCTTCCTAACAATTCTGAAGGAGAAGGGACTTTCAAAAGGCCAAGCTAAAGCTTCAGCATATTCTCTTCAATCTAGGCTAAAGGCTGTCTTCATTGATGTTCACTCTATATTCTCCTCCTCCAGTCATTTGACTTTTCTTTACCTCAAGCTTACTGCTTCACAGACAGAATTTTCACTAGACAGTCCAAGTGTTTTTCAAATCTCTTTGGCTTTTGACTTTGGGCCAATCTCCATCTCTATTTCTGCATGTGCCTGCCCAGCAGGATGTTAACATAAATGCTCTCAGTGCCCAGGTGGAGAGCAGCACTTTGCATAACTGTCCTAGAGCCAGATGGTTGGATGACTTAGCACTCAGTCTAAATGTGTCAGAGACTTTAAACCCAGTTATACATCTTTAAGGAAGAGATTCACAGATGCTGGTTCTTTATATTAATTTTTATACTAACTTGGCAGTTCCAAGTGGAACCTCACTATAATTTTTCAAAGGCAAGAGCTGGTATGGAATGCTAGGGCTCACAGGAGTCCTGGAAGGGAATTTGGTCCAGTCCCTGTACTTACAAACAAGGTGAAGCTCAGAGCTGGCTGATTTCCTCACTGCTCATTTTGATTGTCCTAGAATCTGGTCTGCCAAGTTTAGGGAGGACTTTCCACAAAGCTGTGTAATGCAGCCTGCCTTAGCACAACATGGAATCGAAGAATGTGAGAGCTGCCAGGGAGCTAACATCTGTTGGCCAAACCTGCCCAGTTCTCAGAAGTGGAAACCAATGGCCAACGAAGTAGGTGACTTACTCATATCTCACAGCTAGTTAAGAAGAATCTCCCCTGCTCATCTCTACTAAAAATACAAAAATTAGCTGGGCATGGTGGTGGGCGCCTGTAGTCCCAGCTACTCTGGAGGCTGAGGCAAGAGAATGGCGTGAACCCGGGAGGCAGAGCTTGCAGCGAGCCGAGATTGGATGACTGCAGTCCAGCCTGGGCGATAGAGTGAGACTCCGTCTCAAAGGAAAAAAAAAAAAAGAAGAATCCCTGGAGTATTCCACAAGCCTGAAAAGGTGAAGCCAAGAATAAAGCCCATTGCTCCCAAGTATGGTAATTACGGTTGGCCAGGCTGTCTTTCTATTGTCTTGCTTAAGAGAAATTAATTTTAGAGTCATTTTGGATCAATATCTAATTTAACCAATACTTAATTTAATTGTATTTCATTTGATAATTAATAATTCAATCAACACTTAATTTTTAATTTTAAATGTGGTAGTATTTTACTTTGAGGAGGAGCAAGATACCTATGTTATTTTCCTCTCTTTTTTGTAGAATTTCTCATGGCAAAATTTGTAATTAATTTATAGGCCAGAAAGAAGTATGATCCTCCTATGAGGAACACCTTTGTACTGCAAAGGTGACTCTTCACTAGGGAAGACATGCCCTTTAGTAAATTTTCATAATGAGAAACACTCCCCTGGCTTTAAAACTTTCAGGTACAGTACCGCTTGACACAAAGAGTGGGGATTAGCTGGATTCGCTGGATTTTGCAATTCATTTTGTGTCTCAGGGCACTTATCTGACTGTATCCTTTGAACCAGAGGACTCAACAAGATATTTCTAATAGTTTCTGGAAGCTCTGAAAATGTTTCATAATGTATACATGGGTGGATATATAGACATACTTAGCTAACACTTACTGAGTACTTTACTATGTACAAGACACTGACCTAATCACTTTACCTTGTTTACTTCACCCTGGGAACATGGGTATTATTATACTCACTTTACAGATGAAAAAACTGAAGCCTGTGAGAAGTTAAGTGACTAAGTTAAGGTTGCTTAGCTAGCTAGTGGCAGAACTGGGCTGCTGAGTTCTAAACCCATATATTCAACCTAAATGATATACTGTGGGCCCTACCCTCAAGCCTGGAACTGTGATGCAAAGTGAGAACTTTACATCCCTGTTTTCCCATTCAAATGTTGCTTTTTCCAAATGCACCTGGCCCACCCCGCCCCCCATCCTGTACCCAGGCTCCATAAGCTGAGAAGCAGCAGAGAAGGAGAGAAGAGAAGAAGCAGCCGGGTATCAGAGAGAAACAGCAGCCAGATGTCAGAGAGAAGCAGCTTGACTTCAGAGGGATGACTTGGTGGGAGGACCCCAGAGAAGAGTTTGGCTGGTCTAATAGTCTGTTTTCACGCTGCTGATAAAGACATACTTAAGACCAGATAATTTATAAAGAAAAAGAGTTTTAATGGACTTACACCTCCACATGGCCAGGGAGTCTCACAATCATGGAGGAATGCAAAAGGCACGTCTTACATTGTGAAACAAGAAAAATAAGAACCAAGCGAAAGGGGTTGCCCCTTATAAAACCATCAGCTCTCATAAGACTTATTCACTACTATGAGAACAGTATGGGTGAACCTGCCCCCATGATTCAATCATCTTCCACCAGGTTCCTCCCACAACATGTGGGAATTATGGGAGTCACAATTCAAAGTGAGATTTGGGTGAGGACATAGCCACTGGGGACGGCCAAACTTCAGGGAAAGACTACCTTCCCCTCCATCCCCTTTCCAGCTCTCCATCCTTCTGAGAGCCACTTTCATTGGCAATAAAATTTCCCATATTTACCATCTTCAATTCATTCATGTGACCTGATTCTTCCTGAATGCTGAACAAGAGCTTAGGATACAGAGGGCTGTCACACTGAGCTATTTAACACTTAAGATGTTGGTGGATGGCAAAGCTAAAAGAGCACTGTAACACATTGGCCCTCTGGGGCTCCAGGAGTCATGAGTTCCCCTTCTAGACACTGCCATGGGGCCACACAGAATTCTGCTCCTGCTGCCATCCAGAAGCACTCATCTAGCTCCTGCACCGACTCACCTGCATGCTCCCCCTCCCACGAGGTGTTAAGAGCTGCGGGCTGAGTAAAGGAGGCCTGTGAAGGATTTCCTGTTACAGTCTTACGTTCAGGTCTGAGTTCTCAGAGGAATTTTTCTAACACCTAAATTGTTAAAAGTTATGTAACCTTCCACCAAGAAAGCAAATTCCCCCATTTTGATGCCTATTGTGTGCAGGCTCTGACAACTGTCAAAGGAGAGATAAGAATTCAGTCCTTGCCAATAGTCAATGACTTTAGTGTTTCTTCCATCTATTTTCCAGGAGCAAAGGATATCTATAAGAAAATAATTAATCTATCAAACATTAAAAGAAGAACTAATACTAATCCTTCTCAAACTATTCCAAAAAATTGAAGAAGAGAGAATATTTCCAAACTCATTTTATGAGGTTAACATTAACTTGATTCCAGAACCAGACAAGGACACTAAAGAAAATTATAGGCCAATATCCCCAATGAGCACGGTTGTAAAAATTCTCAACAAAATACTAGCAAACCAAATTCAGTAGCAAATTAATGTATCATACATCCAGAACCATATGTAGATAATCATAGGCCAATATCCCTGATGAGCAGAGATGCAAAAATTCTCAACAAAAGACTGGCAAACCTAATTCAATGGCACATTAAATGAATCACACACAATGATCATGTGGGCTTTATCCCAGGGATGCAAAAAAACTGGTTTAACATCTGCAAATCAATAAATGTAATACATTACATTAATATAATAAAGGACAAAAATTATCTGGTTATCTCAATAGATGCAGTAAAAGCACTTGACAAAATTCAATATCCTTTCATGATAAACATTCTCCACAAATTAAGTATAGAAGGAATGTACTTCAATACCTTAAAGGTCACGTGTGACAAGCCCACAGCTAACATCATACCAAACAATCAAAAGCTAAAATCTCTTTCTCTAAGATAAGTAACAAGACAAGGGTTCCCACTCTTGCCACTTGTATGCAACAAAGCACTGGAAGTCCTAGCCACAGCAATTAGGCAAGACAAAGAAAGAAAAGACATGTAAATTGGAAAAGAAGAAAAATTGTCTCTATTTGCAGATGACATGATCTTATATATTAAAAACCCTAAAGGCTCCACCAAAAAACTGGTAAAACTAATACATTCAGTAAAGTTGAAGGATAAAAAATTAATATGCAAAAATCAGTTTCATTTCTATATGCTAACAATGAACTATCTGAAGAAGAAACCAAGAAAACATGTATGAAAGAAATTGAAGAAGACACAAATAAATGCAAAGATATTTCATGTTCATGAATTGGAAAAATTAATATTTAAAACATCCATACTACCCAAAGTGATCTACAGATTAATGCAATCCCTATCAAAATCCCAATGGCATTTTTCACATAAATAGAAAAAGTAACTCTATAATTTAAATGGAACCAAAAAAGACTGAATAGCTGCAGGAATTTTAAGCAAAAAGGACAGGACACAACTGGAGGCATGATACTACCTGACTTCAAAACCTACTGTAAAGCTATAGCAATCAAAACAGCATGGTATTTGAATAAAAACAGACATTGATAAACAGAATAGAGAGCCCAGACATACATATATGCGTTAATGATCAATTGATTTTTGACAAATATATCAAAACATACAATGGGGAGAGTACAGTGTCTTCAATAAACAGTGTTGGCAAAACTGGATATCCACATGAAGAAAAACAAATTAGATATTTATCTCACACCATATATGAAAATCAACTCCAAACTAATTAAAAACTTAAACATTAGCTGTGAAACTGTAAAACTATGAGGAGAAAACACAAAGAAAAATCTTCATGACATTTATCTGGGCAAATATTTTTTGGATATGACACCAAAAGCACAGGCAACAAAAGCAAGAATAAACAAGTGGGAATAAATTAAACTAACTGCACAGTGAAAGAAACAATCAACAAAATGGAAAGCCAATTCAGAGAATGGGAGAAAAT
This sequence comes from Piliocolobus tephrosceles, assembly GCF_002776525.5. Lineage (NCBI taxonomy): Eukaryota > Metazoa > Chordata > Mammalia > Primates > Cercopithecidae > Piliocolobus > Piliocolobus tephrosceles. The sequence continues at coordinate 69,061,691 of NC_045439.1, read as the reverse complement.
ATTTGCAAACCATATATACAATAGTGTGCATGATCCAAAATATATAAATAACTCCTACAACTCAATAGTAAACAAAACAAAACAAAATAAAAACATCCAAATAACCTGATTAAAAATAGGCAAAGGACCTGAATAGACATCTTTCAAATAGTACCTACAAATAGGCAACAGGTATATAAAAAGGTTCTTGAGATCACTGATCGTCAGGGAATTGCAGATCAAGACCACTATGAGGTATCATTTCACACCTGTTAGAATGGCTACTATCAAAAAAAAGAAAGATAATAATCATTAAGGATATGGAGAAAAGGGGAAGGTGTACACTGTTGGAGAGAATGTAAATTAGTATAGCCATTATGGAAAACAGTGTGGAGTTTCCTAAAAAAAAAAAAAAAATTATAATTGGAACTGTCATATGATTCAGCTGTTCTACTTTTGGGTTTGCATCTGAAGGAAATGAGATCAGTATTGTAAGGAGATATCTGCATTCCTAAGTTCCCTGAAGCACTATTCACAATAGTCAAGATACAAAAATGAGAGTTTGTTGATAAATAAATAGGTAAGTTGTATAATATATACATACGTGTGTGTGTGTATATATATATATATACACACACACATACACACAGACACACACATAGATACAATGGAACACTATTTAGCCTTAAAAAAGAGGGTAATCCTGACGTTCGGAACGACATGGATGACCCTAGAGTATATTATGCTAAGTGAAATAAGCAAGGCACAGAAAGGCATGATATCACTTATAAGTGGAATCTAAACAAATCAAACCTGGATAAACAGAGATTAGAATGGTGATTGCCAGGGGCTGGGAAGTGGTAAAATGGGAAAATATTAGTCAAAGGGTATAAACTGTCAGTTACGAGATAAATAACAGATATGCAATGTGTAGCTTGGTAACTATAGTTACTAACAATGCATTGTATAGTAGAAATTTTCTAGGAAAGTAGAGCTTACGTTTTCTAATCTCAAGAAAAAGGTAACTATGTGAGGTGATGAATATGTTTGATGGATATATTAATTAGCTCAATTATAGGAATCATTACAAAAGGTATACTTATGTAAAAAGACACCTTGTTGTACACCTTTAATATATCCTATTTAAAAATTTTCCAAATGGGCATGGTGGCTCAAGCCTGTAATGCCAACACTTTGGGAAGCTGAGGCAGGCGGATCACCTGAGGTTGGGAGTTCGAGACCAGCCTGGCCAACATGGAGAAACCCCATCTCTACTAAAAATACAAGATTAGCCGGGCATGGTGGTGTATGCCTGTAACCCCAGCTACTCCAGAGGCCGAGGCAGGAGAATCACTTGATCCGTGGAGGTGGAGGTTGTGATGAGCCAAGTTCATACCATTGTGTTCCAGCCTGAGCAACAAGAGCAACACTCTGTCTTAATAATAATAATAATAATAATAATAATAATAATAATAATTCCAATAAAAAATAAATAAATTTCACAGAAAATATACCTCTGAACTGAGGGAAAACTCAGTTTTGTCCTTTAGTCTCTTAGTGTACTCTGTCTTTAAAAATCATGGAGTTTTCTTTTTTTTTTTTTTTTTGAATTTTAAGATTAATGGGCTAGAAGTGGTTTTGTTACATGGATATATTGCATAGGAGTGAAGTCTGGGCTTTTATGGTCCCCATCACCTGAATAGTGAACATTGTGCGCGTTAGGTAATTGTTGAATCTTCACTCCCTTTTGAAGTCTCCCAGGTCTATTATTCCCCTCTGTTATCTCCTTGCATACCCGTGTTTTAGCTCCTACTTATAAGTGAGGACACAGAGTGTTTGATTTTCTGTTTCTGAGTTATTTCACTTAGGGTAATGGCCTACAACTCCACCCATGTTGCCACAAAAGACATAATTGTATTCTTTTTATGGCTGTGTAGTTAGTCTTTATAGTCATGTGCTGCCCCTTCTCACATCTCACATCTTCCAATACAGAGAGGCAATCTTTTAAACTGGTGTCTTACTGGATAAGACTGCCTAACAGAAAATTCCCACAGAGTTGATCTGCTTCATTTTATTTTGTTTCATGGATCTAGATATTTTTGATAATTATGGAAATGATTGAATAATAAGTCAACCTTTGAAAGACACAAAGAGTCTCTATATTGAAGTCTCTTATGCATACACGTTAAATAAATTTGTGTGTCTTTTCTCCTATTTTAAAAAAAGGAAGAGAAAGAAGAAAACAGCGTATGCTCATATTCCTTGTATAGTGGTCCTAAAATTGCCTCAGTGGTCTCTGCTATATCATAGATTCACACAACTTTTTTTTTTTAGTAGGATTAAGTTTAATTTTTTTCTTGAAATTGTAATAATACTCCTCAATGTATTCTTTTAAAACAGCCCAATATACTCTGTTGTGGAATGTAGCAATGGTTCAATAAGGAAAAAAGGTATGGTTGCTTTGATAACCACCAAAAAGCATTTGGTAAAATTAAACAAACATTCTTAATAAGAATTCTTGGAAAGAGGAAGATAAAGAAATACTCTTAGCATTAAATACACACACGTACATTTCAAAAATTAACACAAAATATATCTAACAGTGAAACATAAAAAGAATTCCATTAAAGTAAGATCAAAACTAGGCTGATCACACTCAATGCTGTTATTTGACTTAGTACTTCTGGAGACAGTTAAGGCACAAGTTATAGACACACTGTGTTTGGTTCATAAGTTTATTATTGTGACAGCATTTTTAGTGGTCTTGGTTTTTTTTTTTTTTTTTTTTTTTTTACAAATGCAACAGTTTATTAAGAATTTATGTGGGATTGTGAAATTAGAGGCATCATCTGATTTGGATGTTGGAATCGCCCCACAGCCTTGACTGGGCCACTGACAGATGTTTGGCAGCCAAGATGTCTGTGCCTGGTATGATACCATTTTGGTTTTCTGCAACTGACTTTGCATTTCTGCTCTTCTAGGTAAAACTAGTAACTCTGTTTTATCTTCTCAGTAAAGTTATTGACCCCACGTGAATGTCACAGCCAGTCCCAGATTTAGCAATGAGATCTAAACCTGCTCTTCCCATAAACTAGCAGAGAGATAATAGACCATAGGGGTAAAGCATGCAAATACTTGAACTCGACAGCCTGAATCCAAATATTGGTCCAGCTAGTTACTAGCTGGTGACTCAGGGCATGTTGCTTAACCTCTCTGTGCTTCACAGTCCCTATCTGTAAAATGGAAACAAAATTAATAGCATCTACTCTATAGCATTGTTGTGAGGATTACATGATTTAATGTAAGTAAAGTGCTATGAAATGTGACCTACAAGGGAGATGTAGTATGTCTCTGTATCAAACATAAACACTTCCTCATATAACTTCTGCAGACAACCTCAGCACTGACCATCATGGCCATACCAGGAGTCAGGGAGCACCACTCCATACCATGTTACAACCACAAAGGACATTAAAGTTTCTCCAATCTAACTCTCATTTTACAGATGAGGAAGCTGCAATCTGATCTAGGGCCTGAATTCACTTTTCTAAGTTCACAAAGTTAATTGGTGGCTAGTTCAGAGCGAATTTGTCTTTGGTTATATAAAGAAGCACAGACAACTTGAATGTTACTTCATTCTCATTCTTTTAATGAAGTTTATGCTCATAAAACAACAATAATAATAAACAATAAAACCACCCAAGCTTACTAAGCTAGTTCCCTTGTGGGAGAGTCGAACATGACATATTTTCTAATACCGAATTTCTTGAAATAAAGAAACAATGACTGAGAACATTAAAGTTTATTTCAGTGTAAACAAATGAAATAATCACATTAATCACATAGCATTTCAGATTTCCATTACCACTCACTTCTTTAAACTTCTTGATACTATGAATGCAAAGTAGAATGCAAAGTAGAATATCTCCCTGGGTCTCATACAAGGTCAAACTCATTTAATCTTAGATGAATGTTAAAGAAAAAGTAGCTCTGTAGTCTATAGTTCATGACATAAAACTTAAATTTAGTGTCCCACATCTCAGAACAGGAAAATAAGCCAAAATACGCTAGTAATAATCTTTCCCAAGCATTATTTCCCAAGAGACTCTAAATTGTTCCCATGTCACAGTCGATTTGTTCCCATAATCATTTTTTATTTCCATCCTTAATCTCCATTTTGAAAATTAAGATGCTGACTTCCAGCACAGGTTCCTTTTAAAATGTCTTATTAAACACTAGGAGTTAGCTTCTAACTGATTTGTAAAATGGTCTTAAGTAGAAGTTGTTTTAATGTTCATAGCTACATTTAATTTTAAGGGGCAGGAAATACTAGCTCCTGTGAGATGTCCTTCATTTTATTTGTTAGGTATAAAGCTGGCTAAAATAGGAAATAGAAAGTCCAGTCTTAAAGATGATCAGGGCAATTATTTTGCATTAAAATTGCAAAACACACCAGTCTAGCTCTCCATTTTCCTGGAGTAAATAATTTTAATACCATGACCACAATTCTCTAACAGCTTTGTCAGAAAGAACCTGTGACTTACTCATTTGATTCCTGAAATCTACAATCAAAGAGTCATTTTTTAGATCAGTATTTTCTAAGTTTGGTTAATTTTCAGAGTCACCTGGGTTCCTTGATCCCATCCGAGATCTACTAAGTTAGAATATGCAAGAGATGGATTTAGGAATGTTCCTTTTTCACAAGGAATCTGTGTGTTTCTGGGAGTTTATTAAGTTTGAGAAGCTCTGCTTTAATTTAAAATGTAGGTTCTACTATTAAGGGGCACACCTTTGGAAACTCAAGATATTTAAGCTCTTTCATGACTTGTTTACATCTGAACCTATGTGATCTATCCTGAGAACCATTCTGAGGCAAGAGCTGTGAGCAACAACACTGAGGAAGACCAAAGAGAGTGAAAAGAGGGAAGACAAGCGCCCATGAGCTTGTACCCCATTGCTATGTTGGCAGGGTAGGAGGAAACAAAGCTCCTCTATGAGGAACATGCTCTTGGCTCCCCACAGGAGTAGAAATGACTGTATTGATTAGAGTCTACATATTTCATTATAATTTATAGTAAAATAGTTGTTTATTTTTGGGAAAGTAAATGCAGAATAAACCAATTTCAATGTATGTGTTTAATGCAGTGAGGATGTGAGAACCTGACTGTTTATGTAAAATTACACTCTAAAGGATATATTTTTCTTAGTTGCCTTTTTATAATATCACAGTGAAAACTAGTTTCTAGTGCCTTCCAGTATATTGTTTTCTAAATTTGTATTGCGTTATATATTAAAGTCCAAAGCCTATGTTTCCCTTTAGTGAGTGTGGCAACCCAGGGTCTCGGCCTCCAGTGGACTAGATCTAGAATATATGAGTAAGCTCCTCAATTATGGAACGAGAGAATAAAGATCTTGCCAGAGAATCCAGGACAGCTTTTCCAGTAACAAACAAATGCATGAACAATCAAAAAAACATTAAGCATCTGTGCCCACGTCTGTGCTGTTACAAGAACATCTTCATCATATTTGAACTTTTTAAAATATGATAAAACTGGAGTTACTTGTACATGATGTGTAAAAGGTTTGTTGTGACATGATTTATCAGGCTGTATTTTTAAAAATTACAATGCAGGCACAGTTTGTTCAATATTAACTAATTATTTTTAAATCCAAGAACTTGAATAGATCACAAAATGATTAATGCAGGTGCTGGCCTCATAGTCCAGTATAACTTTCCTTTAAATTATAAAGGCTAGAAAATATCTTTGGTTTTTAATTCTTTATTCTATGATGGTACTGCCCTTTGAATAATATAAGATATTAAATGATATCACACTATGGAGGTGAATTATAAATTAATACCATTGAAATGACCTGACACAATATGATAAAGAATAGATAAATGGATGGATAAATAGATAAACAGATAGATGGCTTTTAAGCAGGGGAGAGATAAAAATCTTCTTTTATATTTTATATAGATAACTATTATTTGTGTAGCAAATTAATTTAAACAGAGGAGAGAAGACCAATAACAATGACAATAAAATACTTGGTAAAGAGTGAAGGAGTGAAGCAGTGTCCCTTAAAATCGTAGCACAGAGTTTCAAGGAAGAAGTCCTTGTGGCCTTATTGACAGATGATCTCCCTCTGTGATCTGCACATCAGGGCCCAGTGCTTATATTTTGTAACAATTACTAGATTCCGTGATCTCACACAGCTAATTGGTGACATACATAGGATTTGAATATAAGTTTCTCTGAGTCCAAAATCACAGTACTCTGTGTATGCATTGGTGTACATTTTTAAATCCTATGTAAACCATGTAATGTTTAAATTAAACCGTAACCACTGGTAAAGCTATCAATATTTTTAACAAATAAATTTTATATTGAACCCATGGCAAAAACAATGATGTGACTACATAGTATAAAATTTGACTGAAAATTAATATCACTCTATAACATAAACAATGGAACTTATAATATTAAAGGATATTAACCTGAGAGTGGCAGTTATTTGTATTAATAGCATAATTAATGTTAAATAAAAATATGTCTGAATGCCTAATATGAAATGAATAATACATGTAAAGAGATTTTCTCGGTAGCAAAATTAAAAGTGAAAGCCTACTACTAGGTGCAAATTTTTTAGTATAAAAGTATTTAGGATAAAGAGTATCTGGTTCTGAAAGAGTAACTGACAAACATCTATTCTACCACTGATTTCTTTGCACTGTAAAATTATGTGAGTAATGCCCTTTACTGAGCAGATTTATATTATGGTAATATCATTATTTTTATCACGAATGTAATTATTCAAAGCTAGCCTTTCAGTCACAACTAATTTTGTACTATGGTGACTCATATGTCTCACCATTAAATAAGGAAGCATATACTCTTGGATTTTTTTAAGATAACTAAACCTAAAGATTTGCATAGTTAACCTTGTTATATTTCTGTTTATTTAGGTATGCTAAGCTAAATATTATAAGTACGATAAATTAACTATTTTGTCATTATTTAAAAAGAAAAAATGTGATGGTGGAAAGTGGCAGGAGTCGCTGTGCTGCTTACTTTCGGGCTGAGCATCACCACTGTGAAGCTGCATCTCCGCTGCTAAATTGCCAACATCATGACTCAGTGTCACACAGACTGACCACAAAACCAGGTCACACCTTTTGTAACTCTGACGCAAGCAAGCCCTATGAACCGGACTCTTTTTCCTTAAAAAATAAGGGTGTCCCAGGGGTCCCCAAACAATAACATCAATTTTCACCCTCATGGAAACTGCCTCAAACGGCAGGGAATTACCATGAAATCTATGAGGATGAAAGGGTCTTAACCTCTCACAGACTCCCTAAGAAGACAGAACAAATTTTACTGGCTTCTATATGTCAAAAGGCAAGAGAAAGAATGGGGGCAGATTATCAAGGAGCCTCTACTAATTAATGACTCCCTGTCATGTAGCATGATCTCAAATCTATAGGCAGAGGACATGCTGGAGTCCCTGAGTCAGGCTTCAAGGTACTGAGGGCTATAGATACCTGATTGTTACAGAGTATCAGTGGGCAAACCAGGATCTGAATTGAAGCATCTTAAACCACAGAAAACGGCCAGCATTTCTTACCTCTTTTGAATAATTGTATTTAATCAGATAGATTTTGGGAAAATCCTAGCTCTGCCACTTACCTAGCATTTGTCGCATAATAAGTGACTCAAATACTCACGTAAAACAAAACGGTAATAATAATTCTTGCCTGCCTCATTGGATCCACTAGGTTCTGGCTGGCATAGAACCTACACAAAATAAATGTGCAATATATGCTAGCATCCATTTTTAACACAGAGATAATATTTCACCAGAAAATCAAACTATTGTCATGCCTCTTTTTTGTTTAAATTTTAGAAGGGTTTTACGACTCATGAAAGGTAATAAAATTATAATAAAGATTTTGGAATATACCTTGTAATGGATGAAAGTCACTTTGATAACATTGGAAATGTACAATAACTTCCATAATGAAACATTTTTTAAAGAATGGGAATATGGCAGTTGCTAAACTGATTTCTGTTGTTCTAGTGAATAACTATATTAGTAAAATTATGATAATTATGACTATTTGCTTAAGTTTATTTTGAATAACTGCCTCATTATATCAATCCTAGTATTTAGAATATGGATAAGAGTTTATATGTAGAAATTATTAAATAGAAAAATAGCAATCTGACATCTGCAGGTGGCTCTGTGATTACAGATTAGGATTTTCCTTACTTTCAGAAACTCATTAATGAGATCTATTGTGCAATGGCTCAAGTCCATTTCATTCCATTTTGGAATCATTGCCTATGGACTGTTTAATAATCCAGCAAAACTGTGTTTGCTCAGCCAAGAAATAGGAAACCGACTTGAAGAAGAGTGGTAAAGATTTTTAAGAGATGAGGCAGCTTCATCCTGCTCTCCAATACGCTGATAATGAAATTCAAAGACTTACTCCAAAATCACACAGAGAGTTAGTGGGGCAAGGCTGAGGCTAACTCTCAGATTCAGATTTCTTGACCATTAGCTCAGTGAATGTCTGGCACAGACATCCTTTTGTTTGTGCTTTTTGTTTAGCATGTCCAAGGACTTCAGTGTGTCGACCCTTACCTAGATGTGCAATCTTCCATGATCATTACAGAATTTAAATGCTCAGCATATGGCCCTTAAATCTCCAGTCCTCACAGAGTAGAGGGAGAATTACTGTACCAGTGTTGGTAGAGAATAACTCTAACTCACACTCTCTTTTTGCTTACACCCTCCTACTCATCCACATGTCATTCCGGAACTCCCTTTCTGCTAGCATAGCTCATTCCACTTCCCTTCTGCTGTAGACTCTGTCTTCAGTTTGACCTTCTCTCCCAATTTCAGCTTTTTCCCTCCATCTACTGCCCCTTCTTCGGCAGGTTTGGGTCACTGTTTCTGTACCTTGCCTTATTAAGTATTGATGATCAAGGCAAACATATAATTTGGAACAACGTTGACATGGACAGTGGAGGTAGATAAAGATATGGAAGGGAAAGACAAAGGAAGACAAAACATTTCTGACGTGTCATCTTTGGAAAATGTCCAACAGGTAGTACTAGAGGGTCAGTTGTAGTGTGTAAAATAAAGGATCTAATTTCCTCCCCTCTTTGAAATTCCCCCAGCCCAGTGTCCCCTCCCAACTACCCTCCCCTACCACCCCAGTGCTGCTTCTCTTCTCCCTCAGATCCCACCATGGTTCTTCACTCCCTGCAGCCGCCCCTGTTCCAAGTCAGTGAAACACCTGCAAGGCCACAGTGTGAAGCAGGATCTTGTCTCACATTGTGAAGTACACATGCTCCAGACATCTGAATGTGGAATTAAGGATCCATTTTTGTCTAAGGCATTGCTATGTGAATGCTCAGCACTTAATTATGCAATAGGTGAAGTCCCTACTGAGGATACCAGCACAGCTGTGGCAGGAGAAATGAGACAGATCCATCTTCCCCTTTGGATACACTGACCTGAGATGTTTGCAATAAGAAAATTTAAAGGGTTATTTTGATTTGGATATATAAATAAATACCATGTCATTATAAAAAAGCAATATGCTATCTTGAATCATGTGTAAGGGCATCACAATCTTTCATAATCTTTGTAGTACTTACATCTTAACACAGCCTAGTGGCATTTCTTGTATACTAAAGTTTAAAAACTTTTCTACGGGTCCACCTGTGGACCAACCCTATGTAAAACATTATCTACTTGGGAAAAGTTCATTCTGAGCTTCAGTCAATTTACAAATTTGCCAAACTGTTAACAAGTTAAAGACTACCTATAACCTATAAGATAGTTTATCTTTTCAAGTGCCTTGAAATTACTCAAAAAAGCAGTTTATAACCTAGTTTTAAAAATCCTAGTGAAAAAGTCGTACGAGGAGCATCTATTTAAGACCAATTGGTTAAAAAAAAAAACACACACACACCTATCTTTTACTTAAATGAAATTTATCTTTGCTGTACAAGTATATTATTTATCTTCAGAGTTGTATTATCTTCATTCAAAAGCCACTGTTCCCTTATCTAAATAGCTCTCTAAAAGTTCAATTTAAAAAAAGACGTTGAATTTTAATGGCTTTTGTTTTGAAAGCTGTTCTCTGACATAATTGGGAATGTCTTATGTTACTGTAAATTCATGATTGGGAATGAGTAGCTTACATAAATGAGGTAAAAGGAGATTTTTGATTTGATATTTTCCCCCATTAAGTTCTTCCATTGGCTTAAGTGACGTGGAATCATCTTTCAACCACTGGTGTCCTTAAATAGTAAGACATAATCCCTGGGGCACAACTCTCATGGCCCAGAAAACTACAGAGGGGATGCAGAGATAAGCCAGGATGGATGCGAGGATGGTGGAAAACGATCTACCTGCTCCTCTTGCTTGTAAAATAATGGCCAACACTATTTTAGGTGCCAAAACCTATCTCATGAATTCCCAGCAGTGAATCAGTAAGGCAGAAAAATGGCATAATATGATATAGTCATATTTATTATGTGAAAATTGATGTAATTAATTAATTGAGCTATTTTTCAAGGTTCAGGCTCCAAGCTTACCTTTTGTAATTTTCTTTTCATAGTATGGTAAAGATGTACAGATTTTATTAAACTAATAATTGTTTTTCAATAATTGAGACTTAACCTGTTCTTTGGGTATAAAATTTTAAATGATTTGATGACAGATGAGAAGAGACAGTGTTTGCATCCCTGATAGCAGTGCATGTGGTGACCCACATCTAATGTATTTATATATTGGTGATTATTAAACTGTGGATACATTTCTCCTGTAGCTGCATGTCCTTTCAAATTCAGAGCCTGAAGCTGTCTGGTGGACTGTACCTTATATAATTCTGTGGCCATTTTAAATCTAATAAGAAAATTGGCTTCTGTACAATACATTAATCTTGTAAAGGTATGATCCTTAAAGTGATAACAAATGGTTTTCTCAAAATCTGTCAAAATATAAAAAGATTTAAAACTTAATAGGGATGTTTGAGGGTGTGTGTGTATATCTGTTTGTGTGTGTGTACCACCAACAAACCTCACTGTAGTAATACATGACCCACTAATTTGGATGTCATATTTTTAGGTCTAGAGCAAAGTTGGGAATTAGAAAGTGGGTAAAAATGCTGCCTGAGATAAATGCCTTAAAGCTATGTGCTTTTCTTCATCAGAGGGAGACACACAAATTTACCTCACTCAGTCACCCAGCCACCCAGGGTCTACTGAGCACCCATTATATGCTGGGCATTGCATATAATGGAGGTGGGTTCATGAAGGTGGGCTACTTTGTCTGTAAGACACTCTAACTGAGGAAACAAATGGGAACAAATAGTTATGATAAAATATTAAATTTGTATAATAGAAGTATATATTTAATTAAACGAGCACACAGGAGTAGTTAATTATGCCCGAGGAAAGCATCCCAGAACAGATATTTAAATGGGAGCTAAACAGATGAGTAAGCATTTGGAAGAGAGGAAAGAGACAGTTGACATTTCAAACTACAGGAAGAATCTAGCACTAAGTGTTATTCTCAGAGATGAGCAAAGAGTCTATATGGCTATGTGGGTGAACGCATGGGGCAGAGATTTTTTCTAAGCTGTGGTAAATAAAGAGTAGCATTCTCTCCTAAAAGCCACTCATAATCTATTCCCCAAATTTTCATTGAGAGCCACAGTGATAGAATTCTTGGGTCAAAGCACTGTTCTTTGTACCAAAAGTAAATCTGCTTCCTGTTCCCAAGGATTTCTGTTGAGATGAGGGTGGGTAATATGTAGTGTATTAGCTGACCAGCCTGGGCGAGGAGATGGATAGAATGGAGGGAGAAGAATACAAGTTAACAGCAAAAGCACTGCTGCCTGGAGCAACATAAGATAGGAAAATGCAGCTGAAGTCACCTCACAAACCGTAAGGACCTCATTGCATCTCTGGGCACTACAATGATTCACACGCATCGTGTTCCTCTGAGTCACCAAGAAAAAATGACATCATCAAATTTTATCATCAGAATAGAACTTAGAGGTCATCACTTGCCTTCCATCCCAAATCACTGCTGAAGACTAAGATCTAGTTTCTCCTTTTCCTGCTGAAAATGAAACGAATTTCAGTATTTGCAAAGCTGTTAGTTTACTCTCACTTTAGACAGCTCTGAAGGTGGTAAAAATCTCCGTATGTTGCACTGAAATCTGCCTCCCTCTTAATTTCCTCCCCTGGGGAGTTCCTGAGAGGATGAATAAACTACTATCTTCTGCTCTTCAAACCTTGGGAGTTCTATTTGATGTTGGATGAGATAATACAAAAATACGTCCATAGGAGCTTTCAGCTCTTTAAGATCTCCAATATGCAAGAAATAGTCTCTCCAGGCACTCTATCATTTGTTTCATTCCTGACTGAATATATGCCAAGCTATGGCCATGCCAGGTCCCACAATGATGTGCTTTCTGGCATATTTATGAATACAGTTCACAGGCTGACATTTCTCCTTGTTGGGGATGCAAAGCCAGTACGCCAAAATGACCTACAGCATTCTCAGGCCCATCCTCAGGTTTTTCTTGTATAATTCATAAACATATATAAAAAAGTTACAAAGCTCTGTATTAGATAGGAGAAGAGCTCACCTAGAGCCAAAATTTATGTATGTGATGGGTGTGGGTATAAAACCACCCTTAGGTTCTACCCTCAGTAAAAGAACTGGGTCAACTACGCAGATTGGTTGCTTACTAAGCGCAGATATTTCCTAATTTTTCTCTAATTCTAATCAACTTGAAGATTCTCTTCCTTATTTTTACTTATCTATATCCATGGAGCTTCTGACTTAAGTTTGTGTAGTAGTTGCACTCCACTCTTTGAAAACCCCACCACCATTCCTTTCAGTATCCTATTCTCTCTTGCATATATCTCAGGGCCCTTTCACCATCTCCTGACTTTTCAGGAATGTGCCTTTCCCTGCCCTGTAAACTACTTCCATGGGCTAGGCTGGTTCATCAGCTGGCTACTCAGTCAATTAACTAATGCTTAGGTCTACATCATGTATAATATCAAGCACTGCACTAGGGTACAAGAGTAAACAAGGAAATGTAAATTCCTGCCTTCATGGGGCTTAACAGTCTGGTGATAGAGGCAGAAAAATAAGCAAACAGTTTTAAGAGAGCATAATGGATAGTGAGAAAATATATGGAGTGCTATAAGGACCTGTAGAAGGAGAAGTTACCTGGAAGACTTTCTAGAGGGAAAAACGGGGACCTGAGGATTGGCAGAAGTTAACTACATGATGGGTCTCATGAGGGAATAATACACACGATATGGTTTTTATCAGAGATGAGAGAACAGGATATGTTTAGAGAGCTAAAAGAAGTTCCTCATGGTTGGAACATGAAACAGGAGAGGTCAAGCGGTAAGAGATGGAGCTGCACAGGTAAGCAGGAGTAAGCTTACAAAGAGGTTTGTGAGTCATGTGAACCATGTTAATGGCAATAAGATTCATTAAAGAGTTTTAAGTAAGTGGTGACATGATTAGATATGGTAACATAACACCAGCTGCATGGAGATGAAAGTATTTCAAGAGCCAGATTGGATGCTGAAAGACCAATAGGGAGGCTGTGGCAGTGATCCAGGGAGAAATGGTGACCTGGATCAGGTTCGTGGTAGCAGGGATAGAGACGTGGTTGAATTGGAGAGGAATTTAAGGGATATACTCAACAAGACTTCATATTCGATTTAATGTTAAGAGTGATGCAAAAAAAAAAAAAAAAAAAAAAGGAACTGAGAGAGCTGCCAGGTTTCTGACTTTGGTGACTGGGTAGATGATGAAATTGAGATTGGGAAGATAGGAGGAAGCACACTTGGGGGAATGTTAGAAGTTCAGTTTTGCAAAGGTTGAATATGAAATGACTTAGGGATATCCACAAAAAATATGGACAAGTTCTCCGAACTGCATATTATTATATTCAGCACCCTGAATTTCACACAGTCATCATTTTACACTCCTTTATTCCTTTAACTCCTTGTTTTAACTCATTCCCCTTAGGTAGCTCCCTATTGGGTAGGCTACAGGAGAAAGGGAGAAGTTATTTATATCAGTTTTTAGTTATAATAACGTAATGTGCTTTATTTGGCAATAAAAGCTGGATAGCAGCTGGCAGTATAAATTCATTTTCAAATAGTCTTGGCAAACAATTGAATCCAACCTCCACAACAAAACTTGAGCAGACCTCAAATGGTTGCTTTGGGGCTCACTGAAAATTTTGATGTTCTAAATTACTCTTCTTAGGATTCACATGCTATGAAACTTTCATTTTATTATTTTGCGGTGAAACAATATAGAGAAGGTATTTTTGATTGTGAAGAAGAAGACTTTTGATGAAATGATTGTATTACTAAAGAAGCTCCATCAATCACTGTTCAGATGTTTAAATATTACAAATGGAGGCATTGTCACTTACATTGAATAGTTTCACCATCTGTCTCAACAAAGAACATTTGGAAATTTTTTAGATGCTGTGTAATCTTCTATTATGTTCGGTTTCCACAAAGGATTATTACTTGACGCTCAACTGAACTACATTTGATAATTTTAAAGATCCAGGAAAATGATCTAGCAAAAGAAATTACATAGCTGATTTTCTCAAATCAAAGGAGTAGTTTTCAATATATAGTAATGTTCTTGTCATTTGGGAAAGCAAGGCAGAGATGCACTCATTTCATAAAAGCAACAGTTCATTCAGACATCAAACACTGATCATTTTGTGAAGAATTATGTTGGTACTCTGCTTGAAGAGTCGTGGGGGCAGAACGCAGACACTTGGAGAATATGACATTCAAAATCTAATAGAATGAGCAGCAGTGCCTGAAACTTGATAGTTCTTATTTATATTACAATAAATAGCAATAGATCCCCATAAGAGGCTTTATAATTCTGCAACAATATTTATTGATGGCTGTGAACTCTGAACCTGAAATGGACTTTAGTCAGCTATCCATTATTGACTAAGACAGCTTTTATAATTTTATTTTCAAAGCATCAGTTGTCAAGTTGCTAAAACCAATATGCTTTTCTTTCAGATTAAAATCTTAAGGAAGTTTCTGAGAGCGTTACTGTGAACATTACAATGTGTTTTCTACACAAAGAAGCTTCAGTTTGTTCAAGCAAGGACATAGCACAAAAGGCTTTTGGAAACGAGATTTCCCTGATCACTGAGAACGTGAGAGGCATTTATGCCAGTCGAACTACTGGACTACAGGAAGTAGTCAATATGTTTCCCAAGATATTCTCTGAAAAACTGGAAATTTGTTGTAAAAGTGAACCAATGTCATTATGGTCATCTAGTTCCGTCATTCCACCAATTTGAATGCTAGAAAATGATTTTTGTTAAAAAAAAAAAAAAGAAAAGAAAAGAAAAGGAAAGAAAAGAAAACATATTGTATTCAAATGAATTGTGCTCAAACTAGTTACATTTATCTCATGAGCTGCACCAATAATTTTGGAGTCAAGACTTGTTTGCTGAAGTGAAAGAAAAGTTCAAATAAATAGAAATTTACAAGTTTTCTCACTTTGAATGAAAGAAAGACCTTTACAGGAAAAAAGGAAAATGGAGTTTCTTGTCTAATAACCAAGATTTAGATGGTTTCTAAAATGCAACCTCCTGCCAAAACAACCAGAAGGCAAATTTGGTTCAAAGGAAGAAAAGCTGAAATGATAAGCCTGCTACATGCCACATGGTGTGCTAAGTAAACACTTTCATAAAATTATACATTTAATCCTCAAAACAATCCTATTGGGCAGAAATGATTATTGCCATTTTATGAATGAAGGAATAGAAATTGAGAGAGTGTATGTACCGCTCAAGGTGGCAAAGTTCTAAATATAAGAAGCAGGACTCAAAATCAAGTCTAGATGTTTCCAAAGTCCATTTTTCCCCTAGTACACCATAAACTGAATGTTGGTATATATTGGCCAGAGAGTAAAAATGATTTCATATAATTTTATTTAAAAAGTTAATATGGCAGAACTTTATACAATCACCCATTTGGGGTCGGGGGAGGCTAAAAGCAGTTTATCATTTGGAGCTAAACTCGTTTAATTTTGTTTGATCTCCAACCCCTACTTCTTTTCTGTCCCTAACACAGGTGGTTTGACTTCTCCATGCCAGCTCAGGCCCACATTCATCCCTAAGACATGTAAACCAAAAATAAAATTGAAGCCCCGCAACTGACTGATGGACTCCATCTCAACCAACGGCATTCCAAAGTAAACCTGAAAATCTAGTTCAGACCATGATGGGAAGGCGGGGATTGGACATGCCTCGTTATACTGTCCTGTCTTTGGAATTCAGGCACAACTGACCAACATTAACATTAACACAGAAATCTTAAGACTAACCAAACAGACTTTTTGTAGCAATAATCCACCAAATTTCATCGTGACTCTAGTATAGCATCATATGACAGATAGCAGGCCTTGAATGAAATCAAAGTATTTTACCCAAAACATATTTATTTGACATATTTTGAAATGGCTCTGCGAAACGGTCTCTTGTGGGGAAAATCCATACTCTGTGGAAAGTCCCTTTTCCTTTCCAGGACTTTCCTGTTATTCAGGAAAGAATTAACTAAGAGTCTGGCACCTTTTTAGATCTGATAAGGCTCTGAAGCCTGCTGCCTGGAGGCTTCATCTGCATGATAAACCCTTGGTCTCCACAATCCCTTATCTTAACCCAGACGTTGTTTTTCTATGGATACCAGGTCTTCAGATAATAAATCTTTCAGTCAATTGCTAACCGGAAAATGTCTGAGTCCACCTATGACCTGAAAGTCCTTTGCTTCCAGTTGTCTCGCCTTTCTGGACTGATGCCTTCCATGTACTGATTGATTTCTTATGTCTCACTAAAATGTATAGAATCAAGTTGCAAACTGATCACCTTAGGCACATGTTCTCAGGATCTCCTGTGGCTGTGTTACAAGCCATTCATTTGTCACTCATATGTGGCTCAGAATAAATCTCTTCAAATATTTTACAGAGTTTGACTCTTTTCATCTACAGAGAATTCCTGGCTTTAGTTGGACAGGTTTTAGGAATGCAGCCATAAACCTAGGTGTGATAGACAGAAAACTGTACCCCCTCCTCACATGTCTTAATCTCCAAAACTCATGAATATGTTACTTTACATGGCAAAAGGAACTTTGACGTTGTGATTGAGGATCATGAGTTTGAAAGGTTATTCTGGATTATCCAAGTGGACTCACTGGAATCACATGGACCCTGATAGAAGTTGGAAAATGCAAGGAAATGGAAATCCTCTATTTACTACAAGAGGAATGCAGCCCTGCCAACACCTTAATTTTAGAACTTCTGACCCCCAGAACTGTAAGATAATACATTTGTGTTGTTTTAAGCTACTAGATCTGTGGTGATTTGTTACAGAAGCAATATGAAACTAATTCACTGGGTCCTTGCATCAACTCACCTTTGTTAATCTTGGCTCTGATTTTGTGCTCCAAGTCTGGTAAATAGGTCATTGTTTTGGTTCTAGTCTCTGAATATCTGCTTTGCTACTCAGATCTTAATCTTTCCAGAGGTCTATTCTTGCTCAAGTGACTTTGAAAAGAAGTCCAACTGGAAAAAGGTTGATACTTATTGTTGTTACATGCCTCCCAATCAACAAGTCATAAGGGTGAAAAAATTCATTGTTCTATATATTTTGCTGAGGACAGTTTTGCAATCATAAGTAAGATGAGTTTTGTTTCCTAAGATATATTGAATTGTTGTCCTCACTATTATTTATGAGCAAGTGTAGTGTACATAAAGTATGAAGTAGGAGCTGAAAGTGAAAGGCCCACATGTCACCCCTAAACCTTTGGAAATGGGATTCTACTCAGTTTTTTCAACATTTCCTTCTCTAGGGGACTAAAGTCTGACTTAAACTTTTTCTTCTGAAAATATTTCACATGCCAACTGCCTGACTGAATTTCTTGTGTTTTAGTGATGGTGTTTTATTTAGAGTTATTGGGTTTCAGAAAAAAATCAGTGAAATATATTGTGGCAAATTGCTTGAACTTTGCCTAGTTACCATTTTCCTAAATGTAAACAATTTCTATTCCACATGCTCACCACTAACCCCAGTCCCTACTTTCCAAGTCTACCCCAACATTCCCTTTTCTCTTATGGAAATAGTGGGAACATTGTTTCCTTCACTACTCCGTAAATCACAGTCTTGCTCTATATAAGGGCAACAGAGGAAAGGTGAATTATCTGACTTTTGCTAGAACATGACTGATACCTATCTTGTGCAGTTTTGATGATAGAATAAATACTTGCTTTAATAAATTAGTTATACATAAGCAGAATACATTGTAATTTACTCGTCTGACTTGGCTGCTTGAACAAAGTGGCAGATGCCCTCTTGAGGTTTATTTTTATAATAGAGACAAGATGATTTCAAGTTCAAGCAGAAAATATAATTTATTAACTCACTTACCTAGAAAGTCAGGGTCCTTAAACTTGGCCAAATCCCAAGGCTAAACTGCATTGTGGGCTTCTTTCTCCCTCTCTCCAGCTCTTAGCTCTGCTTCCCCTGTGTGCTGACCTTATCCTTTATCCTTTTTTGGTTAAAAATGAGAATTTTCTGGGGAAACTGGTTGCTGATAGTCTTTAATTTACAAGTCTCCAAAGTCCTGAACACCCGCTCCTCTGTTTTTAACAGTCCATGGGAGAGGGAACTTTCAACTTCTTTCTGCTAGCATCCATGTATCAACTGCAAAGAACAACTTTGGTCCCACTGTTGTACATGCTCACTTCTGTACCAGTTACTAGTTCTAGCAGAGTGGATATTGTGGTTGAATAGACCTTTACCAAATGCTTATCCCTAAAATGGAGTGGTGAAGTACTTTAACCAACATGTACAGTAATGGGGTTTGGGAGAGGAGCAGGGCATAAGTCTCTAAAATAATGTATGGCAGCCAATCTCAGGAAAAGACTTTTCTCTGTTTGGTTCTCCTAGAACCAAAACCAGTACTTGACCAATAGTGGCATGTAATACATGTTTAGCAAATTGATTTTATTTGAATTACATTATATTTTGGCATTCATTGTTATATTGAATCATTTTAGTCAGTGTGGTGATCAAGAACATTGCTCTAGAGTGAACTGACTGGGTTTACGTGTCGGCTCCAACTCAATTTCCTCACTAACATAGAATGAGACAATAACAGTACCTCCCTTTTAGTGTCCTTTGCCTAGGGAAGTCGATGCAAGTAAAACACTTAGCAAAATCTGTGCCGTGTAGTAAGTTCTCAAAAGAATGTTACTATTATATTTGTATGTTTTCATTGTGGGGTGTGTGTGTGTGTGTGTGTATGTATATAAATAAAAATATGTATACACAGAGATGTTCCTATATGTATTTGTGTGTGTATACAAATGTGTGTACATACCTACATACACATATACTTACACACACATATTATTGTGTGAGTGAAAAACATACATATGTTAGTTAGAATCATTCAAAAGCCATGTTTGTTTCCTAGTATTAGATACTTGGCTAGATTCTATGGACACAAAGAAGAGAAATTTGTAGCCCTCAAATAACTCATGAATATATACATTATAAAAGCATATTTATACATACATATACTCATGCACACACATCCTCTAATCAAACTGGAAATCATTCCCAGAAAATATGTTTGTCATATGTTAAAAAAACAATGATAAAATGTCAGAAAAACTGGGTTCTAGACATAGTTCTTCAATACTCTTTCATATGTTGCATCCCATGACTTCTCTGGCTATTCAAAAATACTAATGGACTTAGTTAAGCAACTAAGAAAATAAATCTCTATGGAACAAATCTAAGCATTGTTACAAATGAGTTACTTGCAAATAATTTCCAGGACTGAAGAGACCATCAAAGTCATGCATTTAAACTGATAACCAAGCCTTGACTCTCCTCCCTAACCCCTGAGTCATTTAATTGGCTTTTATTAAATAAAAGGCTTGCTTACTTATTTTTCAAAACCTCCAAGAAATGAGAAACTCTAAATTACAAAAAAAAGTAATGTATCTTTTCTATTTACAGAGGCATCTTAACTATGTATGGTATGTAATTTACTAAAGACATCACCTGTGTGCCCTCCATCCAAGATTAACAAATAGAGCCCTTCATAAGGGCTGCGTGTATGCTCTTCCAAATCTCATTCTCTCCTTGTCTCCCACTACATTGCCATTTGTAATAAACATCCTCTTGGGCTCCTTATAGTTTTATCATTTTATCACATATTAGCTTTGCCTGTTTGTGAACATTGTATAAATTGAAAGCTTACTGAATATTTTCCTCTATGGCTTGCTCCTTTGTTTTGGAGATTTGTTTGTGCTGTGCATGAAGCTATAGTTCATTCATTTTCACTGCAGTTTCATTGTGTCAATTTGTTTATCTATTAAACTGTCAACCATTGTTTCCAGTTTGAGGCTGTTGCATAAAGTCTTTCCACGAATACCCTTCAATCTGTATCTTCATGCACTTATTTTCCATCAGGTAGATACTAGAAGTAGAATTTCTGTGTCATGGAGTATTTGCATTTTCAACTTTATTAGGGGAGAAAAAATGATTTCCCAAAGTGGTTCTACAAAGTTCAGCAACAAGAGGAGAGATTCCACATCTTCTGCAAACATTTCATTTAGTCAGACCTTTTGATTTTGCTGATCTTATTATTATAAAATGTAGTCTCTATTTGTTTTTAATTTATATTTCCTTCATTATTAGGTTGACACTTTTTAATAAGTTTGTCGATCATTTGAATTTATTTCTTGTTTTTTGAAGCAATTGCCAAATTTCTACCTTGTTTTATTGAGTTGCCTTTTTTATTCTCATTATTTGGGAAAGTGGGTAGAGGAAGGAGTTCTTTATATGGTCTGAACACTTGTCTTCTGTCATTTATATTAATTGAAAATATCTTCTTCCCATAGTGTTTTATATTTTTGCTTTCTTTACAGTGTCTTTTGATGAACAAAAGTTCTAATTTAATGTAGTTAGATTAATCAATTTGGGGGTATTTTGTGGGTTATTAAAAAATCTCCAAAATTTTTCTCATATTCTTTTCCAGAAGTGTTGTACTTTTGCCTTCTATTTAAGGTTTTAAATCTACACTGAACTGATTTTTCTGTACGTGCATAGGGCAATGGGAAGGAGATTGGAATCCACTTTCCTTTCCTCCCATCTTTTCTCTACTTGGCTAACCAATTGTCTCAGAATAATTTATAGTAAAATCCATCATTTGTCTGCAATGTGATTTCATTCATACATCAATTATGTTTTAGTCTACTTCGGGGCTCTGTTTTAATATCTTTCTGTCTATCCACCCCATTAACAAAATCATATTACCTTAAATATCATGGTTTTATAATGAAACTTGATATGTGGGAGAGCAAGACTTCTATCTTGCTCTGTTTCAAGAGCATCTTAGCTTTTTAAACCTTTGCTCATCCATATAAATTTTAGAGTCAGTTTTTCAAGTAGTACACACACACACACTTATAAACACACATACTTAAAGGAATTGGCATTTTTATAATGCTGCATTTTCTAATCTATGGACTCAGTACATTACTCTGTTTGGGTCTCTTTTAATCATTCTCAATAATTTTTTGTATATTTTTGTGTAGACATACTGCACTTCTTTTATTCCTGTGTGTTTGATATTTTCTGCTATATTCAATTTTTATTTTCTGTTTGATTCTAGCATTTAGAAATACAATTCTTTTTTGTATATTGACCTATATATCTAGTAACTTTGATAAACTCACCTATTAATAATTTATTATAGGTTATTTTTGACATTCTATTTGTGCAATCATATCTCCCATAAATAATGATAGTTTTGCTCTATCTATTGAGTGGGTCACATTATTGTTTTTCTTTAGTCTTTAAATATAGTAGATTATTTCAATTGATTGTGTGATGTTTCATTGTTTGAATGTGACAATATTTTGTTTGACTGTAGCACCTATTTTCATGAGTGGATTAGTCTGCAATTTTCATTTCTTTTGCTGTCCTTGATAGGTTTTGATATTAATGTTACACTTGCCTGATAAAATGAATTAAGTGTTCTTTCTTTTCACTAGATAAATTTATGTAAGATTGTAACTATATGTGACTTTTGTTTTTTGAAGCAATTGCCAAATTTTACCATTTTTTAAAATGAGTTGTCTTTTTTCTCCTCATTATTTGGGAAAGTGGGTAGAAGGAAGGAGTTCTTTTTTTTTTTTTTGTTATTTAGTTTTTATTTCATAATCATAATCTTAACTCTGCAATCCAGCTAGGCATGGGAGAGAACAAGGAAAACATGGAACCCAAAGGGAACTGCAGCGAGAGCACAAAGATTCTAGGATACTGCGAGCAAATGGGGTGGAGGGGTGCTCTCCTGAGCTACAGAAGGAATGGTCTGGTAGTTAAGATAAAACACAAGTCAAACTTATTCGAGTTGTCCACAGTCAGCAATGGTGATCTTCTTGCTGGTCTTGCCATTCCTGGACCCAAAGCGCTCCATGGCCTCCACAATATTCATGCCTTCTTTCACTTTGCCAAAGACCACATGCTTGCCATCCAACCACTCAGTCTTGGCAGTGCAGATGAAAAACTGGGAACCATTTGTGTTGGGTCCAGCATTTGCCATGGACAAGATGCCAGGACCTGTATGCTTTAGGATGAAGTTCTCATCTTCAAATTTCTCCCCATAGATGGACTTGCCACCAGTGCCATTATGGCGTGTGAAGTCACCACTCTGACACATAAACCCTGGAATAATTCTGTGAAAGCAGGAACCCTTATAACCAAATCCTTTCTCTCCAGTGCTCAGAGCACGGAAATTTTCTGCTGTCTTTGGAACCTTGTCTGCAAACAGCTCGAAGGAGACGCGGCCCAAGGGCTCGCCGTCGACGGCATGTCGAAGAACACGGTAGGGTTGACCATGGCTAGTAGTACAAGAATTTCCTCGGCGGCAGCGTCTGCGGAAGGAGTTCTTTATACGGTCTGAACACTTGTCTTCTGTCAGCTATATTAATTGAAAATATCTTCTTCCCACTCTGTCTTATATTTTCAAATTGTTGTGATTTTTTTTCACAACTCATAGAAAAATTATATAAACTTACTTATAGCTTACTCTGTGGGCAGATTTTTAATTACTGTTCCAATTTTTTCTAATTATTAAAGGAATAACCAGGTTTTCTAATTTTTAAACATTTTAGTTTTTCCGGGAATTTTCACTTATGTGAATTTTCAGATTTATTCAAATAAAATTATTGATTTTTTATATGATTTTTAATTTGCCTTTAAAAATTTTGTCTCCCTAGAGTTTTGTCAATTTAGTTTATAGTTTCAGAAAATCAACTTTCATCTTTGTTCTTCTTTTATGTTTGTAGTTTTTTTTATTATTTCCTGCTTTTTCCTGTTATATAATTTATTTTACATTTCATTTATTTTGCTGTTTCTCTTCTAATTTCTTTTTTTAAATGAGAAAAATAAAAGATATTTATTTATTTATTTATTGTATTATACTTTAAGTTCTAGGGTACATGTGCATAACGGCAGGTTTGTTACATATGTATACTTGTGCCATGTTGGTGTGCTTCACCCATCAACTCATCAGCACCCATCAACTCGTCATTTACATCAGGTATAACTCCCAGTGCAATCCCTCCCCCCTCCCCCCTCCCCATGATAGGCCCCGGTGTGTGATGCTCCCCTTCCCAAGTCCAAGTGATCTCATTGTTCAGTTCCCACCTATGAGTGAGAACATGCGGTGTTTGGTTTTCTCTTCTAACTTCTTAAGGGTTGCTTATATAATTTACTTTTTTTTCAGACTCTTTTTTTCTGTAATATATACATTTAAGGCTATACATTTGCATTAAGTGCTGCTTCCAAGCTTAGTAAGCTTAATTTTAAAAGATGTTATGTAGTATTTTCATTTCTAAATGTTTTCTAATTTTCTGTATGATTACTTCCTTGAAGCACAAGTTATTAGAAGTATGTTCCTCAAGTTCTGAACCTATAGAGCTTTTCTGATTATCTTAGTATTATTCATTTCTAGCCTAATTGCATTGCTGCCCAAGAATAAGGGTGATATATACCAATTCTTAACAATTTTACACTCTTATTTTATTATCTAGTAAACAATCACTTGTTTATAAATGTTCATCATGTACTTGGAAATAATATATAATTGTTTTATAATTTTGAAGTATGCTTTTAATACATGTTTATTAATTGTATTGTTGAAATCACCTATATCCATATTGTTTTTTTTTTTTTTTTTTGCCTATTCTCTGATTCTCTGAGAGAGCTACATTTAAATTTCCCACTATTTTTATGTATTATTAAATGTATGCAAATATAAAATTGTATATTTCTGGTTTTATTTTTATATAAAGTTATCCTCTTTATTTATAGTAATGCATTTTGCCAAATAAAGTAGTTTTTCTCATCTTAATATAACTCTAAAAATTATCTTTGTATTACTGTTGGTCTGACTTTTCCTTTTCATTCTTTTACTTTCAGCATTTGTGTTTTCTTCTAATTTTAGCTATCTCTTAAAAACAAAATATAGTTCAGTTTTATAATGTAGTTTAACAATACTTGTTTTTTAATTTAGTTCAGTTACAGTCAGTATAAAATTACTGATACATTTGACTTTAAAGCTATTATCTGTTTTTCTGCTTGATTTTTCCTGACATTTTAGGTTTATTTTTGTCCCCTTTCTTCTTTTCTTTTAGATTGAATAAGTATCCATAAATATTTTTTGTTTTCTCTACTAATTCAAAAGTGTACATTATATTTTTCTTTCAGTGTTTACCCTTATAATTACAACATAATTAATTTATCAAACAATAAAAGAAATAAGTATCTTTACTCTTCTTAAACCTTAAAACATATTTACAACATTTTATAAAGTGTATGCTATCAACATGTAGATTGATGCTTTGTTTTTACAAAGACATTATGTTTATTATTTATAAGGTTAATATATTTGTTTATATTTATTCACACTGCTACTACATTTTTTTCTTCATTTTTGCATTTCAGTGTTTCCTCTGGGCTGACTTTCTTCAGTAGAATTTTTTTTTTAGTGTGGTTCCACTGGTAGAATATTTTTGGATTTTGTTTGCCTGAAAAATACCTTCATTTCACTCTCATTTTTGAAATATATTTTCACTGGTCATACAATTATAGTATGATATTGATTTATTTCGATATATAGGCTATATCATAACACTTTTCTGGCTTTCATTGTTGCTGTAGAAAAGTCAACCCAGTCTTACTGCTGCCTCTTTGAAGCTAATCTCTCTTTTCTATATGTCTATTAATATCTTTTTCTCATTAAAGATTTACAGTTTTGCTGATGTGTGTGGATTTATTTTTATTAATCCTTCATGATAAATGAAGGATAAATTCTTGAATCTGCCTGTAGTAGGCAAAATTCTAAGATGGTCTCCAAGATTCCTGCCCTCTGGTGTATATAATCCTCTCCTCTTGAGTTTGGAAGCAACTTGTCAATCTGGTGGGATTTTATTCCTGTGATGCGGTGACAAAGAAGTTTATATGACAAAGATGAAGGATTTTTTTGAAAATGTAATTAAAGTGTTTAACCAGTTGACTTCGAGCAAGCACTTTAAAAATGAGCAGATTCAGGCCTTCCTTGAGACAAAAATTTGGAATAAGAGAAATTTTCCTGCTTTTTTTAAAGAAGCAAATAATCATGTCATGAACTTCCAGTGGAGGGGTATGTGGCAAGGACCTGAGTGTGGATTCTATAAGCTAAAAGAAAAAAGAAACACATATCTATGTCTCTCTCTCTCCCCCTCTTTCTCTCTCTCTATATATACACACACACACATATGTATATTTCATATACAGCCTTTCATACATATATACAAATACATGTACATTTCATATGTGTATATAGAGAGAGAGAGAGAGAAAGAGAGGGGGGGAGAGTGCAGGGAGGGAGGAAGAGCATGTTAGTCTTATACTGCAAAGAAAGGAATTCTGCCCACACCTCTGAACTTGGAAGAAGACCCTGAGCCTTGGGTAAGATCGAAGCCCCAGCCAACAACTTGATCGGAGCCACCTTGTGAGACCCGGAGCAAAGGACTTAGCTAAGTTGTGTACAGATTCCTTACCCACAGCAACTGCGAGATAACAAATTTGTGGTGTTTTAAGCTGGTACATCTTTGGAAATTGTTTACACAGTAATAGGAAACTAGCATGGTAGGTTAGTATTTTTCATCTCTTCTAGAAAACTCTCAGCTATTTTCTTTTCAAATACTGGCTCTGCTCTCACTGTTTTTTCTTTCAGAAATTTTAATTAAACAAATATTAGACCTTTTTTTCACTCTATTCTCTATGTCTCTAAACAGGTGTTTTCTTCTATCTCTTGGTCTTTGTGTAATGTACTCTGGAAAATTTCTTAAGGTTCCCCTTCTAGTTCACTAATTCTCCATGTGTGTCTGTTCTTCTGTTAACCTATCATTCAATCTTTAATTTTAATGATTGGGTTTTCATCTCTAGAAGTTCTAGTTATTTCTTTTTCAAAACTGCTTGTTCATATTTAGGTAAAAGTATTTCTAAAGTGTTTTCTATATTTTCCTGCTTTCATTAGAGATGCAGATATGAGGCATAAAGGAACCGTTTTTATGTTTATTCATGTATAATACTTCCTCTGGTTTCCCAATAGAAATAGCATTGACTATATTCCCCAACACACACACACACACACCGTGCACATACATACAAAATTAACTATTTTCTACAATGAAAGTCACCATTATCAGAAATTTAGTTATATCTGTGTTAGATCATTGGACATAACTAGTGATCATAACTGTGTTACAGATTCTTCATTCTGATGAAAATGTGGGGAATGTCAACCATTAAAAAGGAAGAACTATGAAGAGCCATATGTTGGTGTAAAATTCCAGGTCATGAAACTGTATGTGCTAGCAACCCCTAAGACTGCTGCCTCTTACATATATGGAGTGAAAGTTGACGTTTGGACAGAACAGAGCTCGGTGGCTGGGCTAGGGCTCTCTCCTGTGCATGTCTCTGTTTCATTCTCCTTCTAGCTTTTACAGTGTGTTCTCTAGCCTTTTTTTTTTTTTTTTTCTTTCCCCGAGATGGAGTCTTGCTCTGTCGCCCAGAGCTGGAATGCAATGGCGCAATCTCGGCTCACTGCAACCTCCGCCTACCAGGTTCAAGCAGTTCTCCTGCCTAGCTTCCCAAGTAGCTGGGATTACAGGTGCATGCCACCACGCCCGGCTAATTTCTGTATTTTTAGTAGAGGTGGGGTTTCGCCATGTTGGTCAGGCTGGTCTCGATCTCCTGACATCGTGATCCAATCGCCTTGGCCTCCCAAAGTGCTGGGACTATGGGCGTGAGCCACCATACCCAGCCTTCTCTAGTCTTTATGAGCTCATTCGTGAATAAGCTTTATAGCATTTCCTATACAGAGAAGAATTGGAAGAAATTACTTATAACAAAGTCAGTGTTTTCATAGTGATAAAATCAACTGGGAAATTGCATTTATAGAAACTTATATTGACCTGACTGCTAAAAAACATAATGCCTGAGTCTATGAGTAAAGTCACCTAATTATCTTTTATATACATCCTCACCCCAGTTTGGAGTTCTTTATGATGGATGTTGCCTTTTCCTTTCATCGGGACAAAGCTCAGCCAGGCTGATCAGAATACGAGAGGAAAGGGTAAAGGGTGGGAAGGGCACCAGTCAGGAAATCCAGTCACCATCGCACCACTGACTCAGAGATGTTTGCTGGTCTCACCCCTACTCTATTCCTAGTTTCTTTATCTGAAAAATTTAAGTAATTTGAGCAGTCTAAATTCTAGGATTCTAGATATAGCTGTGAAATTTCAACAGCTATAGAAAAGGAAATTATTTTTTAATTTCCTTCATCTCTGCTATTTCATTCCCTTCTTCTTTGCCTTACAAACATTTTTTATTATGTTTTAAATTATTGGGGGCGGGAATCTCTTATACATTTTGATGGATTTGTCCTGGTTTTGCTTGTTTTTCTACACGTGCCAACCAGTGTAATTATTTAATACTTATTGAATGATCATGGGCATAGCTGGTAAGCTTTTTGTTACTATTTTTATTTGGCATTGCCATTTGAACCACCTATAAAAAACAGTACATTGCAATTTAGGATTTTACAAACACAGACTTATTTCTTTTCCAAGTTTTAAGATTTATTTTTAAGAAAATATTTCCATGTCAATTATAATATTTCCTTGTTACCAGTAACAAATAATCAACTATTTCCCCCATTTTAGAATAAAACAAACCATACCAATCTCAGGTCAAATTCTGTTAAAGGGAGGAACAAAAATATCATATATAATGGCTCTTTTAGGCAGACAGGATATCAGTAAATAAACTGTTGCTCTAGGTTTGGTAATGTCACCTTATTGACCTGACAGAATTCCCATAATTCTGGAAGAACAACAATTTCTTCCACACATGGGAACAAGAAGAAAATAGGGCAAATGTAAGTTCACCTGAGGATGAAAGTCATCACAAATTTGAGTCCTAGTTATTACTCTTCAATTTCTCACTCATGCATAAGCATAGAAAATAAATAGATAAGTGCTTCCCAAACAACTTAAATGAAGGGACCTGAGGGCATGAGCTCACCTAAATTCTAGGTCACAGAAATGCTGACCTAGTCACCTGTCACCAACTTTCTACAAAAAAAGTCCCATTGTAATTTTCTAATGACTCCTTACTGACTTTAAAATGTGAATGTACCTTCCTAATACTGACCTTCTCCTAGAGACTGATAATCAGATTCAGGAAGTCTAATATTCCTTTCTGTATGAGCATAAGAAGCTTATCTTTTTATGACCCGTAAAGAAACCAATGTAGTTCAAATTCTCCTAAACAATTAAAAGTATACTGCACCAACTCCTCATGCCAAGGCTAAATGTCAGCAAAGACTGTAGTTAGTAAATGTTTTCATTACAAAATAAAATTTTATTAATCTCTTTCGCATAATACATTGACTTTTTACACTTCTAAATTGAATCTTCATTTTGCAGTACCAAGAATGAAAGTAATTGTCTGCTTGCTATTGCTATATTTAAAAAAAAAAAAGAAATATAGGGAAATATTTGCTTTAAATGTATAAATCCTGTAAATCCTATTTATTTCCCATTGACTATTGGCACGTAAACAGTTAAATTGTTTGACCAAAAACAAAAAAAAAAAATTTATTTGGCAACCTCTCCTGGGGTTTCCCTCTTCCTTGCTACTATTATAGTGGATTATTTTTCAGTTTTGTTCTCTTTTCATTTACAGCTTGATTTAATGAAATCTTAAAAAGGGTAGTTAGTTTTCTAATGCAATCCAGATGAAAATAGTAGTGTAATTATTACCACCTTCAAATTCGTTCTGGCTTCAACTTTTTTTGTCTTTATAATTTGGTACTTTCAAATAAAATTTTAATTATGCATAAAATTAATAAAGGGTGATTTATATTACCATTGTGACTGCTTGTCTGGTAATAAATGGAAGACTGAATCCTTGACAGAATTTTTATAACATGAAAAATAATTAAATGGCCATATCATTATTATCAAGGAGGAGTTATTAAAGTACAGTGTATTGCCTCTTACACAAAAGCATTTTGCTCAGCAATTTGAAAATGAAAAGTGGAAAGAGTAGTACACGGGGAATTGGGTTCCTAGGCTTTATGCATTAAGATATACAGTCACAGCACCTGTATAGGTATATGATTTAAAATATAATGGGCAAAGTATTGTGCAAGAAAAAATAAGTAACAGCTCCTTCCCACAGGAGGCTGTGCTTGAATGCTGAAGTAACATCAACACACACGTGTAAAGGAGAAGCCTGTGAGACTGGATTAGGCAAAAAAAAAAGTCCATTTCTCTAGGAATTTCAGACTAATGAAAAAATGGACTCTGTTCAAAGGAATATGAGTTGGTAAGCTGCAACATCACCATATCTGTAGTAGTGTCAATATTTACATTTTATTCAAATACAACGGTCACTACTTTTTCTTTTATTTCTTGTCATTGTTCTGTTATGCGTAGAATAAAGAATTTTAAAACCACAAATTTAAAGGATACATTTCAATTTTTAAACATTTTGTCATATGTGTAATCATATATTACCTATTCTGTTTTAACCTTTTATAAGAAAGAGGTAATATGAAAAACTCCATGTTAAATCAAACTTCTATTACTTGTTTGAAATTTTGGTATCTAGTCCATGGTGTCATTCATTTGTTCATTCACGCACTAAATGTATGTTGAGCACTTAACTAAATATTAGGAACACTTAATAGGTTTACATTGATTTACTTCACTTGATTTAAATAGCAATCAGCCAGCTACCCAGTAACTTGTGTTGAGCAGTAACGGCATAGAAAATCTCAGCCCATCTGTGGTTGCTTAAAAACTTGAAAGCACAGTTGGCATTTACTTTTTACTTGGAGGACAGCACTAGAGAGTTCAGAAGATCCCCACTTCATCCAGTTTTTAAAATATGCCAAAGAAAGAACAAGTCAATGGAAAAGTACTACAATATTTATGGAGGGGATAAAGTGAAAGTATTTGGTAAAAAGTACTCTTTGCAGATATGAGTCTGCTGAGAAACTTATTTTTTAAAGAATTTCTCCAAGTTGTTAATTCTAAGGTTTCTGCCTCTGCTAGATCATTTTTATTCTGTGTCTACTCACCTCCCCCCTACCCCCGATTGATCATCCCAGGCCCATTTGGTAGGGCTGCAGGAAAAGCACCTAAGCTGTGCGGCAACTGGTAGAGGAGAAAGAATTGGATCCTCCAATTCCTGCTAGAGGAGACCTGAGACTCTCACTTACACAGTCCTCCTCTAAACCTTCTCTCAATTATCTCCACTTTGACCACCCCTCAATCCAACGAAGGTGGTCTCAGCCTAGTCTGCTTCCACGTACAGCATCTGAGGCTAGAATTCCAGGCATTCTGGAAGTTGTTGTTAGCCTAATTTTACATGAAAGAAGATGTTGGTGGGGTAGGAGAGAAATGTCTTTCTCACACATTTTCCCAAAGTTCTTTCTTTCTCTCCCTCCCCAGCAGGGAGAGGAAAGGGAACTGTGCACACATCACAGGAAGGGTGCCAGTTATACTTCATTTATTTTATTCTGCTTGGTTTTGTTTAAGCTTTTCTGGCCTAGGCAAAAAGTTAGCTAATTTTGCTTCACTAAGCCAGTGTATGTTATAGGGGACATTTGGGCCTCCATGTTTATTTAGAGCTCTTCATTTTGGATGTGAGGCCTGAACTTACTGAGTTCGTGCTTACAGATTCAATAATTAATTAATTATTGCCAATTATTGCCAACTAATGACCAATAATTAATTCGGGGATCTTAAAAAAAAAGCTAGAGAAGATATACATACACACACACACAGAGGCATACACCATCAGGTAGATTAGGTACAATAAAATAACAAAGAAAACAATTCAAAGAAAGGAAGAAATTCCAGAAAAGAGAAAAAACATATTTCATGGGTATGGAAGTTGAGATCAGCTCTGTGCCTGAGAGCTGAAGTGGAGAAGGAATAAAGGTTTGGGGAAAAGCAGAGACTGAGAATCATACACCTATTATTGGTGAGTTATTTATCAACAATCTGTTATGAATTAGTTGTGTATCTTTGGGGAAAATATTGCTCTGCTTTCAATTTTCTTGTTTTTTTTAAAAAGATAAGATAACCTTTCAGATATTTCCTAGCCTTACTAATAGTGATAATAATAATTTCTAATAGCAGTTGTTATTCATTGAGAATCTACTATGTTATCTGAAATAATTCTCTCAAGCAGTAATCATCATCCTAACAGAAGATGGCTCAGAGCTGTCCGGTGCTTATACACAGTCCTACGTTGTACCTACAAAATATTTTTATGAGATGCAAAAAGAGAAATGATAAAAACTATTAATTAACAATACATGAATAATTTCCACATTTGTAATTTGTTGCCTAATCTAATCATAATAAATTATTATTTATGGGCCTATTGTATAGTAAATGATAAAGTAGTATACCAAAAAGCACTGGGCTGGGAACAAGGGACCTGCCCAGGAACGCGGGGGCTGTTCATTACACCCCTGTGGGCCATTTTCACCATCTCTGAACTAGACCTGGGTTTCAGAATACAGATGACAAGTTTGGGGGTCTGTGACACTCCAGATATTATATATAAAATTGTAAGATGTGTATACTTATGTAGATATATCCAACATTCTGGGGATAGGGCTCCAAACTTTCACTAATGTCTAGAACAATGGTTTTTAATCAATAAAATTTTAGCATCGTGATTCTGGATGATATTGAAGTAATTTTCAAGCTCTGACTTGCATGGCTGGATATGCAAAGTGAACGTATCTTGCTCTGAGCTTTGCTTTCTATTTGTGAGGTTCATTCTGAGAGGCATATCTCTTTCACCCCCTCTTTCCATGAGTGGTCCACCTGAGCACCTAAGTCCTTCCACAGAAACTCTTTAAAATGCCCCCTGAACTCTCTTAAAAGGACCTCAGATCAAAAATGCAAACAAACAAATCAAAATATGTATTCTAGAAGGAAGAGTACATCAACATAAAACAGCCTAGCTCTTGCTTTATAATGAGAAAATGAACCAGAAACACAGTTTTAAGAAACTGATTATACGAATCATAATGAACCATAGTACCTACTTCCATTTTCTATTATTTTTCTTTTTCTTTTTCTTTTTTTTTTTTTTTTGAGACGGAGTCTCACTCTATTGCACAGGCTGGAGTACAGTCGCCCAGTCTTGGCTCACTGTAGCCTCCATCTCCCGGGTTCAAAAGATTCTTGTCCTTTGGCCTCCCGAGTAGCTGGGATTACAAGGGAGCACCAACACGTCCTGCTAATTTTTTGTATTTTTAGTAGAGACGGGGATCTTACCACGTTGCCAAGACTGGTCGTGAGCTCCTGAACTCAGGCAATCCGCCAACCTCAGCCTCCCAAAGTGCTAGGATTACAGGCGTGAGCCACCGCACCTGGCCCTACTTCCATTTTCTAAAAAGACTTACTGGCCTGGTGTGGTGGCTCACGCCTGTAATCCCAGCACTTTGGGAGGCTGAGGCGGCCGGATCACCTGAGGTCAGGAGTCCAAGACAAGCCTGGCCAACATCGCAAAACCCCGTCTCTACTACAAAAAGTAGCCGAGCCTGGTGGTAGGGGCCTGTAATCCTAGCTACTTGAGAGGCTGAGGCAGGAGAATCGCTTGAACCCGGGAGGCGGAGGTTGCAGTGAGCTGAGATGGCGCCACTGCACTCCAGGCTGGGCAACAAAGCAAGACTCCAGGTCTCAAAAAAAAAAAAAAAAAAAAAAAAAGACTTATTGATGAGTGCAACCTCCAAAATGGAGAAGTAGCATACCTAGCATATTTGAAAACCACAGCAAATCATTTTTAAACAAACCCTGCTCTGTATGGCAAAGTGATTTCAGTAACAAAATAGAAAAATATTTATCTATAACAACAGAAAGTAATTAATTAAATATTAAGTCCTAAAAACAAAAAGGTTATGGATTAACACTACTTTATTATGTTAATGTCTTTTTTGAAAGATAAGAGGGAGGCACAAGGAAAATACTTCCAAAGGAGTGAAATCTGCAAGGATCAGATAATAATTTGCATGTAAAATGACAGAATTGAAGAAAGGCACATTCTATTTGTTCTTTATGATCCCTGTGATATCTTTGATCATTTCCAATCTACTGTTTAAACGCAGAAATAAGTAGCAGCACAGGGGTTGGAGACATGAACTAAGTCTGAATCAAGTTTGAGTCATTAGATCCCTGTCAAACTTACTCTTGAATTAGAGGTGTAGCTGAGTCTTGGAGGAGCAGTGTATTAATTAGGAGTCTTCTAAACTAACTACTATGTAGAATACAGTTTTTATTAAGTGATAAGTAATAAAGTGTGCTCATATGAACTTTGCAGATATATTAGTATACTCAATTTTAGCTATAACAATTGTTTGAACATCAACCAAAAAACTATTTTTCCACTGCAGTTATTTTATCACTGACAAGGCTTAGCATTGATGATGCATGGTGAACATTCAAAAACAGTCCCACTTTTAGTTGGCTTGGTTATTGTTTTAAAACTCACTAGAGTCATGGCCTATCCTCTGTTATGTCTATACCCAGTATGGACCACTGCCTGACCTTGATATGCCATTGGGGCAGGAGGAATAAAGCACTTTTAATTCTTCAAAATAAATGACCTTTTCCCTTAAAAAAAAAAAAAAAAGAACGTATGACCAATTCTGTTACCAGACCATCTTCTTGCTGTCTAGGATGCTGGCTTTAGGAAGACTTTTCCAAAAGCATGATCTATGAAAAGCATTTTAATGACTATATGGTGAATAACCTCTAAGATGTTAAACTGGATGATTTTTGTAGCAGATAAAAAATTCTTTCTGTTTGCGAAGGTATCAGATGTAAGTCAAGCTATGCCAGTCACTATCCCTGCAGTTTCTCTAAGCCACAACATCTCTATCTAGCTGTAGAAGGAAAATTATGCTTCTTGTCATTACCTTTTTGGAGTAAAGTTAGAGTAAAATATGTATCCGGTGCTGAACACTCTCTTCTGTTCCACTGAGTTGGCTCAGTATGGAAGATTAGGTGAGAACATGAGGGAGAGGGAACAATCCCGGCAGTAGAGTTTAAAGACAGCAGAGAACAGCTTCTTTAATAGAAACTGTACAACCTGACACTAGTTATGTTTTCATTAAATTTGTGTCAAGTAATTTAGTATTGCTCCAGCATTTAAGTCAAAATATATTACTGTGATTTGTGCTAAGATAGTTTTGCCTCTGCCCACACCAACCTTTCTTACAAACTAGAATTTCTACCATGGCATCAGACACTGGAACATAGCTCTTACTCTGATACTTTGAAAAAAGACCTTTTCAAGTTTTTCTTTGAAGTAGGTTAATAACTGAAGAAATTTGTAGGTTTGGAAAGTCTGTGGTATTCAGCTGCTTGCTTATTTTTGTAATGGTCACCTAGTAAAAGCATACCCTAAAATATTTGGAATGTTTTAATAGTTTCAATTAATTAGACTCTGTATAATCAAGAGGGGAGTAATGCAAACAACAGACATGTGTAAATTTAAAACATAGATTGCTCCAAGCTTTGTTTGTGTGAGGAACTTTACTTTAAGATGGTCTATTTTGGCCGGGCGCGGTGGCTCAAGCCTGTAATCCCAGCACTTTGGGAGGCCGAGACAGGCGGATCACGAGGTCAGGAGATCGAGACCATCCTGGCTAACATGGTGAAACCCCGTCTCTACTAAAAAAAAATACAAAAAACTAGCTGGGCGAGGTGGCGGGCGCCTGTGGTCCCAGCAACTCGGCAGGCTGAGGCAGGAGAATGGCGTAAACCCGGGAGGTGGAGCTTGCAGTGAGCTGAGATCCGGCCACTGCACTCCAGCCTGGGCGACAGAGCGAGACTCCGTCTCAAAAAAAAAAAAAAAGATGGTCTATTTTGTCTGCAGAAAATATGAGTTACGTGCAGAAAGTTTTCCAAGAGCAAAGAGTTTAGGGACTATTGAGTTTTTTAAGGCTAGCCGATTTTTTTCCCCATCTAGTGCTACTCAAAGCCTTCAATATGCTAATTCAGATTCAATATGCTAATCACAACCAGGAGGGGGATATGGTATGATGACATGTTTCCAAATTTACTACAGAATTTTTTCATGGGGTGTCTTCTGGAACTTAGTATTCCATATAACCTACTTAAGAAATGTTTCTATGTCTTTACTATGTCTCAGATGGAACCCATGGGAAAATTGCATGTTTCCACCTCTAAGATCTCTTTGTTTCCCGTCATCAAATTCCACATCTTCTGCTTAGAAACTTGTGTCCCACATTTTCTTGCTACCAGCAAAGGAAACAACCATAATCTTCCCAGTTGAATTGGAGAGTCTCTAAAGTGTTCCCTAAGGAAATGTGATGCTATGGGAAGTACATGAACTTGAAATAACATTTAAATGCCTCAAATGGTGCTTGCTGTAGATACACAGTAAACATCAATTTGTTTCCTTCTCCAATTATCTTTGAAACATGGAGATTTCTTGTTAAATTTGCTTCAGAGTAGATATTGAGTACAAGCCTACAATCTCACTAAATGCTATTTGTTATTTAGTTACTGTGATGTAGTGAGCATGTGATGTGGAGTCCACCTTAGATGAAAAACTGTTAACATAATTTAGCAATAAGACACTCTTATCTACAAGACAAAAATAATCAGTGGACCTATGTTAGCCAGTAAGACCCATGGGATCTATCAGCCCTAGCTAAAGAGAGTGACTCACAAGAAAGACTTTGAAATAATAATAGCATTTGATTTAGATGTCAATCTCTTGCATTATATAATTATACAAAGTCAATTTGAAGCTAATACATTTATGAGAAAATCATACTATTTAAAACTTATGAGTGACTTACTTGATTTCATGCCAGAGCATTATGTCTCTAGCTTCTACTCACAATCTAAGCTAAGTCGTTTTGATGTGTGTGGCCTTTGAATTTGTTCCAAATTTTAAGATGTGTGCCATTTAATTTTAGGACAGGACAGAAGTGGAAACTGTTGAGAGGGAAGGAAGTTACATTCATTTCCTTTGTATGAGGAGTAGATGTGCTCTCTTGTTTAATCCTAACATCAGTGGTATGGAGGGCTTATTAATATCTCACTTTTACAAATAAATTTGGGCTCACAGAGCAGAAGTAAAATGCCCAAGGTTGCATAGTTATTAAGTCTGGACAGAGTCAGGATTGTGAACCCAGATTTACCGGGTTCCAAAGTTCACATCTTTTCCATCACTAACGGTGTTGCAGCAACATTAAGATTTTGTTTAACAGGATATTTTTCAGGAACAGGAAAATTTGCAAAAATTAAAAAAAAAATTTTAATATTTTAAAAATTTAATAGTAAGTTTTCAAGTGCATTTAAAACAAATCAGTTAGAAAAAATGTAATTTTCCATGTGATCCTGAAGTAACACTATTGATACTAAACAAGAGATTCATGCATTCTTCTTACTTGTGATGGTTATTTTATGTGTCAACTTGACTGGGCCATTGGGTGTCCAAACATTTGATCAAACAGTATTCTGAGTGTGTCTGTGAACATGTTTCTGGATGTGAGTTAACCCTTGAATCAGTAGATTGAGTAAAGCAGATCGTTCTTCCTAATGTTGGTAGCCCTCACCCAATTAACCAAAGACCTGACAGAATAAAAGCCTTAAGTAAGAAAAAATTCCTCCTGCCTCTGACCACTTTGAGTTGAGACATCTGTCTTTTGCTGCCTTTGAAATCAAACAAAAATACTGGCTCTTTTGAGTCTTGAGCCTGCCTGCTTTTTAACTGGAACATATACCATTGTCTCTTCTGGCTCTCAGGACTTTGGACTTAGACAGGAACTACAATATGAGCTTTCCTGGTCTCCAGCTTGCAAGCTGCAGATCTCAGAACTTCTCTGCCTCCATAATCACATGAGCCAATTCCTTGTCATACATCACGGCGTATATATATATATGTGTGTGTGTATATACATATGCACACACATATATAAAAAGTATATATATACACACACATCTGACTATACATATATATATACACAGAGACACATATATGTATATATCCTATAGGATCTGTTTCTTTGGAGAACTCTGGATAATCTGGAGAATACATTAAGTAAGGTAATTTCTGTGGGAAATATAAATAAAAAGTATGATTTATTCTTGCCAGCAGCTTAGTATTATCACTGTGTGACTATTTAAATTATTTCCATTATAATCTGTCTTACAGAGAAGTTTCATATTTTGTGATTTTTATTTGCTTTCCTGTCAGGGAAAATGCTTGTTTCTGGGGTGTATCCAAGCTCTGTCACTTTTTCAGATATATGGAGGCACAGAGTTCACTAAAATTTGCTTTCCCTGAAAAGGCCCGTCTGTCCTGTACTAGGAACTTGAAGTATCTTTAGAGTAATGGTTCTAAACTTGGGAAATCTCAGTCCTTGTTGGCAGCTCTGGAACCTCTTACCATGAACACACACGCAGACACACACACACCACACATACACACACACATGGATGCACATGTGCACACTCACATAAGTTTGCATCAATTTTAGTTTTAAAACCCTTTTTCTGACATCCCTATGAAAATCTCTAACGTTTTCTCCAGGAAACAACTGAAAAGAGTTACAGGAGTCAGTGAAAAGCCGACTCAGAAATGAGTGCTTATGGATTACAAATTAGAAAACAAAAGAGAAAAGAATGAAGACCAAGGGAAGACCTGAGATCTGCTGGGGGTTGGGGGGGCGGCGAACATTTTCTGTTAGGCAATTATCATTTCACTCAACAAACTTACCAAACACTAAATATGTGTAAGACACTTTGGAATGCATGGAGATAAATCAAACAAAATTTGCCCTCATGATTTCACAATCAACAAGGGAAAAGTTTGCTTGTACATATGAATCTAAAAACTGGTAGGTGTTATAACAGATGTTTGAGTAAAATGATATAGGGCTGAGAGAGGATATTATCATCTGGGGTGATCTGGAAAGCCTTCCTGGAAGTGGCAGCATTGGAAGATGATGTTGAAGGATGAGTAGACCTTGGCAACTGGAGATGTGCATTATGCTCCAGGCAGAAAGAATAGGATAAACAAAGTCATGGAGGAAAGATATGTGCAGACACGTGTGACAGCATGGCTGGGCTAGAGATCAGGCATGGGGTCATTGTAGGTATTGTGGGAAGCTTTGGTAAAAATAAGAAGGAGTTTTACCTTTCATTAGTCTTCTTGAGCCTTAGAAAGATTTAGAGCAAAGTTACCTGAAGAGACATGTCCTTTTGAAAGAGTGATCTGACAGAGGTGTAGTCTAGATTGAAGCAATGACAGACTGGAATAGTGAAAAACCTGCGGGGAAGTTAACTTGATAACTCAAATGGAATAAAAGAGAAACAAAAGGAATGCATTGCAAAGGTTTGTTGTTTCTGTAATGCTCTTCTAAGGCTGTTTTGAAAAGAACTTGGGCTAACATTTTGATGGCAAAACCACCACTGAGGCATGTTTGCAACAGCATTGCCAGTTCATGGGGTGGATGGGGATTACTGGGACTTCTCAGCCACTAACACCTGAAGGTGTGAAAACACTCAAGATGTCCAAGTAGAAAGAATGAAGTTTAGAGACATAAAACAAATGTGGACACAGAAACCTTGTCAATACTCTTTAACCAGAGGAGCTCTTGGTCAGAGACTTGTAGTCTCGGGGTTAAAGGAAATAAGTATCAACTAACCATCAGAAGTGAGATATACACACTGTGTATTGTGTGGCCAGAGGTTTTAGATGATAGAATTGGGCCGCCTGTGTTCTTGCTGATTCCCTCACATTTTGAGAACGAACACACATTTTGGAAAAGCAATCCACAAACACTGCCCACAGTGACTTTACTTAAGTATCCTTCCCTCCGGCTGATGTGTGATTTCATTATCTCACATATTTGATGTTTTCTGATTGAAGGTGAGCAAAGTACAAGCTATTTGTAGCTTGTTATGTAAAACGCTTGCTAATGAAAAAGCACAGCAGATTTAAATTTACTTAATGTTCATTCTCACTTTTTTTGTGTGTGTGTGCCTTCACATAGCATTTCCCTTTCTTCTGTAATTTTTTTTTTTTTTTTTTGAGATGGAGCCTCGCTCTGTCGCCCAGGCTGGAGTGCAATGGCGCGATCTCCACTCACTGCAACCTCCGCCTCCCAGGTTCACACCATTCTCCTGCCTCAGCCTCCCAAGTAGCTGGGACTACCGGTGTCCCCCATCATGCCTGGCTAATTTTTTTTTCTGGAGTTTTAGAAGAGACAGGGTTTCACCGTGTTAGCCAGGATGGTCTCGATCTCCTGACCTCATGATCCGCCCACCTTGGTCTCCCAAAGTGCTGGGATTACAGGCGTGAGCCACTGTGCCTGGCCTCTTTTATCATATTTTTGAATCTCAGAAAAATATTTTTCTCTGAATTTAAGAACCTATTTCCAGTGATCTGAAAGTTTTATTATAAGAAATAAAAAGGAGAGACAAAAATTATGTACAAGATCCAAAAAGAAGTTTGTTTAGTGAATCAGAAACTAATTGAGGTAAATAGAAAGCATCTAAAATAAAATCAGCATTTTTATAGCATGTACAATGCTGTACATATTTCTGACACTTTGAAAAATGGCTTTTAAAATTTGCTAATAGTGTTTCCAAATTGCTGAATTGATTGTAATTTAACAGGCAAATAAAAAATAATGTTTTCTTTGCTCATTTTGCAATGCTTACTTGAAAAAGAAATGAAAAGTTATGCAGATTAAAACCTTCCCAGCGTTAGGGGAATGGCCAAGAAAAGGACATATCATATCTACTCTACCAGCCTGACTTGAAACAAAAAATTGGTTTACAATTTCTTTGAGTAAAAACTAAAGCATGTACTCTCTTATTTATACACAAATGCTAAGTTAAACATTTATATGTGAAGTTAGGAAATTATGTAATTTTAGAGAAGAAAATATACTGTGTGATTGAATTAAAATGGGAATGCAATTCTAATATATTTCCTTTATTCTAGCTATAAGTTTTCCATATTTAAGCATGTCTGCAGTCAAGGTTTAAATATCAACAACTGTTTGAAAAGGTCAGGTACTGAGTTAATTTTTTACTTATCTATGGTACTAAGGAACTAAAATTGGACAAATACATAAACTAGGCAAATAATGCAGATTCTTCATTTCAGTCAAGATTTTCAGCTCTCTCTTGCAAAATATTTCACCACAGCTAGTCAGTGGTAGCAAATTTAAGAGATATCAGTTCGATTTTCTGCACATGTGCTTCTTCTCTGGTGAAGGTACCATTGATTTTGAAGCTTTTTATTCCTGAAATTGTTTGTCTTCACTCTGTTGATCCACCCAAGGATCAGCTTAGACAGGGTTTCATCTTCAAGATCCAACTCAAGGGCTTACGTAACCACTCATCTGTGACCATTAGGGACTTGGGCACTCGGCCAAGTCTTCCTCTTTGCCCCACTCACCTACACTTTTAGTGACCATGTGGATGAATCACTCTATAACCTTGCCAATGGTTTTTGCTTGTACTCAGCTCCAGTCACCGAAAATCATACTGTAGATATTGCTCTTTCCAAGTCTCTTCCACTTTTCAAGAGACACTTATATTCTTAAGCACCAACATTCTTGTCTCAGTCAATATCCTTGAACCCTTCCATTTCTTTCATGTTCTTACTCACATTGAACCTATTTTTTTTACTTCATTGACACTTCCTGCCTTTTCACTCCTTCTTTTCCTCCCAATTAATCATTTTCCTACCAGTTTCACTTATTTAAATAAAAAGACTTCATCATCCATAAACTTACTATTTTATTTATTGCACTTTCAAATACTTTATTTCTTGTTCTTTCATTTGGTCATTGTATAACCCTGGTTCAACTTAACTTTCTACTTTTTCTACTCTTTTGTTTTTGAGACGGAGTCTTGCTGTGTCGCCCGGGCTGGAGTGCAGTGGCCGGATCTCAGCTCACTGCAAGCTCCGCCTCCCAGGTTTACGCCATTCTCCTGCCTCAGCCTGCCGAGTTGCTGGGACCACAGGTGCCCGCCACCTCGCCCAGCTAGTTTTATTTTTTTTTTCTTTTTTTCTTTTTTTTGTATTTTTTAGTAGAGACGGGGTTTCACCGTGTTAGCCAGGATGGTCTCGATTTCCTGACCTCGTGATCCGCCCGTCTCAGCCTCCCAAAGTGCTGGGATTACAGGCTTGAGCCACCGCGCCCAGCCCTACTTTTTCTACTCTTATACCTAGATAGATGACTCCTAGAAAACAAGTTATACAAGAAGGTGGATTAATTTCATTAAAAATCTATGGGTTCCAACCTTAGACTGATACATAAACCTTTTTCATAACAGTGCCCCCAACCTGACTGGTTAGACCTGCAACAGCTATGCTGAGCCTCTGACTCGCTCCTTGAGCTTCTGTCCCACCACGTCTCTTTTAATTTCAGCAGAACCTATTGTTTCCAATTTCACATACGAAATGGTAGGCATCAATAAGACACTGAGAGTTTGGCATTTCACTGACAAATATATACCTCCCTTCTTCTGATTTACAGATCTATATATCAACCCATCTACTAGACAGCTCCTTTGGAATGTCCCAAAAGTACTTCTGTATTCAAAATGAAACATACAACCATCTCTATATTGATTATTTTAATATTTCCTATAACCAGGTACCTAGCTACCTGATTGACTGGAGTAATGAAATCCTGTTTCTTATAGGCAATCTAGTTTACTAGAAAACTAACTAGAGCCCACATTTCTCTCCAGTCTCTAAACTCTTTTCATACTTAGTGTCAAAGTTCTTCAATTTACAGTGACTACCATTCGATCCAAGTTTAATCATTTATTGCCCTATGTTTTCCAAAGGCTTCAGATATTTAAATTCCAACTCTCTATTACAGCACCCACCTCCTCAAATTTAGTAACAATGTCTAAAATTAATTTTATTTTCTGTAGAAACCACTGTTTAGTAAGTGCTTAATAAGTGTTTTCTTATAAGAAATAAAAGATGTAGTCATGACTCAAAGAAGACAAACAATAAACTAGGATGAAGCTAATAAATCTGTTCCTTGAACCAAAAATCTGCCATGGAGATACCGTTTTGTAGTATATGAACTAAAGTTCACTTATTCTTTTGTTAATTTTTGTTTATTAAATAAAACGAAACAACATAATTTCAGAGCTCAGTAAGTAAGTTTTTTGGAGCTGTAAAGACAGGCTCCGAAAGATTTTGGCTTACCAGAGTCCCCTCAGTGAGTGGTCATGACAAGCCAAGCCTCTTCCCTCTGGTCACATATTCTTTCCACAATAACATAAAACCAAGACAAAAGAATGTTGGTCTTGACTGCAATCTACATGGACGACAAGAGAAAGAAGGAGTCAATCAATTGCTAATTTCTTATATTTGGGGTTTTAAAAAAATGTGTGTACCACCTACTTTTCCCACTATGTTCAGGAGAGAAGTTCTGCTTCCTACATCCATTTTCTTCCTGACATTATTACAAAACTATTGTTTGATAATTTGCTAGTAAGAGGATGTAATCTACTGTGAAACACTTAAGCAGCAAAAATGTGGCTTCAATTTACCTTGATTGGGATGAGTATAAGGAAGATAGTAGGAATATTTAATCCAACTATTAATGGGGTTGGATATAAATAACTGTCTCTCCTATAGTTTAAAAACTTGATATTCCCTATTATGCTCTCTTTTAGTTGTGGCAAAATCTTTATTAATTTAGATATTGCTCCAAAATATTTTTCCATTAGAAATTGTGTTGTTTTGTTGCACTAATTTTTGGCGTTGTTTTTATTTCATAACAATTACACTTCCACCTTTTTAGCTGCACTGATTCATTCCTTAAAGCACAAAAGTAGCATTTTCAAGATTTCTAGAGTAATGAGTAGAATTTCGAGACATGGTTTGAAAGAAATAATAAATTAAGATCTAAATAATTAAGGTCTAAAATAATTATGACAGCCATAGATTATGATTTATTACAACACCACAATCGTCCTTACAAGATGCTTTATTATTTTATTGGTAATAAAAAATCTTAATGATTTACTCTAAATGTTACATATTTGTAGTAGCAATAAGTGCTTAATCATAATCACTTCCGGATTATAGACTCTTTGAAGATAAGGGTTGCTTTATTTACATTTATATTTATTTTTAGTATAGTACCTACTCTCAATTCTGTACTCCTCAAACATTGAGTGTTTGGCTCTTAGATCACTTATTATAATCTTCCTTTATGATGGCTAATTGGTTAATGGTCAGTCTCTTCTAGATTATAAGCAGGAATTGGTCAGTCACTTCCAACTGAGCAGAAAGAGCTGAGCTGTGGAAGAAAACAACACAGCCATGAAGAAATTGTGTAGCCAGAGTAGTGAGGCACTTTGGAGAAAATGATCAATATCTATATAGGACTTCTGTAAATGAGATCATTTAGCATACTGTGCAAACTTCCTGGGTAACAGTTAAAGGAAAGACACATTGTACTTCTGCAGTACAATTTAT
Organism: Piliocolobus tephrosceles; assembly: GCF_002776525.5. NCBI lineage: Eukaryota > Metazoa > Chordata > Mammalia > Primates > Cercopithecidae > Piliocolobus > Piliocolobus tephrosceles. The sequence goes on along the minus strand of NC_045439.1, from coordinate 69,017,434 downwards.
CTATGGGGCCCCAAGACTAATGAAGGCTGTGAATACTTTCCTGTTTACATGCCTATATTTCCTCTAGGCTGTAAGCTCCTTCTAGGTAATAACTGTGTCTTTTCATCTATACATCCTCTGTACTTACTCCAAGTTTCTGACACCCCGTGTCTTTTCAAAAGTGTTATTTAGACTGAGTAAAATCTTAGAATGCCTGGCCATTTAAATGGGATGTTTCTCCATAAAAGCTAGGTCATATATTCATAGCTATGCTGATATGAGCATGTTCATGTATGAGCAAGTACAACAATCTGAAAATGTCTACTGAAATTCCAAAAATGTAGACAATCCTCTAAACTCACTAGAATCTGCAGTCCCTTGATTCTCCTACCTGCTCACTCTCCTTCACCTTCTTTATGGCCTTTGTCCCTCCTTTCCACCCTCAGATTCCATGGTCAATCATTATAATCACACCCTTTCAAACTGCTTGAATTGCATTGCCTCCTCTTTATTTTACTTGCTTGACTAAACCACAAGTCTGGCTAAATTCATCTCCCTGCCCACTCCATGTCTCTGATTTTGATTATATGAGTACTTGAAGTATGGTTCCTACTGAATGTATATCCGTTTCACACTGTTGTTGAGTTAAAAAATTGTAAGTTGAACCATAAGTAAGTCAGGGACCATCTGCGTATAATTCCTACTGACATCTAAATTTGTCTAATAAACATCCCAAAACAACCTGTCCAACATAATTTATGATTCTCCCTCTAACCAAAACTACACAACCTGCAGTCTTTTCCAAGTCATGCAACAGAGATCTTTTTTTTCCAATTTCTCTGGTACAAGATGTTGAAATAATTCTAACTCTTCTCTTTTTGTCATATTGTGTTTCCAATTTGTCAGCAAATCCTGTCAACTATGCCTTCAAAACATCCAGAACATGACCACTTTTTGCTATCTCCCCTTCTACTACTGTGGTCCAAACAGCCATAATGATGGATTACCTGGATTATGGAGATAGCCTCCTAACTGTTCTTTCTGCTGCCATTCATTCCCTTCTTCAGAAAATTTTCAGCACAGCAGCCAAAATGATTCTTTAAAATGTTGTGGCTTCCTATCTCCCAGAATGAAGGCCCCAGCCCTTATAATGGCATACAAGGCTCTATATCATCTACCCCATTTCTCACATCCAATAGACCTCATATACTACCTTCTCTCATGTTCACATCACTCCAGCCACAGTAACCTCTGTGCTCTTCCTGAGATACAAGACTTTTCCGTCTCATGACCTACACTTGTGGAGTTCCTACTTCTAAGAATTTTCTTCTCCATGTATCTCTGCATGGCTTAGTCTTTCATTCCTTTCAGGTCTTCTTCTCATTGAGGTCTTACCTGGCTTCCTTAGACGAATGGCAATCTCCATTCTCTCTACTCCTTTTCCCTCTATATTATTTATCACCATCTAGTAAATATTCCACATAATTTTCTCATTCATTTTGTGTTTAGCTCTTTTATCCTGAAATATAAGCTTCATGAGGGCAAGGGATGGATATGTGTTTTGTCACTAAGCACCTTGAACAGTGACAGGCTTCCAGTAGGTGATTAACAAATATCTGTTGCATAAAAAATGAAAAAGATGGCAAGCAACAGCAATGACAGAGAAAAACTGACTGATTTTCTAAATACTAAAAAATATAAAAGACGGTGAAAAGGAAAAAAAAAAGCAGATAATTAATTTTAACCAGCAGGAAGTTCATTTTGGTTGGAGAAGTAAGAAGCACTCAGTGTATAATTTTGCCCCTGAGAGGAAAAGTTTCAGTAAATGTAGTTAATGTAAGGCTAGAACTGTCCCTACAGGGCAGATCCTCATCTCATTTACCACTCTTTATAACTGACTTAAAGAAAGCAAAGTCATTTTGTAGATCCTCAATAGATGTTTATTTAGTAGATCCTCAATAGATGTTCATTGACTGAGCAAAAAGTAAGGACTTATCAGTGAAAGAGTTTATTTGTTATTACTTCCTGGACTCAGGGAGAAATATAGTGAGAAACTAAGATACATCTTTTTTACACTGGTAAACAACGTTTTTTTGTTTGTTTGTTTGTTTTTAGACAGAGTCTCACTCTGTCGCCCAGGCTGGAGTGCAGTAGCTTCATCTGAGCTCACTGCAACCTCTGCCTCCGGGGTTCAAGCAATTCTCCTGTCTCAGCCTCCTGAGTAGCTGGGATTATAGGTATGCACCACCATGGCTGGCTAACTTTTGCATTTTTAGTAGAGACTGGATTTCACCACATTGGTCAGGCTGGTCTCAAACTCCTGGCCTCACCCACCTGGGCCTCCCAAAAGTGCTGGGATTACAGGCATGAGCCACTGCACCCAGCCTACACTGACAAACTTATAAGCACAACTCGACATTCTTTGATTTTTAAATTTCCTTTTAAAAACAATCAAAACACAATCACAAATAGCAGATTTTGGGGTGGCCTCTTTCCTCCCGTACTCCTACTCTCAGCCTGGAACAAAGCTATGACAAAAACAAAAACATATTATGAAAGCATCCATTATAAGGTTTATAAAAATAACATTTCAACAAAACTCAAATATTCACTGTAATGTTCACACTAGATCAATGGAAACGTTATCAAGACCTCAATATCCTCTGATTACACAAAAGCAGAATGACTTCACAACTCATCTCAGTTCAACAACTAATATGTATGTATTAGTGAAGACTTTCCCCTGGGTTTCCTCCTTATGAACAAAAATTTCCCTTTAAGCATGATCTATTCATGGAAGTATTGTAGCTTTAGCAATTTTCATGAGGACTGTGTAAAAATGTTGCTATATGTGAATAAAAGGTGATATATTAGATATTGGGTATTTGGGGCATTGGGCAGACTGAATTTTATTTAAACAATTAAATTTTTATGTTTTATCCATAAATGTTGATAGCATAAAAACTTAGCCTAAGAACTCTTGAAATGGTCATGAGGTTTCACTTTTAATGGAATCCTATATAATATTTATTCTCTTGAGATCAATGCATTTTAACCCCGATATCATACTCTACATCTAGCAAGGGAGAATAGAGGTTTTTAGAGTTCTTCACAATAGAAACTTCAGTCCTATCAAAGAACTTCAGTTCAATTTAATATAATATGTTCTATTTATATTCACTGAGCAATGATTATATGTTGAATATATTACCAGCCATCTATGGCATGGTCTCCAATGCTTTGGAACTTACAGTCTTTCTGGACCTATGTCTGCATGCATAAAAGAAAATCAGAATTCTGTCTCAGATCATGATAAGTGAACGGTATGAAATTTGCCTCCTGCCAAAAGAAACTATAAAACCGGACGTAAATATATGAGACAACTGTTTTCCAGTATTAGGCACGGACAGCTCGGAACTGCAATCATTGAGGGGGGAATAAAGCACAAGATGATCACCACTTTTGACTAGCTTCCTGTTTGGGGGCATTTTTCAGACTGCTTCTGAGGGAAGTGAAGCCCAAGGAGAGGCCAGTGGTCTCACTAAGCAAAGAGAGAAATAGAAGAGTTTGGAACTACAAAAGCAGCAAGAAATTCTGGGATAGAGAACTGGAGATGAGGAAGATATGCAGAAATGGAGCCCAAAAACTCTACTCAGGAGGTTCTTGTCTGAAAGATTGGCAGCAGATATACAGAAAGAGATACCACAAGGCCTAACAGAGGGTGGAGGTTGTGGGGCTCAGAGCTGTCCCACAAGAGAGATGCAACAGGTCTTCCCATGCTGGGAGATGTTTGGTCACTATTCCACCCTCACTGTGTACTTCAGTCATTTAGTTGGGACTCCAGAAAGGACATGTCTATGGAATGAGAACCACGTTAAAGTAGGAATATGCCATAAGACTAAGGAAAAAATACAGCAGCTCTAAAATAACAACAACAACAACAACAACAAACCCAAGCCTGAAATAAACAAAAGGATTTACTATTAACACCCCAATAAAACAAAATGAAATACCTTTTTTTATGTAAAAAATAGACAACATAATGAAGACAAAATAATCACCGTAAAGTCCAGCATAAGATTTGAAAAAATACGAAATTTGTGAGCAGCAGGAAAATGTGTACTAAAATTGAGAAAAACGCTGCCAGTAGAAACAGAGTTCCAAATGATTTGCAGTTTGGAATTAGCAGACAAGAACTTTAAAGGGTTAAAAAATGTACAAAGACATATCAAAAAATGTGGGCACAAAGAGTAAACAGATAAGAAATGTCTCCAGAGAAATAGAAACTCTAAAGTATTCAATTTATATAATGTGTTGAGCGTGTATCTCTGATATGGTTTGTCTGTGTCCCCACCCAAATCTCAACTTCAATTGTATCTCCCAGAATTCCCACGTGTTGTGCGAAGGACCCAGGGGGAGGTAATTGGATCATAGGGGCTGGTCTTTCCCATGCTATTCTGGTGATAGTGAATAAGTCTCATGAGATCTGATGGGTTTATCAGGGGTTTCCGCTTGCTTCTTCCTCATTTTTCTCTTGCTACCACCAAGTAAGAAGTGCCCTTTGCCTCTCACCATGATTCTGAGGCCTCCCTAGCCATGTGGAACTATAAATCTAATTAAACCCCCTTTGTTCCCAGTTTCAGGTATGTCTTCATCAGCAACAAGAAAACAAACTAATACAGTCTCAAATAAAAATTTATTAATTGGCTTAATACAGATTGGAGACTGTAATAAACAGGTCAATGAACTCAATGACAGATCAATAAAAAATTATCCAGTCTGAAAAACAGAAAAAAAAAACATAAAAATATTACTAGAGTCATAGGGACTTGTAGGAGTAATAGCAAGCAATCTGATCAATGTGCAACAGGAGGTCCGTAAGAAAAGGATAAAGTTAATGAAGCAGAAAAAAAAAAAGAACAACGACCATCTGTTTCTAAAATCTAGTGAAAACATTAAGTTATAGATCCAAAAATATAGAAAACTTCAAGCAGGATAAATATAAGGCTAACTACACCTAGGTACGACATAATCAAATTGCTGATAACCGAAGATAAAGAGAAAACATATATAAGTAGTCATTAAAAATACACATTGCATACAAAGATACAAGTAATGGCTGAATTCTCATTAGAAAAATGAAGACCAATGTAGTTAGATAGAAAGCATAAGTTCTAGTGTTTGACAGCATAGTAGAGAAATTATAGTTAACAATGATATATTGTATATTTCAAAATAACAAGAAGATAAAAATTATAATGTTCTCAACAAAAAGAAAAGATAAATGTTTGAGGTAACGGATATCCCAATTACCCTGATTTAATCATTGCACAATATATACAGGTATTGGAATATCACATGTACCCCAAAATATGTATAACATATATATCAATTAAAAAATTTAAAAAATAAATTCAGAATCTAATTCAAAAATAGAAGAAAAATGCAGGCCCGAAGAATATGAAATGATGTCTTCAAAGAGCTAAAAGGAAAGAGAAAGCATTTTCCAAAATTTTACGCACAGTGAAAAATATCCTTCACAATGAAGGTAAATTGAAGACATTTGCAGATTAGTGAAAGCAAGAAATCCATCTCCAGCACACCTGCACAACAAGAAATGCTAAGGCTAATGAAAATGATTCCATGTGGAACCATGAATCAACAAGAAGAAATGAAAAGCACCAAAAATGGTAAATATGTGGATGAATATAAATGATTATCTCTTTCCTCTTAATTTATTTAAAAGATTACTAATTGCTTAAAATAAAAATGAAATCTTTTATTTGGCCAGATTTATAATGTATGAAGTAGTAAAACAGATGGTAACAATTGCATTAGAAACTGTGGAGTAAATAGAATTGCACCCTGGTAAGAGTCTCACATATTACACCAGGTGGGACAATAGTAGTTCTAGGAACACAATAATGAATTAAGAATACATAGCTTCTAGTGAAATGACTAAAAATCAATAATACAAGTGCTTCAGTAAGGATCACATCTCAGACCTAACAAAACCACTTCAAGATTGTCTTGAAGATACACTCTGGCAGGTTAAGTGAGATGGCTTCACTGAATGATCAAGTTGAAACAAGTGCCATCATTGTAGTACTCTTTCAAGAAATAGTTGATGTGGGTTTCTGGTCCCAAATTGTGTGGCCTACTCCCATTTAAAAAAAAAAAAAAATATGTTGCAGCATTCTTAATTATCTCCACTAACTGCCCTTCTAATTGCTTCCTGAGAGTGAAAACTATGTCCAAAACAACTTAGAATGAGAGCCAAAGGAGCCTTTTCTTTGGAGAAAAAAAAAATTGACAAACTATTTGTTTAATCTTTATACCAAGGTCTCAGGGAAGAAGATTAAAACAATGACTTCATGAAGATTAATAGACTGAACAGTATGTTGTAGGTGGCTATATAGATTTAACACTATTTTTAGAGGAATTAGGGTAATGGTGAGCATTTCTCCTTCAATAATGTTTTTTTCCTAAAAGCTTGAAATATTGCATATTTTGACTGCATAATGGTTATATTCTTTAGTTAGTTTTTTAATTTTAATTTTTATGTATTTATTTTTTTTAGTCAGAGTCTTGCTCTGTCATCCAGGTTGGAGTGCAGTGGCACAATCTCAGCTCACTGCAACCTCTGCCACCGGGGTTCAAGCAATTCTCCTGCCTCAGCCTCCTAAGTAGCTGGAATTACAGGCACATGCCAACACGCCTGGCTAATTTTTTGTATTTTTAGTAAAGACGAGGATTCACCATGCTAACCAGGATGGTCTTGATCCCCTGACCTTGTGATCTGCCTGCCTCAGCCTCTCAGAGTGCTGTGACTACAGGTGTGAGCCACCACTCCTGGCCCTACTCTTTAGCTATTTTTAATAACAGCAAGATTCGCATTCTGAAGTGCTGTGCTTATTGACATAATTCAAGCCTGGGGACTTGTAACATCCAAAGAAGTTCTGATATTTCTATTTAATTCTGGCCTTTTATCCACATTCTTTCATTTTTTCCAGCTAGTCTCTCATTTTTGCAGTGGTAATGAGAGAGATGAGGAGTTAGAATAAGTCTGTTAGTCAGACAAATAAGTTGGCATTTGCCTTTGAGAGCACTTTTAATTTTCCTTTGTGCTGAGGTAAATCAGAAGCCTGGTAAACCATGAAATGTTTTTCAGTTCAATATATATAACAATATACATAACAACATACATTGTTTTAGGCAAGAAGCCCTCACTTTAGAGAACTATGTCTTTCTGCAGTCCAATAAACCCTCGAATGCATTTGTCACCTGTGTGAGTCCGTTTTGCATTGCTATAAAGGAATGCCCAAGACTGGTTAATTTATAAAGAAATGAAATTTATTTGGCTTGCAGTTCTGCAGGCTATACAAGCACAGCAGCAACATCTGTTCAGCTTTTGGTGAGCCTCAGGAAGCTAATAGTCATTGTAGAAGGTGAAGAGGGAGCAAGCATGTCACATGTTGAGAAAGGAAGCAAGAGAGAGAGGAGGAGGTGCCAGGCTGCTTTAAACAACCAGCTCTTTCATAAATTAACAGAGCGAGAGCTCACTCATTACCATTGGGAAGACACCAAGCCATTCATGAGGAATCTGCCCTCATGACCTAAACACGTCCCACTCACCTGCGCCTCCAACATTGGGCATCACATTTCAACATGAGATTTGGAGGGGACAAAACATCCAAATTATATCATTACCCAAGGCACTGAACAGGAATTCTTCAAAACAATAATTTTCCAGGAACTTTTCCACTGATAAAATAAAAAACTTTGCTTATTGTAGAAACAATAGAAGTTGAGAGACTCATTTATATTCCTCAAGAAAGAACAAGTAAAACCCCATTTCCCAGACCAAGGCATTTGAAGCTACTATATTGTGCAAAACCACACCACATCATTTACCATTTTGCCCATCCAGTATGCAGACATTGCGTATTGCATGGACTCTGACCTCAAGGATCTCACCATCACTGCAAGAGATGCACACATGAACAGATACTTACAATGCAATGTGAAAAGTCAATCATCATTACAATCCCCTGTGTACTAAAGAATGTAGCCTTGCCTAAGGAAAGAGAGAGCTGGCTTTTGCCCTTGGCTTCTGGAGGCAGTCTGTAAACCCTTGGAATGCCATGCCTGCCTGATAGGGATGTCTCTATTTGCCTGCTGGCCTTGCATAAGACAGATAAATAACAATGTGATTTAGAGAGGGGGTTTTGGGTCACATAGTGTAAGCTAGATCTCTTGAGGGGTTGGAAATGGAAATCTAACATGTGGGCAATCAATTGTGCTTACATGATGGAGCTCCAACGAAAACTCTGAACACCAAGACCCCCATGAGCTTCCTGGCTGGCAATACTCAGCCTATCACCAGATATCAATCCTGGGAAAGTAATGTTGTTCATGATTCAATAGGTGAAGGACAACTAGAAGCTCTGAGTTGGGCACTTTCCTAGACTTTGCCCTGGGTACTTCTTTTCTTGGCTAATTGTAATCTGTATTCTTTTCCTAGAATACAAACTAGAGTAACAAATAATGACTGATTACAACAACTTTTAGTAAGTTCTATGCATACTTCTAGTGAATTATTGAAACTGAGTGTGTTTGGGGGAACTCCTTAAACTTGCATTTGGTTTCAGAAATGAGAATGGTCTTGTGGACTGTGCTTCCTCACACATCACATCCCCTGTATCTTCAATGTCTTCTGAGATCTTCACGTGGCTCTGACTTAATCCTGGATTTTTCCTAAAAACACTTCTTCCCTGGGAGCCCTCTCAAACAGTGACTGTTTCTTTCCCACATTCCTCAGGCCTCTGGATGCGGAGGTGGGATAGGTGTTCTCCATTTTCCTCATTTCCATTCTGGATCATTCTCTTAGCTGTTTTAAGAAAGTCTTCCATTTCTAATATCATGCTATCACTTTCCACCACCCACTACCTTTCTTTGTTGCAATCATCTGCCTTCCCAATCTTTAGATCGCTTTCAGTCCTCAAAGTTACCACCTGGCCTGATAACTAATTACCTTACCTGTCTCATAGATATGTAACTTTTGTTAGAAAAGTGCCATCCTGAAAAAAAATTCCAGACCTCAATCTGCACCAATCTAGACCCCTGTCCAATCCAGGATTCCTTTATCCTGAGTTGATCCCTTTATAGCCCTAAAGCCTATTTTCTCTAAAAATATTTGTATGGAATTCCTTAAAGTTGCTTGACCGCATAACACACCAAAGTTTCGGTTTTATATAACCCTGTATTATTTTTGGCTTCTTAATCAGTTTGTGGGACGTATCCAGGGTCATAGGACCTCTTCTGGGAAAACTTTTATGATCCATTCATTTTGATGGTTATATTTCACATAGTTTCAAATTAAACCCTGCTATGTGCACAGAGAGGTGCTTGTTGCTTGGAATTCAAAAACAAAAATACATCATTCCTATCCTCAGTTATATCTCTGTCCAATAGGGGGGATGGAGCAGAAACTTAAGTATGTGTTGGAGCACAATATGATACAAACTAGACCAAAGCTATGAGGGCACAAAGGATGAAGTATTGATGGACCCTTTCATTGACGTCTGGCAGTGGAACAGACAAAATCCTGCAAGAAGTCACTAAGAAAAATGGAGGAAAGATAAGTGTGTGACCTTCAGCTTTAAGAGAATATTTAGTCCCACTAATTGGAGCACAGCCAGAGGAGAGGAACCTGAAAGTGGAGGAAATAAAATGAAATCATGGTAGCCAAAGGAAATGGAGCCTTAAGTCTGAGAAGAAGAAGATGGACATGATAGCTGGATTCAAGTGTGAGAATTGGTGTCATTCAAGAAGACAAATGTAGTTCTTAGTAGCCCCAGATTGCAACATTCAGAAGTTATCAAAAGTACTGGATTTCAAGTCAGGTGGAGAATTTTCCTCTCAAGTAGAGTGCCTAAAACATAATGACTGCTTCAGGCGGTAATGAGTCCTTTGTCACTAGAGAGGCTCAGGGAGAGTTTGGACACATATTTCCAGGGATGTTGTAGAGAAGATCAAATAACCATTTGGTGACTGGACTACATGGTTTAAAACAGCTCTCTTTCTGAGGTTCTATACTTCTATGCCTCTCTTGGCTCCTTGTCATCTGGCAAAGCCCAGAAAATATATGAGCGTGAGAAATACTGCCTTTCCAGAGGTGACACACTTGGTTTGTTTGGCCTTTCCTGTTTATCTTTCTTCTATGACATTTCTTCTCTAATCTACACAGAGCATATGCAATCAGTGAATTTAAGATGTAGAGTTATTTTAGTACAGTGGAAGAAAATGTCAGCATAAGTAAGATAGAGTAGGTAGATTTTAAGCTCATAGTCTAACATTATTTAATTAGCATGGCAGGAATTTAAAGAATTAAACAGCCTCTTGCAGGTTCTCCCTTTTCACCCTCCCCTATTCACTTGGTACCTTTTCTGTATTGCCAGTTCTGAGTGTGGACAACAGAATACTCTCTTGCTAGTCTAAGGAGAAAGTGGATTTTTAAAAAATGGCATAAGCAGGCATTTTATATAAAATAGAGAAAAACACAAGCTTTTTTAAAAAAACAAACAAACCAAAAAACCTCACTCTTATCACAAGGATGCAATATGTTTGCAGAATATTCTTACTTGTATTAGTTTCCTATGACTACTATCAAAAAATTACCACAAGCAACATGGTGAAAAACCACAGAAATTTATTCTTGATTTGTGACAGTGTAATTCCAATCTCTGCCCCTATCTTCACGTGGTCTTCTGGGCTGCATGTCTCCCTGTGTCCTCTCCTTTTCCTCTAAGGATACTAGTCATTGGATTTAGAGTCCTCCCTAAATTCTGGAGGATTTCATCTTGTGGTTCTTAGTTAATTAAATCTGCAAAGACCGTATTTTCAATAAGGTCACATTCTGAGGTTCTGGATATACATGAATTTCTGGGGGACACTGTTCCTCCCATTCCCCTTACCATAACTGAAATGTGGCTCCATGCTGAGGACCCTGCATCTCTCTCAAGCACATGTCATTCTTTCGTGGCTCCTCCCGCTGCTACTCTTACCTCTTTATTCCTCCATCTTTATGGGAAAATACATCCTCTTTTAAGATTTTTGGCCGGGCGCGGTGGCTCAAGCCTGTAATCCCAGCACTTTGGGAGGCCGAGATGGGCGGATCACAAGGTCAGGAGATCGAGACCATCCTGGCTAACCCGGTGAAACCCCGTCTCTACTAAAAAATACACAAAAAACTAGCCGGGCGACGTGGCGGGCGCCTGTAGTCCCAGCTACTCGGGAGGCTGAGGCAGGAGAATGGCGTAAACCCGTGAGGCGGAGCTTGCAGTGAGCTGAGATCCGGCCACTGCACTCCAGCCTGGGCGACAGAGCGAGACTCCGTCTCAAAAAAAAAAAATTTTTGTCGTGGATATCTCGTCTTCTCCTCTTCCTCATTTGATAGAAGACAAAGTTTTCCAGACTAGATTTAAAACACTAATGACAACATTAGCTACATGTTATTTATGAGAGTGTGGTGGTTTCACACTGTGTCAATTTAATAAGCCGGGACACCTTCTGTATGTTCTCAGGCTAAAGTGTGTGGAAGTGAAGTAGCAGCCATTATTTTCTGAAGATTCTGGAGGCTAGACACAGGGAGAGATGAGGCAACAGCTATCCCTGCACTTTTCTACCAGCTCTCCTTACATTTCCACTCTGGCCGCTGGATAGGTTATTTCAGGAGTTCCGCTTTTTAACTTTTCTCTGAACCTCCAACTTCCTCTTTCAGACCTGGATATTCTCAGCTTCTCCCACAATTGCGTAAGGTATTATTCCTGCAATAAACTTTTTGTCCATTATATTTATAGAGGTTCTATTTCTCTAACTAAACCCTGACTAGTAGAAATAGACAACATTTCCCACTAGAATGTAAATTCCATAAGGCAGATTTTTTTTTGGTCTTTTTCATTCACTGCTTTGATCCTAGAACACTGTCTGATACATACTAAATAATCAATATTATTTGAATAAATTAATAGTTAATAAGAAGCAGATTTGAGAAGAAGATGGTGTTTCATCTTCTTCATTCAAAATATATTTCAAAATGTCAAATTAGGATTAATTTACATCATCTAAGTGTAGGCATCCTGTATGCAGCTGGTACTCAAGAGAGGCCTGTTGTATAGGTACAGGAACATGGGTCATCAGCCTAAAGGTAGAGTTGCGTCTACAGTAATGCATGAGATTTCACTTGGAGAGGGACCAAAGTGAGGGTTGACCTCTGGGGCATCAACACTTAGAGGTAAGAGGAAAATTAGGTAAGAGAATGTCAAGAAAACAACAGTAGATGTGATCATTAAGAAGGAGAGAGAGAGTGTATCAATATTTAAAATGATAATTAAAAGTAGATAATATAAATTCTGAAATGCTTTCACTGTATTTGGCAACAAAGGGAAGAGGATGACCTTAGCAAGAGGAGTTTTATGATTAAAAAGTGAGACAGTAAGTGTTGACTGATCTTTCCAGACAATTGGCCCTGAATGGAAAGAAGGAATGGAAAGAATGGAAATAAGGTGGTAAATAAAGAACACATAGGATCAATAAAGTGTTTTTTTAAAAAAGAGAAAAGGAAAACATTGAAAAAGTCATACACACACACACACACTTATGTGTGTTAGTATGTAATTGTACATTACACCTAATGGAACCTAGACAAGTGAACTGAAATCTATCATTTACTAGCCGTGAGATCTTGGTCAAGTAAACAACAAATCTTTCTATAATTACTTCTTTGTCTGCCCAATGGGTATAGTAGTGGTTCTGCATCATATTCTTTTAAAAAGTAAAGAAGATGATATGTAAAGTTCTCACTATTGTGCCAAATAGATAAGCTCAATAACTGATAACTCATGAGATACTTGCTGTTGCTAAAAAGAGAGAATGAGTGGAAAGGGAAAGTCAGGCCATCGCAGCAGCTCATGCCTGTAATCCTAGCACTTTGGGAGGCTGAGGCAGGCAGATGACTTGAGGTCGGGAGTTTGAGACCAGCCTGGCTAACATGGTGAAACCCTGTCTCTACTAAAAATTAAAAAAAGATAGCTGGGCATGGTGGCACGCACCTGTAATCCCAGCTAGTTGGGAGGCTGAGGCAGAAGAATTGCTTGTACCCAGGAGGCAGAGTTTGCAGTTAGCCAAGATGGTGCCACTGCACTCCAGCCTGGGTGACAGAGTGAGACTTTGTCTTAAAAAGGAAAAAAAGGAAATAGAAAGAAAAAAGGAAAGGGAAAGTCAATTGCAGAGGAGGTAAAGGGAAGGGCCTTTGGGATGAAAGGTCCCTGAGAAGTTTGGAAGTTAAGAGATTCAAGGCAAAATGTGGGGCAATTCACCTTAGAAAGGAATAGTTTTCTATCTAGATGAGAGGGAAGACGGGAAAGAGAGTTAGGAACCTAAAAAATTTAAGGAGTACACGGAATCAAAATGAGGGAATTTCTGCCTTATCAATGAACTCTATTTTTTGTGAAGCAAGATCAGAGGGCTGACCACTGTGAGTTAAGGAAAGAACCAGAATGAATTAGGGTACTTGAAAAGATTAGCGCTCATTTGAAGTAGCAGTTGTGGGGAATAAAGAACTGTGTAGGGACAGATCAAATGCTGGTCAAGCAAGGTCAGTGACCCAATTTGACATAAGGAAAAATGATTTGCAGAAGTAGCAATCCCATGTAGCTGTGGACTTTCTCTAGCTGCCATTCAGCGGCTTGGGTTTACAAATGGAGACTGTGGTGGTGGATTGGTTAGTTATGGGGATTTTGCTGGACAAGGAAGTGAGGAAGCTAAGGGTACTAGGAAGAAAGTATCTGAAGCCATGAATCCTAGGCATAGCCAGCAGAGGGAATGGTGAAGTCATGAAGGGGCTGAGGTTTGAGAGTCCTGGGGCTGGAAGAACAAGTGTGGTAGAATATGGAACTGATGCTTGCGTTGAAGGCAAGAATTTTCTGAAGTTAGGGAGAAATTCTCCCTGGTGCTCCCTTTTCTCCAGAGTTGTTTTCTCCAATCTTCAAAGGTATTTCTTACCCAGCACCAAAACGTCTGGAGAGTCTCCTGGACATGGGTTATTTGTCTGCATTTATTACAGCTGTATAATCTATGTGACAGCTGTCATGGGCCACCTCTGTGCTGGTTTCCACCAAGAGACTGGGCACTCTCAGCCTAAAATCAAGGCTCCCTGACCATTAATGCTAATACTCTTCTATATTCTAAGAGTTTTGGCAGGGAAAAAATCCACAGATGTCCTCTCTCATTGAGACCCCCAACTTGTCCTTTGCCCCAATCCCATAATAGCTCCAGGGATTTCTTTTCATTCTGAGTTAAGTATTTCTTCTCAAACTATACTCTCTCAGTGGGCTTAGGCTTATAAACCAAAAATAAAATTCTAAGGTCCCCCAATCATCTGAATGGGCCCCTTCTCTCGGCCAAGGGCATTCCAAAGTTAACCTGAAAAACTAGTTCAGGACATGATGGGAAGTAGAGAGTTGAACATGCCTCATTATATCTTTCTCCCTTCTGTAATTCTGGAAAAACCAGCCAGCATTAACATAAATACAGACCTTAATCTGATAAGAAACATTTACAATCTATTCTCTCAGAAGCCTGCTACCTGGGGGTTTCATCTACATAATAAAACCTTGGAATCTATATCCCTTTATTGTAACTCAGACATTCCTTTCTATTGATAACAGCTCTTTCAACCAATTGACAATCAGAAAACTTTTAAATCTACCTATGACCTGCAAGCCCCCTGCTTCAAGTTGTCCCACTCTTCCAGATCGAACCAACGTAAATCCTACATGTATTCACAGATGTATTATGTCTTCCTAAAATGTATAAAAGAAAGCTGTACCCTGACTACCACCTTGGGCACATGTTGCCAGGACCTCCTGAGGCTGTCATGGGCAAAATAAACTTTCTAAGTTGACTGAGATCTGCCTCAGATACTTTTGAGTTCACAGCCCATACACACACACACACACACAAAAGCCAGGAAGTCAGCCGCACACCTCACAGAGGCAAGGAATCCTCTGTTGTCTACATCAACTAGGGAGGAAGAAAGGGGAAAATAAAAGAAGGAAACATTAGTTTGTATCTCAAAAGAAAATATCCTTACACAATATGTTAAAGGATACTATACTATATGGTGGAAAAGATATAAGCATATGATCCAAGAGGATGAAAAAATTCATTTATTGGCAGAAAGGAAACATCATTTGTATGTAGAAAATCACCTCTCAAAATGGTAAGTTGCTGAAAGGGGAGTGATTGTGCTAGAATCAGCACCAATGAGTCTTTTATCCAATTTCTCAGTTTTAGGGGAAAAGACTCTACAAAACTACAGGTGTTTTGCTGACAGTAGAAAAACCTTCACTTGTTAACATGTTAATCAAACTTTGATTAACATGTTTGAAAAACACATCACATGTCAAATCCTATCACAGGATGCTTTACAGAGATTATCTATTTTAAATTTTATTGGAATTTTGATGACATCAAGTTGTTATTGCTTGGGCCACACTGGTGGTGGTTATCTAAAGATTTCTGAAAAAGTGTCATGCCTTCTCAAATAAGGCAAGTCATCTCAAAAATATCCCTTATATATATTTTTCATTTCTTTCATCATGTTACAGAGAATTTCAGTGGTATTCTAAGACTCAAAGCCTCCCCAAGGAACCAAATCTAGCTTTTGTGCATCAGTGGAAACCAGAAATTACTAACAGTGTACACAGTGGCAATGGCCAGAGATTACTCTTTCATCTGGTTCAACCCCTAGAGACACAAGGTCTCATCCCGTTCAGACCCAAATCGCCCTCCTTCCCCAAATACACAGCCTCCACATGCATTCTCTGACAAGATTGAGTAATATTTCATCAGTTCTCCCCAGCCACTCAGTTCAGGTTTTAATATAGCTGGAATATCTTGGGTAGCTTTATCAAGATGTAAACCTTATAATCAAGGCTTAGTTCAAAATT
Organism: Piliocolobus tephrosceles; assembly: GCF_002776525.5. Lineage (NCBI taxonomy): Eukaryota > Metazoa > Chordata > Mammalia > Primates > Cercopithecidae > Piliocolobus > Piliocolobus tephrosceles. The sequence continues at coordinate 69,001,442 of NC_045439.1, read as the reverse complement.
TAAGTTGTTCCAGCTGTCAACTGAAATACAACTGTATAAAATCTGAAACTTTCCCTATCAAAGTTCTCAATGTTAAAATCTCCCCCTGGTGGATTTTCAGAGCATGTGTTTTCACAAGTAAAACTGACTAGAATTTTCCAAAAAAAAAAAAATTGCCCAAAATTTCATATGTGTGAAAAATAAGACCTATTAATCTCAAAGTTCAGAGGGAAAAAAATGCAATTATTTAAAAGCTTGCCATCAAAAAAAATTCTAAGACTGAAGTGGAAAGTTTTGATTTACTCTAGTCTTATGTGCAAGTGTGAATATTGAGTTTTACAAGTTTTTCTTGTATGTCATTATCCTCTATTAAGTTAAGGCATTTTAATGGACTAAACATGCTAATTTCCTACTTAATTGCTTAGCAAAGAGAGGCATAATGTTTCAATTAGGAAAGAATGTTCCCCCACATGAGTGAATCTGCCATCTCTGTATTCTCATCTCTGTTAAAACTGTCGGTCAAATCAACAGAAGTCCAAGCGCAAAGCCCCTAAACCAGTTGAAATGTGCACACACTTGCTCTAGGGAAGGGGAAGTTTTTTTAAAATTGATTTTGTTTCAGCAGCAATCCCTCTTTCTTTCCTGGGAATACATTTTGGCTGGGATTTTGTGGCATCAATATAAATCACCTCAAAGCAGCTATTGCTCCTTTATCCTCTACCTAGTGACTCTGCTGACCCACCACTTGGCTACCCATTTTCCTGAGGTGGGGCAAAGGTGAGGCAGGACAAGATCATAGGAATGGAGTAGGAAAAAAACTACAGAGAAATATTCATGCAGAAGACAGCACAAAGCTGTCTGCAGTACTGATCGTCACATGTTTTGAACTGGGAAATGGTGGTCAGTTGTTAACAGAAAATGCATTTTCTTTGGTACCAAAATATCAATATCGATGACTCATCAATCCTAATATTTTTATAATAATTTTTTAACGTTAAATTTTTTAAAAATATGTCACTCCAAATTTCTAATGAGGGCTAGTTACTTTTAAATAATTAGGCAACATGAATAAAGGAGAAGACTGAGGCAATTTTTGGATTCATTGAGGAATTCATAAAACACAAAAATGACTTAAATTTGCTATTTATGTAATTTTGTGGTCTCAAAACCACCCTTTAATTTAATTTAATTTAATTTAATTTAAACCACCCTTACTAAACTGAGTTTAGTAAGAGATAAGACCACAGCAGTGTGGCATGATGCTTAAGAGCACAGGCCTTAGGGTAGATTGCTAGAGTGAAATTCGAGCTCTGACTGTTTTTAGCTGTGTGACTTTGAGCCAGTTATTTAACCTCTCTGTGCCTTGGTTTCTTCATCTGCAAAATGAGAGTAGTAAATAGTAACTTCCTCATCGTGTAGTTGGAAGGGTTAAATATGCTGAAACCATAATTGGAAAGTACTTAGTACACACAGATCCCACAGCTTTTTTTGTTCACTTTCAGACATTAAGAGTCTCATTTTCAGACATTATTTTAGAAATCCTTTTTAAATTGAAACTTTCATTTCTCACTGAACTTAAATCTCTTTGTCCCTGTACCAGCTCCAGCACGACCTATGCTTGGATCCTGCAGTAGGGAAGAGGGAAGTGGTTGATTCTTTATCACGTCTTTGTGGTATTTTTTCACTCCAACTCCCTCACTCCTTTCTCTGTCTTTGGTTCCTGCAGGGGAGAGGGAAAATCATTTGGGGACAGCCAAGTTCTTCCTTGAGTGGTGCAGTTATGATTGTTCATTGTGCCGTCTGTGAGTGCTTCTTTCTCTTTTCAAATTCTTCAGTGGGTTCTTCAGCATCGCCCACCCTGTTGCTGGAGACCAGCCACTGTGCCCTTGGGTGGCATGCCCAATATCCTCAGCCAGCTGGCTGCATTCCCCACTCAGCTACTGCTTGTTGTGCTTCACAAACTTCCCGCTGAGCATCCTTTCATCCTGGGGTGGAGCAGGCCCATCACTGGGCTGCCATCTGCCTGCCTGCCATACTGTCCATGCCAGTGCCTGAGAAACACCACCTCTGCTCCACTTTCAGTGAGAACCAGCTTTTTCCACCCCCATCTGTAGCCTTTTCTCTCCACTCTACCACCTGAAGCAATTCCCACTGGGCCGCTTGCTCACCTTTAAGGTTTCCAGGTAAGAATCAGGCATCAGCCTCTGTGTCTTGTCAAATGTTCAGGAGTACTACCAAGTTCTTTAAGTGGTCTTACAGAAGCCTCTGCAGTTTACTCATGGGGTAAGCACCCACTTTCCATCTCCTGTGGGAAGAAAAATGCACAGCACTCTGAGAACTGTCTCTAAGGAATTAATCACTATCAATCTTCCTTTCTACTCTCATATATGGAGGTAGGCAATGGGCTAAGGGGGTGGACTAAGGGGTGGACTAAGGGGTGGACTAAGGGGGTGTATCTCTTTAGAAAGTGGATACATTTCCCAGTTGCAGTCATCAGGATTGGAGCCTGGGGCCTCATTGGAAATTGAGACAAAAAACAAAAGTCAGGTCAAACTTAGACTGTGCATATGTAACATTCAAATATTTGGGTTATTTGAGTCAATGAGTTCAGTGATGAGTTTACCGTGTGGTAGACTAGATTGACTTCAGTATGATGTAGATAGACGTGATTAATACCTTAGAGTTATTTTAGCTGAGGGTGTGTCATGTACCAAAAACTGGTGAATGGAACAGAGTTCACAGTGTTGGAATTAGGGGACTCAACTGCATAGGCAGGAGGAAAACGAAAGGGTATCATGCACATAGAAACTCAGTATTTTTTAGACTGAATAAGTGAATGTCGGACCTACTGTATTAAGCTCTTAAGCAAGAGATAAAAATGGATTTTTGAAATCTTGGGGCTAATTCAAAAACAGTGTTTACATTGTAACCTATACCTCAGAAATTATTTTATATTAGCTAAATATGTGCATAGTGCTTACTATGTGCCAGACACTGTTTTAAACACTTTTAATGTATTTAATCCTTTCAACAATTCTACAAGATAGATGCACTGTTACTTCCTTTTACAAATGAGGAAAATGAAGCACAGAGGGATCAAACAACCAGCACAAGGTTAAAGTTATGGAAAATATGAGATTTAAGTCCTGATGTTTGGTGCCAGACTACACTTTGCTTTCACAAACATTATCTTGTGATTTATATCACAAATAAATCACATTATATAGCAATTATAAACTAATTCCAAAAGGTAGGCATATCGGACTCAAGCATACTCAATGAATCACTTAGCTATGGGATGATAGGGGCTGCCTAGAAAATAATAGACTGCTGTAGCTTCTGTTTCAGTTCCTTCTACCACCTTCTGATGGGTATGTTTTGTTTGCTATTTAATTTACATCACAACATGTTAATTTCAAGAATAAATTTATTAGTGTTTTTCTAAAAGTAAAAATAATTGAGCAGAAAATAAATCAGCAAATGTTACATTAAATAGAACAGACACTTATGGCCTGGAGTCTTTTCATTTTTAAGGTATAAAAAGCTTTTATTGCTTTTATCTTGCTTAAAAAGCAATGCATGCTTATGACTGAAAAATTAGAACATCTCTGCAAAAGGGAGAAGAAAGTATTCATAACCCAACTACCTGATGATAACCATTGTTAATATCTTAGTAACTGTCCTTTCAAGCCTATGCATATACATGTTCATTTAATGTGTGTGTATGTATTTGCATTGTTATTTATATAACATTTTTATTTTTGACTGGGGGAAGAGCAAAATTTTATTTTGGAATGAGAAAGGCCAAGGGGATGGTCAGAAAAGAATAAAGTGAGTGGTGTGGCATCCTCTCTCCATCTACTCAATGGCTTGGGTTAAACATCTGTGCTTCAAGTTCTTCCAAAGGCCCAACTGTTTTGTTTGGTTTGCATGTTTGCTTATCTTGAGAGTTATCAATTAAGCTCAGAATCCGTTAAATAAAATATAGCCTATCATCTGTCTTCATTATGACCTGGAAGGACAGAGTCCAATTTAGACTGCTAGCCCTCTTCACAAGCTGTACCCTGGAACTTGCCCCCACCGGCAGCCTGTCCTACTTCAATTTCCATTCCTGGCTTTGTCCTGCCCATTGAACAGGCTCATGTACATTAGGATAGATACCTGAATCCCTGTGGCCAAACTCATTCCTTATCTGCCACATCCTCTTCTAGTCACCTCTGAGCCTTTTCTTGGCCGTGTATTTGGCTCACACTTGCCCTGGAAGTGGATTTGGAGCCTCTGGGCAGGGAGTCATGGAGTCTAGAAGACTGTGATCTAGCATATGGTCTAGATGTGGTTTGCAGGCTCAGATTGGGCACTTGTTGGCTATGGGAACTCCTTCCCTTGCCGAGAAAGATGTGGCTAGAAGCAGGAAAGAACAAGATCTTCATGTATTCTCTATATGAGGTACTGATCAAAATAAATAATTTATTATTTACACCTAGAGATGTTCTCTAAATTATGACTGTAGAAAGTAAGTTAAAAATGGAATGTGTAGCTTTAGTATGCCAACATCTACATCTGCAGGATCCCCATGCTTTATGTGCACTGTTACCTTTGACTGGAACAACCTTCATCAGACATGTGCCCTTTTACTTTCAACTTATTCAGAGCTACTCAAATATCTTCTTACCTTCATCTAATCTATGCCAAGTACACCCACCCCTCCAGCACTCTGTAGCCTCTCACCCCTACTTATCTTCTTAGAACTTATCACTAAATGAAATTACAGTACCTGTACTTGTTAACTGTCTTTCTGCCCTACTAGAATTCCACAGAAAATTAAAATAATTTGTTACTATATCTATTGTGTCTAGAACAGTGCCTGCCACCCAGTGGGCATTCCATAAGTGTTTGCTGAATTAATAAGTAAATTACTAAGTTACAATTAAAAATATACATTACTCATACATAGATTAATTTCCGCTTCCTTTTAACTAAGAAATGGGACAAATAATTGGAAATAAGTCTGTTCTACTGCAGTCTGAATTTTACTTCCATAAAATAAAACACATACAAATAATTTTTAAAAATTAGGATGTGATACCAGAAACCAGTGCATTGGCTAATGGCATAAGCAGCAAAATCTTGGCTCAACCGAACAGTCAACAAAGAAGGAGTATAGGCCAGGTGTCCCCACTTGGGCTATGCTATCTTCTTACTTCCTTCTTCTGGCAGGAAAGGAGATGTCAGGCTGTAGGAAAGGAGTAGCACAGGCTGCTTCCTCAAGGACTAAGTAAAGTATCATTCCATACAGTGGGCAAAAGGAGACAGGGGCAGGGCCAGGTGCTGGTCAGGAGAGGCAGTCCACTCTCAAGAGGGGAGAGTGAGCTAAAGATCCAGGACCTCTTTCTGGACCACTGATGATAGTTCTGAGCTCCATTCTGACAGTTCACAGGCACAGCCCTCCATTTTGCCTCCAGCAGGAGAAGACAAGAAGATGGAGAGGCTGTCAACCTAGAACCAATAATGACCAGTTCCAACTTAATTGCAGAAAGGGAGAAAAGATTAATAATTTAAGTTGCTTCATTGTCTAAATAAAACCGTGTTTTGACTGATGAAACATGAACCTAGACTCCTGCCTGAGCATATTTAAGATGAGAACAAAATGACAGTATCATGGTGGTGGGCGTTTAGATGTCTACATTGTTTTCATCTACAAAACAGGCTTTCTTTCCACACCCCAGCTCTTTGCTGGGCTGATGGAGCTGATTGACAGATATAGCCAGCTCCAAAGGAACAGCCCTTTCTCAAGGAATGAATGATTTGCTGTAAGTATTTAAATCCTCTGCTCAAAATCAAACATAAATTGAAGTATCAAAAGAAACAAAAATATGGTTTATAGTTTTGAAAGCATTTATTTGTGATTTTTGCTAAAAAGAGAAATACCAAACATTTTTTTTTTTAAGATTTTGAGACAATTTTCGGGCGCGGTGACTCACGCCTGTAATCCCAGCACTTTGGGAGGCTGAGGCCAGTGGATCACGAGGTCAGGAGATCAAGACCATCCTGGCCAACATGTTGAAAACCCCGTCTCTCCTAAAAATACAAAAATTAGGTGGGCATGATGGGCGCCTGTAATCCCAGCTACTCGAGAGGCAGAGGCAACATAATCACTTGAACCCGGGAGGCGGGGGTTGCAGTGAGCCGAGATCATGCCACTGCACTCTAGCCTGAGCAACAGAGAAAGACTCGTTCTCAAAAAAAGATTTTGAGACAATAGTTTTAAACTAATGCAGTCCATCTTAAAATCCTTAACTAATAGACTTTATTACAGAAAAATGTATTACTGATAAGGACTATTCAAAATAATACAGATAACATGAATGTGCTCCTGTTCTGTTTTTATGTATCCATTATTTGTAATGGATACTTTCCTGTATGTGCTGAATTCTTGTTTTTAGAAACATTATTTTGTAGTAGAGAAAACATAGGGAAGAATATGAGTTGTTACAACATATAGGTCTTTCCTAAAAGCACAAAAAAGACTCTGTCATGCTGTTCACAGAAGAGGCTAATAGGAATATCAGTGGGCCAGGGTGAGTTTGCTGAGGTTGGTGATGAACTAAACCACAGGCTACCAAGGTTGCTGTGATTGGGTATTCCTGAGAAATGAAGTCCAGGATTGTTTCTTAGCCCTATAGCCACATTTGTGCTCTGGTAACTTTCTCATTAGACTGACATCATGTTAACTGCTTAGTGGCAGATGGTCCTTAAGTGACACAACCTTTGCTGTGGGCCATATTGCTGAGTGGTGTTAGCCCCTTATACTCAGTTTGGTCCCATCTGTCCAGACAGGTGTTTGTAAACCTGACTCTGATTCTGCTGCTACAGAGAATGTTCCAGGAAGTGTACCCTTTAATCCCTGGCCCCAGCCAGCCCTTTATCACTGGTATGGATTAGAGGTGCTCATTTGAGGATCAACATAGGCTCTGGTTGGAAAAACCACATTAGTAATGATTTTGACATAAGCAGAAGTTGAGGCCCTAATAATTACTATTCCACCAAAGCAACTGAGGCTCAAAACTGCAATTAAAAAGAAATGATCTTCCACACATGATGACTTTCACACTGCATGACACTATTAAATAACCATCATTAGCTACTAACGCATGTACTACCCGTTTTCCAGAGCCCTTTCTCTGCCAAGAAATTTAAGACCAAGAATGATGAATGAATGAGTCATCAGCACAATAATTGTTGATACAGGACATGCGAATTGAAATTATTTAGAATAATTTAAGTGTATAAGGAATTATTACACATAATGATATTCCTCAGCTAGTAAAGCTCTGCTTGTAAGGAGCCCACAGTTCATTTCTTTGCATCTACATTTTATAGTCTAGAAAAGAGGAAAGTACTATCCATGGGTTGCCTTGACAAAAGAAAACAAGGTGATTTGGGGCAGTTTTGTAGGTACTTCACTAGATGCTGGGGATAGAAAAATAAATAAAATATAAGCCCCTGGTCTCCACAAGCTTACAAATTTATGAGAGGGTACAGACAAGTACGCAAAAAGCCACAGTACAGTGTGATAAGTATAATAATCAAAGTGTGCACCTGGTACATGATAACACAGGAGAGTACAACTTGTAGGAGAAAGTTACAATGAGGGAAGAAAACCAGTCTGCTTAAGAATCTGCAACTTCCTAAATTGGAACATTTCATTCTCCCCTTTCTGGAAAACATGTCCTTCTTTTCTATCTAGAAATGTTGATATCACAGAGGCATAGGAAAGATGGTAACCAAAGAGGGCTGGAGGACGGGTAACTTATTTGGAGAAAACAAGTTCTTCCTAATCTTTTCAAGGTTTTAGACATGTGAACTTACAAAAAAAAAAAAAGTTTTTAACAAGACAGGAAGATGGTTGAGTCCTGACTATTCACTGACTGTGGTTTTTGCAAATTAAAGTGATCTCATGCCTATACCAGTTTTCCTGTTTCTTTAGAAATATTTACATTAAATTGAGATCTGAGGGGAAGATAGCACTCTAACTGGGCTCCTGCTTTTAATACAATTTGAAAATAGCTGCAACCCCAATCCACCTTTGTGGTGGCCCAGAAATGCCACGCTTTTTGTTTCTTTGTTTGTTGTTGTTGTTGTTCATAGATTAGGTCACAAATACAATAATTAGACGTACATGACTGGGCTGAGCATGGCGGCTCATGCAGGTAACACCAGTGCTTTGTGAGGCTGAGACAGGAAAATTGCTTGAACCCAGGAATTCCACACCAGTCTGGGCAACATAGGAAGACCCCATCTCTACAAAAACCTTAAAAATTAGCCAGGTATTGTGGGGCACACCCGTAGTCCCCAGCTACTCCAGAGGCTACGGTGGGAGGATCACTTGAGCCTGAGACATCAAGGCTACAGTGAACTGTGATTGTGCCACTACACTCCAGCCTGGGTGATAGAGCAAAACCCTGTCTCAACAAATAATAATAATAATAAAAAAATACATGACTGAAAAGATTTAATAATGCTTCATAGCTTATATCCATCTCAATCCCTCCTTTGTCTTTCTCTCATGTTTTTTAAAATTGAAGTAAAACTCCCATAATATAAAATTCATAATTTTAATCATTTTTGAAGTGTACAATTCAGGGATTTTTAGCATATTCACAATGCTATGCAATCATCACCACTATCTCATTCCAGAACATTTTCACCACCCAAAAAAGAAACCTCATACCCATTAAGCAGTCCTTCCTCATTCCCCACTGACTCCAGCCCCTGGCAACCACTAATTCGCATTGTCTCTATGTATTTGCCTACCCTTGGCATGTCATATAAATGGAATCAGGCTATACATGGCCTTTTGTGTCTGGCTTCTTTCCTTTTGTAATGTTTTCAAGGTTCATCTATGTTGAAGCATGTATTAGTACTTCATTTCTTTTTATGGTTGAATACTATTCCATTGTATGGATATACCACAATTTATTCATTCAGCAATTGATGGATATTTGGGTTGTTTCTAATTTTTGGCTATTATGAATAGTGCCGCTATGAATGTTAATACGCAAGTTTTTGTTTAAACACCTGTTTTCAATTTTGAGGAGTAAATAGAAGTGGAATTGCTGGCTCATATGGTCATTCTAGTTTAAACTTTTTGAGTAATCACCGAAATTTTTTTTCTAAAGTTGCTGCATCATTTTTTATTCCCACCAGCAACATATGAGTGTTCTAATTTCTCCACATTCTGTCTAACATTTATTTTGTGTTTTAAAATATTTTTTCTTATAGCCATCCTGGTGGGTGAAAAGTGGCATCTAAAAAAAAAAAAAAAAAAAAAGCATTCTCACGTCAGGTCTTAAATTTTCTTCTTTTGTATATGAGGCCACAAAATTGAGAGACGTTTTCCCTAAGATGAGCTGAAAGTGAACTTAATGAAATTCTGAACAATAGAGCTGTTTTTCACTGACTCCCATCATCCACTCCTCAAAGAGCAACCATGATCAAAGCCAAGGCATCTAAATAATGCCTGATGAAATTCAAGCTCCCAGAGGTACAGATAGTCAGGTGTCTTTAGTCAGTGATTGACAGAGGCATCTAAACCATCATAAGAGGCTTGGCTAGTAAAATGCTCTTCTGGGATTCTGGGACAATACCCACTCTCTTTTTTTTTTAACTTAATTAACATTTATTTTCTCTCCATATGTGCTGTATTTGTAAAGGAAAAATAAATATAGCTAAACACCAATGGTACATTCCACTTTAAAGAAGGCAATTTGTTCAGGTGAAACAATGGGTTAAAACAGTCTGAGCCTTATGAAACCTCAGATTCCACCCTAGCACATTCCTCATTAATAATTGCACACATTCCTATGAAAGTCTGCCATCATTTATTTTAATCTTTGATTGCTATCATCAACACACTACAGAAGTTATTCTTTCCTTTTCAAGACATTTAGTTTTGAGAACTAAAACACATACATTATATGTAAGTGATTACCTGTATAAAGCAACAGAGCATTAGGAATTATACTTTTTTGTTTTTAATTTCTGCATCCATTTCTTCATTCAGGACTGGTACAGACAGTCTCCATGAGGAGTTCAGCCTCTCCTTGGAGTTAAGTCTACTGAGAGGAGGAAAACTGAGACTCAGTACAGTGGGCACAGCCTGGTTGAGGAGAAGGAGAAACTAAGGAAAAACTGGAGACAGCAAACCTTGAAGGAGGCAGAGCAATAAGCTGCTGCGGGTCACTCTTCCTGTGAACAGACAAGTTTCAGATAAAGACTTGCAGGGATCTTACCGAGCAAAGCAACGTTTTTGAAAAGGAACAGGGGAGTTGCATGGAATGTGATTCTTCTTTCCACAGGAACCGTTGGAAAGCCCAAGAGACCCTAGGGTAGGAATGGTGGGAAGTCCCAGGGTTCGTTTAAAATCCTGATAATTGAACATCCATTCTTTCTTACAGGGAAACCGTTTTGATTCTTAAATGAAGTCAGCGAGCCTCCAGCTTGCCTACAGTGATGTCTCCTAATGGTTTGGGCACGTGACTCAGATCCAGGTCACACATCAAGCCTCAGAAAGAGCTGTCATCCTAGCACTTCCTGGAAAAATTCGAATGTCGCCCTGCCGTTCCTGTGGTTGGTGACAGGTCTGGTCATCACATGGCGGCAGCTCCTCACCTGGATTTAGAAGAGCTGAAGTCCCCGCCCGCCCAAGCCTTTAAACTCTCGTCTCCCAGAACCCGCCAACTCTCCAGGGTACAAAGTACAGCAGGGACGCGGGTGGAGCCCTTCCAAGCGGCGCAGCCTTATCTTTCCCGAGTGAACATCTAGGTGGATTCCCAATACCGCGCCTGGCACGTTCTGTAGGGAGTCTCAAGATCCTCCAGAGCTCCCAGCCGCGCGTCCTCGTTTCTGCAGTCGATATTCCTGTGGTAGACCCGGGGGGATCTGAACGCTACGAGCTTTATTAAGAGATTTGCAAATGGTTCACTCAGGTCCCTGAACACTTCCAACAGCCTAAGCTGCCTGCTGTGTTATAGTGCAGAACCCCCTAACGCACGGTGTTTGCCCTTTCTTCTCATAAGGCTCGCAGCTTAGGGTCAGTTTCCGCGACTCTAAGAGTAATTGTGTGGGCACCTGTGCTGGGGCCAGGCGCAAAGAAGGGAGTTGGACTGCGCGAAGAACGTCAACCTGCTATCAGACCGCTCATGCACTTTACACCGGCCATCTACTTCTCAGTCTGGAGGTTGAGCGCTCTGGGTAAGGAGGGCCCAGAGCTTTCCCGGCGGGTCTGCAAGGCAAGCGAGGGTGGGAAGAGGGAGAGTAGGGTTCTGGACTGCAGGACGGGAGAGGAGCTGGGGTCTCCAGAGAAAAGGGCAGCAATAGAGGGAAACTGAGATGAACTCCAGACATCCATGTTCACGGGTCCGTTTGAGTCTTTGCTTTGGTAGGAGAGGAGTGGGATGGGACAGAATCTATACCTTTGGTTCCCACCCGCTCTCCAGTAAAACCGAGGAACTCTCTTGGTTCATCTGAGAGAGAGATGGTACTGCGAGGGAACCCCGGAAGTAGCCACTGAAGTTGAGCAGAGTGCAGGACTGGGAAGGAAAAAGAATGGGGGGAGGGGGACAAGCCACCTATGTGCTCTCCTCCCTCTCTTTCTCCACCCCCACTCACTTTTTTCGTAGCTGCTGACGCGCTGGTGGTGCCTATTAATCATTCACCAGCCCAGAGCCGCGCCAGTCAATGGCTGTGCCGCTTGGGGCTCCCGCATCCTGGCCTCCCCTCTCCCCGGTCGCGTGTGCCCGAGCACCCCGGAGCTGCAAACGGCAGCGCCCAGGCAACCGCTGGGCTGTGCGCCCCGCGGGCGCCGGTAGGAGCCGCGCTCCCCGCAGCGGTTGCGCTCTACCCGGAGGCGCTAGGCGGCTGTGGGCTGCAGGCAAGCGGTAGGGTGCGGAGACAGCGCGCAGGCGGCAGGTGCACGAGGAGAGAGCCCCAGCCCTGGCAGCCCCACTGGGCCCCCTCAGCTGGGATGTTCCCCAATGGCACCGCCTCCTCTCCTTCCTCCTCTCCTAGCCCCAGCCCGGGCAGCTGCGGCGAAGGCGGCGGCAGCAGGGGCCCCGGGGCCGGCGCTGCGGACGGCATGGAGGAGCCGGGGAGAAACGCGTCCCAGAACGGGACCTTGAGCGAGGGCCAGGGCAGCGCCATCCTCATCTCTTTCATCTACTCCGTGGTGTGCCTGGTGGGGCTGTGTGGGAACTCTATGGTAATCTACGTGATCCTGCGCTATGCCAAGATGAAGACGGCCACCAACATCTATATCCTAAATCTGGCCATTGCTGATGAGCTGCTCATGCTCAGCGTGCCCTTCCTGGTCACCTCCACGTTGTTACGCCACTGGCCCTTCGGTGCGCTGCTCTGCCGCCTCGTGCTCAGCGTGGACGCGGTCAACATGTTCACCAGCATCTACTGTCTGACTGTGCTTAGCGTGGACCGCTACGTGGCTGTGGTGCATCCGATCAAGGCGGCCCGCTACCGCCGGCCCACCGTGGCCAAGGTAGTAAACCTGGGCGTGTGGGTGCTATCGCTGCTAGTCATCCTGCCCATCGTGGTCTTCTCTCGCACCGCGGCCAACAGCGACGGCACGGTGGCCTGCAACATGCTCATGCCAGAGCCCGCTCAACGCTGGCTGGTGGGCTTCGTGTTGTACACATTTCTCATGGGCTTCCTGCTGCCCGTCGGGGCTATCTGCCTGTGCTACGTGCTCATCATTGCCAAGATGCGCATGGTGGCCCTCAAGGCCGGCTGGCAGCAGCGCAAGCGCTCGGAGCGCAAGATCACCTTAATGGTGATGATGGTGGTGATGGTGTTTGTCATCTGCTGGATGCCTTTCTACGTGGTGCAGCTGGTCAACGTGTTTGCTGAGCAGGACGACGCCACGGTGAGCCAGCTGTCGGTCATCCTCGGCTATGCCAACAGCTGCGCCAACCCCATCCTCTATGGCTTTCTCTCAGACAACTTCAAGCGCTCTTTCCAACGCATCCTGTGCCTCAGCTGGATGGACAATGCTGCGGAGGAGCCGGTTGACTATTACGCCACCGCACTCAAGAGCCGTGCCTACAGCGTGGAAAATTTCCAACCTGAGAACCTGGAGTCCGGCGGCGTCTTCCGTAATGGCACCTGCACGTCCCGGATCACGACGCTCTGAGCCCTGGCCACGCAGGGGCCCTGCTCCAAAAAGGGGGAGAATGAGGAGAAGGGAAGACCGGGTGCGAAAGGGACGATATCCAGTGCACCAGGGTGCGGTCGGGATAACGTGGGGCTAGGACACTGCGAGCCTCTGACGGAGGGACCCAGGAAAGGCGCGCGACAATGGTAGAAGTGAGAGCTTTGCGTAGAAACTGGGAAGGCTTTCGGGCTGCCTTTTTCTGGGTCTTCTACTTTCTGTTCCTTCCTCCACTGCCTTTACTCCTCTGATCCTTCTATTTTCCCTACCCTGCAACTTCGATCCTTTCTTCCGCACCGTCCCGCCAGGGCAGATCACGAACTCATTAATAACTCAGTCTGATCCTCAGCCCCTCCAGTTGTTATTTCTGTTTGTTTAAGCAGAGCCACGGATACCGCCACTGGTTTCCCTTGGAGTTAGTCCCTAGCCGCGCGGGGCCGCTGTCTGGGTTCTGCCTGGTGCCCCTACTGGAGTCTCGGGAATGACCGCTCTCCCTTTGCGCAGCCCTACCTTAAGGAAAGTCAGACTTGAGAAAGATCTAAGCAGCCGGTCTTTTCGCCTACTCTTGGGTGAAGGTGCATCTTTCCCTGCCTCCCCCTCCCCCGCCCGCCACCACCATTCTCACTCCACCCAGAGTGGAGCCAGGTGCTTAGTAAAATAGGTCCCGCGCCTCGAACTCCAGGCTTTCTGGAGTCCCCATCCGAGCCCTCTTTTGGAGCAAAAAGGAGGGTCGAATGAGGAGTTTTTACAAGATTGCGAGGTCAGAGTGGGGGGCGCATAATAGGATTCACCTTTCTGCTGGGCGTTTTCAAAGACCAAGCGTTGGGCGCTCCCGGGCTGCGCGTTTGCGTTAGGCAGGGCAGGGTAGTGCAGGGCGCACCTTCCTCGGGGTTCGGGGTTCGGTTGCAGGGCTACAGCTCGCCTTGGCTTTCTCCCTTACCCAAGCTTCGGGAGGAGCCGACCCAAAAGTAAAAAGAGATAGGGTCTCCTGCTCCAGCGCATCTCAAAAGACCGGGCGCCAGGGGCAGGGGACCTAGGGCGACGTCTTCAGAGTCCGCCAGTGTTGGCGGTGTCGCCGCAACCTGCCGGCTCCAGAGTGGGGCCTGCCTGGTCTCTAGAGGGTTGCTGCCTTTCAAGCGGTGCCTAAAAGTTATTTTCTTGTTTAACTTATGTATTTATTAATTTATTTGTGGTGTTGGAAAATGTGTCTCTGCTTTCCTTTTCTCCGCTTGCCTAGCCCCAGGTCTTTTCTTTGGGACCCCGGGGGTGGGCATGGAAGTGGAAGTGGAAGTGGGGGCAAGCTCTCGCCCCACTCCTTGATCATCTCAACGCCTCTCCTCCGTGCTGGGCCCTCTTGTCTTATCCTTTCCTCTAGCTTTTCTATTTTTGATTGTGTTGAATGAAGTTTGGAGATTTTTCATACTTTTCTTACTATAGTCTCTTGTTTGTCTTATTAGGATAATAAATAAATGATAATGTGGGTTATCCTCCTCTCCATGCACAACGGAAAGTCCTGAACTCCTGGCTTTCCAGGAGACATATATAGGGGAACATCACCTTATATATGATTTGAGTGTATATATATTTACATATATATATATATATATATATACGATGTGGACATATATATACTTGTTTATCTTGCTCCATTGTCATGAGTCCATGAGTCTAAGTATAGCCACTAATGGTGACAGGTGCGAGTCTGGCTGGAACACTTTCAGTTTCAGGAGTTCAAGCAGCACTCAAACCTGGAGCTGAGGAATCTAATTCAGACAGAGACTTTAATCACTGCTGAAGATACCCCGGCTTCCTCTAGGTTCCAGCAGAGGCGATTCTTACATATGATCCAGTTAACATCATCACTTTTTTTGAGGACACTGAAAGTGGAATAATTTGGTCTGTGTTTAATATTACCAGCTACATTGGAAGCCTGAGCAGGTTGAGGCCAATCATTTTAATTATTTGTATTTCCTGTATTGCTTTAGTATGCTGGCTTGTACATAGTAGGCACTAAATACATGTTTGTTGGCTGATTGTTTAAGCTAGAATGTGTCACAAAGATCTGGAAATACTAAATCTGGGGTTCTCAGGTTCACTCATTGACATGATATACAATGGTTGAAATCACTACTGAAAAATACGTTTTGTGTATATTTGCTTCAACAACTTTGTGCTTTCCTGAAAGCAGTAACCAAGAGTTAAGACATCCCTAATGTTTTGTTTAAACTAATAAACAAATATGTTTTGGGTCATAAATCACAAAATTTAGATCTGTCCCTTAAAAAAATGTATATTATTACTCCTTTGGAAAATAGATTTTTAATGGTTAAGAACTGTGAAATTTATAAATCAAAATCTTAATTATTATCCTTCTAAGAGGATACAAATTTAGTGCTTTTAACCTGTTATCATTGTAATATTAACTCAATAAACAGATGTATTATGCTGTTGCAAGTTGCCTTTGCTATTTGAATTTTATTGTTTCAGTGGATTACTTGGTAACACACACACACACTCACACACACACACTAGCTTAGTTGACTTATGTGTCACTTAGATTTTAAGAAGAAAGTTTTCAGATTACTTTCAGGAATTTTACCAAGTTTGTGGTTATACCCTGAATTATTTTGTTAAAAAGAAAAGTCAGCTAGTTCAAAAAGGGAGAGAGAGGTGGACAGAGAGAAAGAAGAAAAAGTTGAGCCAGGATGAATAGGAAGCAATGCACTCAGTTGCACTCCGTTGTTACCAAACTAACTGGATGATGTCTTAATCTCTCACAGATAAAATTACTGTCTATCCTCATTTATAACCTCAGAGTTTGTTTTGGGAGCTAAGTAATTGCTGATTTACATCCTGAGGAAACATAACGGAAGGAGAAAACGATCTCCTAAAGATGTCCCAGAAGACAGTGGGTAAAAGAAATAGAAAAATCAGATTTTGACATAAGAAGACATATTTTCTGCCTTGTTCAGTGATGGCCATATTGATCTCTGGAGAATGTAAGAAATCACTAGGAAAGTTTTTTTTAACAGACTTTAAAAACAGCAGTTTTATTTTCATATCAAAATGAGCAAAAAGGAATATTTTCCAAGCAGGTAATAGCAGTAATTGCAGAAGCAGAGTTGGGGACGCAGAGTTCAAATGCCTTCAAGTACCCTGTAACTCTATGCTTTATATGGTTCTATACATCATCACAATATGACTAAGGATAACTGGACTTTCGTCATTTCTTTTTTTTCTCTCACTATGCAAGTCTCTTTTATTATTTTTAAAAGCTACAGCAAGGTGGGAAATTAAACTCGTAACTTAGATGTGCAGAGAAAACACATTTTGTCATTTGGTTTCAACTAATCTGAACAAAATTCCAAGCTCCTTCAAATACATTAGCTGAGCAAAAAAATTAAACAAATAGTCAAGCATCCAGTTGAGCTAAAAATTTAAATAGCCATGAAAAAATTAAAAATTTCATTTGAATAAGTTTGGACAGCCTCTCGGCTGGCCTCCTCTTTCTCTTTTGACATCCCTATAATGACTTTAGAATGAATATGCGGAAGAGGTTTTATGCATGCTACTGGAGGAAGGGATAAGGTCAAGTCCTTGGGAAAGGGGCTCTCTCTTCCTTTTGCTCTCTGGGGCCAGATCCTTTGTCTATCTGTCTGCTTCCTGGCTGCAGTTTGTTGAAGTCTGCAGCTGTCAGAGCCTGTGAATCAACCTCTCAGCTTGGGGAGGCCTGCACTTCAGTTCCTGTGGGCTGCAGCTTTCTCTGAGTCTTCTATGGTCCCAGTACAGCCCACGAGCCCTGTGGTCTCCCCCAGCCTCTGCTGAGGAGTGAGCTCACCCTGCCACAGAGGCCGCATGGTAAAACTCTTGGCTCAGTGACCACAGGGGACCTCAATGGCTGTAGACTGGCAACTCTTAGAATCTCCTCGACCTGACCATGCGTCTTTTTTTCTGTGGCTTTCAGGACTTCTTCATCTCTCTTTAATTTTGTCAACCTCACTTATTAAAACATTCCACTCTCCCTACCTCACTTTTACACTAGAGGAAAAAGATAGTAGTTTAATCCTTCAGTCTTACCCCTTGATGTGCTGTAGCAGGAAAAGTATTTAGTAATCCCTCCTGCCCCTCCCCTAAACACACACCTACCTGATTTCCAAGCATGTTTGTATTACCTATAAAGAAGTTGGAATCAAGCCCTCTCCCACCCTAATGTAATGAGCCTCTCCTCAGAGAGAGAGACTAAAATGAAACATGATTTATAGAAGTTAAAACATATTAGTTTAATGTCTGTGAATTACTATCTTTTTTATAAATGACCTTTGTGTTCCCAGAGTAGCATTTCCCAGGTCATCTTCTTAGATAGTACCCACAGAAAAGGATCACACTTGAAAACCTTTGACTCCTCATCCATTTTAACCCTGACCATTATACAAAAATGTTGAACATGTAATTTTGGCTTGAGAAAAAAGGCAAGAATTTCATCTGGAGAATAGTAGGGATGATTCATTTTTAAAATGGCAATATATTTCCAACCTATTTTAAACAAATAATAGAGATGTCATATTTGTATTGATCTGAAAACACTCTAACAATGGGATTCTGTTTTGAAAGTCTCATTCATTCCCTTTTTTATTCCAACGTACCACATCAGAGTGTGGTATTAAACTGAAGTAATTAATAGATGTTCACATAACTTTTGCCTGTAGCACACACATAACTGTGGTAGGTACTTGTAAAATACAGTATTGCAAAGTCTATGTTTCTCTCTCATTGGACCACACAACTTTGAGCTAATGAGAACCTCTTCCACATATGCAGATGGATATCTTTCTTTTCATTCAATAAATTTCAGTTTGTTGGCTTTAAAAGAATACAGTTTCCACAATGTTGAAATGGCATGGTTTCCCAAGGGGAAGGCAGACACAGAGATAATGTTGTAAGTGATCACTTAGTATTTTGTTACATATCTGGAGACAGGGTATTCGAGTGAGCATACTTGTAAAAGGACAGTGTTAGGAATGACCAAATACAGCCCAGCTTCTGATATCAACTAGAAAAGAAGGGGTTCTGCAAGTATGACAAAGTTGAGGAGACCTATGAACTGAATGAGCCAGTTAAATTTGAAATATCAAAATGCTTCCTTATCATACTACTGGGGAGAGAGGAGCACCATCTAAAGAAAAGATATAATTTTAAATAAACTCATTAAAACTTTGGTTAGAATGTTCACTTTTATAATAAACGTAATTACTGTCAAAACATACCTTAAATTCAACTGGATTAGCCAGAAACTAGAAATATTATACCCATTTAAGATTGAGACTACAGGAATGTTACCAGAACTCTTTGGAGTAATAAGGAACTTAAAACTTTAAAAATAAATACCTCTTTAAGCCAGGTTGATCTAAGTCTTCAATTTTGAGTGGACAAGAAGAATAAGAGAAAATGAGAAGTGGGAAATGCTATCAGCTAGCATATTAACTCATCACTGAATAACTCTAACCCACCCTCAGTGCCTACATGCTTGGAAATATTAATGAGGAAGACTTCAAGTATTCCCAGCTTTAAGAATTTAAGAATACAAAGACTATATGCTAGATTCCACTTAAAGGAGGACATGTTACATAGAGGAGGTCACTGTAGAACACTGTGTAAAAAAACAGTTCTCACTTTCAAAAAATAATATCTATCTCAAAAGGCAACTGACACTTCCCTTAAATTTAAAGAGAGAGAGAGAAAAAAACAAACAAAGACGTGATAGGCAAGCAGGATGATATTTTACAATAGCACACATGACTTCCATAACTATTCTGTGAAAGAATGTCCAAATATTGATGAATAATAACTTTCACTCTGTTCTTTCCATCTCCACAACCCTTGAACAACTATTAATCTAGCTAATCTTATTAGCAGTGAGAAAATGTCTATTCAAAGTCAATAATTAAGTTAAACATTTTCCTTTATGTCCAATGAGCCACTGTAACTAGCAAACCAAAATGTCTGTATGTCTTTTTCAAAAGACTTTCAAGTCTTCCTATATATAAACTCTGGTACCTGAAATTAACACACACACACACACACACACACACACACACACACAATTATTAATTAAACAAAAAGGAACTTCTTAGGCAGTAATTGGTGAAATAGAACTTCAAGACTGTCTTTTTTCCCTTTTCCCTTTTTAGGTCCCATTTCTACCCCTCCTTCCCTCAGCTCAGGACCTCATGTTTTCTGATTTTTCTCCACTTCTCCCAATAAAGTTCTTCTCAGAAAAGGATTTCCTTTGATTTATAGTTTACATAACTGACAAAGCTTCAAGTATTATTCCTCCAGAAGCAGGACTTTTTAATAAGGGCATAGTATCAGAAAATCAGGCAGCAGAATCCCTAAAATCGCAGGTTCCTGTAAGGCAAATGTTTCTCAACAAGTGATCCATAATTCCAACATCAGAATCATCTGAGAACTTATTAAAAATTCATGGCCTCTGTGCCTCACCCATAGATATTTTGATTAATTAGGTCTGGGGTAGATCTCAATTCTCAATGATTCTAAAGTACAATAAAGTTTGAGTACTAATAACTTAAGTGTTAAGAGCATGGAGTTTCCCATCAGCAGATGTGACTCTGTTTTGTTGTTGTGTAATAGTGGGCAACTGAATCATTATGATGCACATTTCACTCATCTATAAGGTCAAGATAATGACATCTCTTCCATAGGGCTGTTGTGATGAAACAATGAATGTCAAATGCCAAATCAGTCAGAACTGTTTTAGTGTGAAAACTCAATTAGCTCACACGAGTGAAAAGTCTTGAGAAGATCCGGCTTCAGGGTGCACTTGACCCACAACTCTCTAGAATCTTTTTTCAGTCTCCATTTCTCATCTCTGACTTGTGCCATGTTGGCTTCATACTCATTCTGGTTATTCCTTTGTGGTAAGATAGATGCAGAAAGTAAAACTTGTCTTCTTTCCAGGCTCAAATTTCAAAGGAAAGAGAATATGTTATTTTCTCTTTTGGGCTGTCTCAGAACCTTTTTCTGTTGGGAGGCAGTCCTCTCTGCATTTTTTGCCCTCCATATATTTTGCTTAGTATGCCAAGAATGTGAGGCCCTGACTGCTGACTGTTCTGTACCTGGATTATTTCTCAAGGTTGTGTTTGCAGCAACCAATCTTGAGCGATCAGCTAAT
>NC_045439.1:68921055-68978555 GCF_002776525.5 Piliocolobus tephrosceles | reverse complement strand
AGTCTGTTTGCACATCCACTAAGGTTACAGTTCACTATGTATAGAGAAATTTTGAGGCCAAACTTAGAATATAAAAGGAGGCATCTTTGGGATAAACAATTCCTCCCTTTTGGTAATCACTCAATGTTGAGAGATTGACCAAAACTTTAGGCATTGATGTCACTCTGTCACCATTTAAAAGTGTACTTATTTGGTCTTAAATTTTACTGGAAAATAGTAGGAAAGCAGGTTTGTAAGGTGGAAACAAGGACTTCAGGTTATTTTTTGTTTAGCAATTTCCCCCTTTTGGTCAGTTTCGCACTTAGGTGAGAGTATGTCCAAAACATAGTGCCTTCGTGCCACACTCAGTTACCATCTTTCTGAGTTTCTGGTCTCACCACGTCATTCACAAGTTAAGGTGATCACATTTTTCCTTTGAGCTTTTATCACTACAGTTGAAGAGAGATCATTTGACATCGTTGAGATGGCTGCATGCAAACATTTAAAACTTTTGAGAGAATACAGTGCACCAGGGAGACTATTATGTATATCAGGAGGATAATACCAAGAGTTTGGGGTGTGCTCCTTAGCCAGGTCCCAGTGAACCAAACCAACTAAAATCAAATAGATCAAAGAATGGGCTACATAAAATGTCTACCATTTTCAACCAAGCAGTCTGCTCATTAATCCCCTACTACTGAATCTCCGTAACACCCAATGTATGCCTCTATGTGCAACTAGAAGTATCAGCAATGGCCAGTACTTTTTTGTTTAGCCAGTAAGTCATCTAGATCAATTCTGTTATTTAGCATAACTTTAACAGGAGAATTTTAAATTCGTTGTGAAACCATAGCCTTTGCAGTACAATCTGTTATAGAGCCCAGCGTGAGGGATAAATTTCTAACTATTGCCTCATTTACTCCAAACCATGGGAAAAGAGACCTAACAAATGATGCCCATCCAGGCGGGCAAAAGCCTCCTGGCAATGTACTCTTTAACTTATGCAGGCAATGTTCTCTTTAATCTATGACATAGGTTAAAGAGTGGACCAATGTTTTGTTTCTGATCAATTATGAAGCAACAAAGATGCCATTGATTCTGCCTTGTAGCCTCTGGTCTAGGTGTTGAGAACATATTTCTAGGCCTCACAATGACCATCTATCCAGACCCCTGAAGCTAGAGGCTCAAAACCAAACACATACATAAGCTCACCGTCAAATCAAGCAATTATTGAATTGTATTTCACCAACAATTTTGAAGCCATTCCTATTTTACCAACAACTTTGAAGCTAGCCTTATTTACCAAACATTATCATCTACAAATAACACATATAGACACACAGACATAGAGACACATAGACAGAAGCAGATTTACAGCTTTCATAAAGTGTTCTCATTTGCTGGCTTTCAGTTTTTTCCCCCCATTCAGACTCTCTCTCTTTCAATTGCCCTGTTTCATTGCCCTAAGCAATTGTTAGCTAGGCAGCTCTAAATTTGCACTTCTAAAGGGACAGCTCAGGTGAAACAAGACACTGTATATTTCAAAAGCACATAGCTAAGATTTTAGGCCGAAATATAATAGCATCATTTGTTCAAACCAAGGAAAACCTGATGTAAATGAAAGTTCAATTAAGAGGAAATGGTCAGAAAAGCACCTTAAAGAAAGTATGACTTGTTATGTAAATGTAAAACAATGGCAGGCATTTCTAATGAACACAAACTTATATATGGAGGTTTCCTTTATGGATGTAAATTTATTTTACTAAAAGGTTTCAAGATAGCCAGTTAAATACCAGAAAAGTGCATTTTGGAGATCAATTTAGTTCAATAGGTAGGTAGCCTTTTCAGCTACTATTTCTTAGATAAAATTACTGAGTTCAAGGTGTAGCCCATTAAAAAAAAAATAGGGCAAAGACAACTTTTTGGTTTTTTTTTTTTTTTTTTTTTTTTGAGTCAGAGTCTAGCTCTGTTGCTCAGGCTGCCAGGCTGGAGTGCAACAGCATATCGGCTCACTGCAACCTCCGCCTCCCGGGTTCAAGTATTTCTCCTACCTCAGCCTCCCAAGTAGCTGAAATTACAGGTGCCTGCCATCACGCCTGGCTAATTTTTGTATTTTTAGTAGAGACAGGGTTTCACCATATTGGTCAGGCTGGTCTCTTGGTCAGGCTGGTCTTGAACTCCTGACCTCATGATCCACCCGCCTTGGCCTCCTAAAGTGCTGGGATTACAGGTGTGAGCCACCGCATCGGGCCCAGCATTTTCTGTACCTCGAGTTAGCATGAATAGATCTGAAAAAGAGAAGACACAAGCCTACTTTGCCTGAAGGCCTACTTTTTAACTTTTTTTTTTTTTTTTTTTGACGTTTACATGGTGTGGGAAGGCTGGTTGCCCCAACTTAATCTTTATTTATTTATTTATTTATTTTTATACTTTAATTTCTGGGGTACATGTGCAGAACGTGCAGTTTTGTTACATAGGTATACACATGCTTTAGTGGTTTGCAGCACCTATCAACCCGTCACATACATTAGGTATTTCTCCTAATGTTGTCCCTCTCCTAGTCCCCGACGCTACGACAGGCCCTAGTGTGTGATGTTCCCCTCCCTATGTCCATATGTTCTCATTGTTCAACTCCTACTTATGAGTGAGAACATGCAGTGTTTGGTTTTCTGTTCTTGTGTTAGTTTGCTGAGAATGATGGTTTCCCGCTTCATCCATGTCCCTGCAAAGGACATGAACTTATCCTTTTTATCCTTTTTTATGGCTGCATAGTATTTCATGGTGTATATGTGCCACACTTTCCTTATCCAGTCTATTATTGAGGGACATTTGGGTTGGTTCCAAGTCCTTGCTATTGTGAGTAGTGTCACAGTAAACATATGTGTGCATGTGTCTTTATGGTAGAATGATTTATAATCCTTTGGGTATATACCCAGTAATGGGATTGCTGGGTAAAATGGTATTTCTAGTTCTAGATCCTTGAGGAATCACCACACTGTCTTCCACAATGGTTGAACTTGTTTACACTCCCACCAACAGCGTAAAAGTGTTCTTATTTCTCCACATCCTCTGCAGCATCAAAACCACAATGAGATACCATCTTACGCCAGTTACGATGGCGATCATAAAAAAGGCCTACCTTTTATAAACACGTTATTCAAGATAGCTTTCTTTTCGACTTTGGGGTGGGATAGTAACTTAGTCAAAAGGTCAGCAGATTTAATTTTTCTTATCAATTAGTTACTTACATTTTTTATTGATCTTTTATAGAGTCTTTTTTTAAAAGCAATAAAAATACTGAAATCTTTGCAGAAGCTTTTGCACATCAAGAGGCATCCCCTAGATAAGACTAATTTGGAAGCCCTCATTTTCAAATGCACTCTTCAATGCAGTGTTGTTCATTTGGAACATTCCACTGTAATTTTAAATTATCTTTAGTAAGATTTAGTCATTTCTATAAGTATTTGCTGCTTCTGGGGCCTAGAACTTATACCTATAAATGTGGGCATACCTGGAAGGTAGAGTACTCAGTTCTTTAGAAATTAAGGATCTTGCCTATAATCCCAGCACTTTGGGAGGCCAATGTGGGCAGATCACAAGGTCAGGAGATCGAGACCATCCTGGCTAACACAGTGAAACCCTGTCTCTACTAAAAATTCAAAAATTAAATTAGTCGGGCATGGTGGTGGGCGCCTATAGTCCCAGCTACTCGGGAGTCTGAGGCAGGAGAATGGTGTGTACCCGGGAGGCGGAGCTTGCAGTGAGCCGAGATTGCGCCACTGCACCCCAGCCCGGCCGACAGAGCGAGATTCTGTCTCAGAAAAAAAAAAAAAAAAAAAAAAAAAAAAAAATTAAGGATCTCACGTTTACCTTGAATACTGGCTTTGGCTCTCAGATCTCCCTGATCAAATTAGCCAATGATCTTTCCCTACCTAAGCACACAAGTAAAAGAAACAAGGGGGATAGACACAAAAGTCTCTGCAAATTTCTGAAAGCTGCAGTTTGCACACTCTGCAGTATTACCATTTACTACCAGTTTCTGTCTGACTCAGTCAGACATCTGAGGCCTCTAACTGAATCCAAGCCAGTTAATTATTGGATCCAATTCAATTCTGGACTTGGTTCAGTTTCTCTTGTGATGTCCAAACACAGTTTGGATCAGAAATGTGCTCAAACAAACTCGGATAGCTCAAAACACCAATTTGTGGAGCTTCAGAATCAGAGAGAGAGAATTTAACCATAATCTGAATCCCTAGTTGCAAAGCAGTGAACACAGTGGGCCTGGTGGGTACCTGGCTTGGTCATTCGGTACTCCTGGTAGTCACTTGAAGTGCTTCTTCAAATCCCACTTCTGATACCATCTGTTAAAAGAAAACCCTTAAACAAATTAAATTTAACTAAGTTTAATTGAGCAAAGAACAACTTGCAAATTGGGAAGCCCTCAAAGTAGAAAAGGTTCAGAGAGCCTCTAGCATAGTCACATGGTGGAAGACTTATGAACAGAAAAAGGAAGTGATATACAGAAAAAGGAAGTGAGGTACAGAAGCAGCCAAATTGGTCATAGCCCACTGTTGGCCTGATTTGAACAGTTTGAACAGTTAGGCACCTTTGATTAGCCAAAACTTGGTAACTGGCACAAGAGTAGGTTACAATCTGTGTACATATCCATTTGGGTTCATTAAGGACAGAGAAACCTTTAAGCCAAACTTAGAATATGTAAGGAGGCAGCTTTATGCTTAATTTTTTAACACTATGTACCATGGGCAGGTTATTTGTTCACTCATGCCTCATACTGCTTAACTGAAAAATGAGAATAAAAATAATTTCTGTCCCACAATATTAGCAAAGTTATGCTTAAATTCTTTCAGCATTTTTACTTTAATAATCATTCTTACTTATATAACTATCATAGAGATACCAATAGTTCAAGAACACCGAAAACCCATAAACATGTTTCTTTTTACTTATGAAGATATGGTGAATATGTTCTAATTAACAGGAATTAAGTAAGAAATATTAAAATAAATATTAAGTACTAACCCCTTTGATAGCTATTAGAATAGGACAAATCCTTGGAGTTTAAGAAAGCTAAATTTTAGATGAGTAACATTAGTTCAGTCCCATAAACTACTATAAACAGATTTTAGGACATTCGTAATAAGTAAGGATTTTTTCCCCTCTATTTAAACTAGTAAATTCTGCTATAGCAGTAATGTATAGTAATTGAAAAGCATTAAACGAAATCTTTTAATCAGGCACTTTTCCTAATTAAGTGGTCATACTATTTATCAGAATGCCAATTAAATAGAATTCACTGAATTATTCAAGAGAATAGAGTCTGGTTAAGGAAAGAGGAGAAATTCAGAAAAAAAAAATACTTCTCAAATACTGAAAACTGATATTACAAAACTGTAAAACAACTTATTTTCTTGTAAATTATTCTTATAAATTATCTCATTGAGTCCACAAGCAGAAGAATGAACATACAAAACAAAGAGGTAAATAGGCAAAATAAAATTTCAAACAGCTGTGGAGACTTTAAAGCTGGGGTCTACCAAACATTCCTCTCAAATGAGTGCTGTCTCACCTGCAGCTGCATCTTGTCTCATTTGCAAACCTAGGATGGATCCATAAGAATGAAATTGATGATTGCATCAATTTCTCTGAGTTTTAATCCTTTCCTTATGATAGCATATTCTCCAAAGTGAGAATCTCTAGAATCATCACAACCAACATCTGGTTAC
This sequence comes from Piliocolobus tephrosceles, assembly GCF_002776525.5. Taxonomy (NCBI): domain Eukaryota; kingdom Metazoa; phylum Chordata; class Mammalia; order Primates; family Cercopithecidae; genus Piliocolobus; species Piliocolobus tephrosceles. Next base: position 68,972,832 of record NC_045439.1, on the reverse strand, counting down.
ATTCCTGTTCGAGATAAAATAAAACTGACTCCACTCTTAATTGAACATACATTCCAAATTTCCTTTCATTTTTCTGACAAAAGCACGGGAAGGAAAAAGGGCAAGAATATGGCAAACCAAGTGAAGGGTTCTTGCAAAAATAACCAGCCATGAGGAAGATGGAAGGTCAACCAGGATTTGCTTGGGCAAGACACAGTTTTTGTTCTCATTTTCAAAAACACAGATGGAAGAAACTTGATTATCTAGTTGTTTTCTATTGGCCTATAAATTCCTCAGGGGACATTTCCTCAACGTCTGACTGTCCATCTACCACAACTAAAGGGCAACAGTACACAATAGTTAGGAACAGGAACTGTGGCACTCAGCTGCTTAACAGCTGTGTGACCTCAGGTCAATAACTTCATTTCGTCATCTTAGATTTAGTTTTCTCATCTATAAAATGGAGCAAATCAAGGTACTTACATCATAGGACTGTTGTGAAGATTAAATAAGTTAATATTTGCAACGTTCTTAGACAAAAAACTTGACACATGGTCAGTTTTTAAGCACTCAACAAAATATCCTTATATTGAATTGGCGGGTTTATTAGGACAAGGCAAAACTTTGAAGTCATTGATGCTGGTATTGGGAACCACCGCCTATCTGTTGAGAGTCTCTCTCCCTGCTTTTGGTCTTCTAGTCTTTCTCATATAAGCATGTTAAGGCAAACTAAATATGGCTTGAGAAGGACCCTGTACTTGTATATTTGAGTCCTGGTGGATGAACTGTAACCTAGCTTAACAGACAAAATTGAAAACCTAACAGGAGTATGTGCCTGTAACAATAACTGAGTCTTGGCCTATCTCAGCGGCCACACTTCAACCACTCATAAACTGCTAAGTGTTCAAACCATGTTCAAATAAGGTAAACGCCAACCTGTAACCCATCCAGCTGTTTCTGTACCTCCTGGCCAATTTCTGAACATCTTTTCCCTTTTTTTGTCTATAAGTCTTCTTCCACCACTTGTCTGCACTGGAGTCTCTGTGAACCTGCTGTGATTCTGGGGGCTGCCCGATTCACGAATTGTTCATTGCTCAGTTAAATTCCTTTAAATTTGATTTGGTTGAAGTTTTTCTTTTATCAAGCACCTCACACTCACATGTCAACTAATTTTCCTGAAGAACAAGTTATTGATGACTTAAATTATTAATTCCTTTATTCCTAGTGTGTTGGCTTTTTAAGGGAAGTAACAATGATTTTCTAACTTTGCTGCACATCAAACATACCTGGGAATCTTTTAAAAGCTTTAAGTCCCAATGCCCAGCTTTAGAAACTTCTGAAAACTAGGCCTAGGCATTCATATTTAAACCAGGTTTCCTTGAAACTCTGACACTGGCAGTGTCAGTAACTGGTATTTGGGAAACTTCAAGTATAGAAAATTTGAAACGCTTCACAGAGGAAAGTACTGCATTTTTAGTGAAGGAGTTTTGAGTGCTGTGATTAGTCTATTGGTGGTGAAGGAAGTATATTTTTTGCAGCATGGAAACCTCTTTTGGCTGTTAAAATTGCATTATGCCATCATTAGTGTTGCTTGGTAACCCGAATGGTTCTTCAGAAGCCTTCCTGTAAACTTCCCCAGTACGAGAGTGTTGCTGCCAACCCTTTTTTTACTGGTATCATTTTCAAGAGTAATAGAAATATTTATTCTGATATTCCTCTTTAATATTCTTCCTGCAAATACTGCTCTTCAAGGGAATCAGACTTATTAAATGAGTACATTTCCATAGCTTTCCTTTCTACATCCTTCAGTACTCCCTTGGGTATTGGTTCATGCTCCATCAGTTATTTAAAATTAAATAATGAGTAAAAAAAATACTTAACCTTCTGCACCTTTTTCTAGTCATCTCATGTAATTATCATATGCAATATAAAAATCCAATTTACAAAGTACTTTGAGATCCCTGAGCAAAAAGGGGACTTTGTTTCTTGGGTGTTTTAGTTTATTAACTGCTGTAAGGAATAAAGAATATACTGAGGCCTGAGAAAGTTGTGGTTGTGACTAGTGGGATTAATATGATGATGATGAGAAGGGCTATTATTATCTCCATCATTCTTATTATGACCTCCTGGCTGGGCAACTGTAGTTAGCAGCTTCAAAGTAGTGGCTTATTAGCTTTCAGATGAGAAACTGTAGGGTCTCCCTGAATATTTAAGGCCACGATAAGAATGAAATAGAGAATTAATGACTTGGAAAAAAATCAAAATGACAGATATGGCTTTGAAAGGAGAATATAGGATCTATCTTTAATATATCGGGACAATATTTAGCCTAGGCATAAAAGTATAGTGGATCAAACATCAAAAAATAGCTCAAATAAATGTAGTGTTTCATTTGTTTCCCATAAGCTACATAAAACTAGAAAAGTAAACATCGACTAATAATGTGGAATAAAAGACATTTTGCAAATAACTTTTCAGCAGTAGGAAAACCCTTTTTTCATTTGGTTTAAAGTGTTAAAGGAGGAAAACCAATGCTCATAAGACCAAATGTACTTAATGTATTTCTTATAGTTTTTAGTAATACATAATAAAATATTTTTAGTACTGGGAACAACTTCTTTACAAAAGTTACCCCTCTTCATTACGATTGACTATCATGTTTTGTTATGACTTAAAGGTTACTTCTAAGTTAGAAAACATGTATTTTAATATTATATTCAGTAGGTCAAAAATTCATATAATAGTCTTAGAAATCAAGAATTTGTGATAATATGACTCTAGAAATACCTTGACTTGGCATCGTTGTTTTAAATATTGCTCCTCAACAATGTTTTATTTCTTTCAGAAACATTGTAAATTTTAGATAGTAAATTTGCACTTGTGGATTCTTAAATTAATATTCTATTTATTTTATTTCATTGCTGAAATAATGTACTATTTGTGGATTAACATCACTAGGCAAGTAATATTGGTTAAGGATACTTTTCACAACACAAGCGTTACAATAAAAGGCTCCTTAAAAATATGTTTTTATATTACCTTGGGATTTGCTTTTTTATGAATTCAGAATACACTTTTATGAGCCATCATTCATATCGGCCAAGAAAGTCCCCTCTTTGTTGTTAGGAATTGAATATTATTTGTCTTTATTTGTAGTCTAAATAAAAAATCTCAGAAATTTTTAGTATGAAAATGACAAGACATTGAGAAATATTAATTTATTTCACATATTTAGAGAGATATTTGGTAGCACGAGTGCTGATACATTTATTAAACAAATTCCTAACATAATCTGATTTTTGTTAGAGCACATGAGTCTTCAGGTTATCATGAAAATTACCCTAAATCTTATAAATTGGATAGTGAATGATTTACAGATTTCTTAGTTGATTTATGTGTTGGTTGAAAAATAACTAAATTAGGCCGGGCGCTGTGGCTCACGCCTGTAATCCCAGCACTTTAGGAGGCCGAGACGGGCAGATCACGATGTCAGGATATCGAGACTATCCTGGCTAACACGGTGAAATCCCGTCTCTTCTAAAATACAAAAAAAAAAAAAATTAGCCGGGCGTGGTGGCTGGTGCCCGTACTCAGCTACTCAGGAGGCTGAGGCAGGAGAATGGCGTGAATCCGGGAGGCGGAGCTTGCAGTGAGCCGAGATGGCGCCACTGCACTCCAACCTGGGCGACAGAGTGAGACTCTGTCTCAAAAAAAAAAAAAAAAAAAAAGAAAGAAAGAAAAGAAAAATAACTAAATTAAAAATCTACATCATGTTTCTAGATTCCCATTTCCAGAATTTATTTTCTACCTCAGTGTCCAAAGTTAAATAAAAAGATTCATCAAAGTTATAAATAAAAAAAGTACTAGCATAATTTAGGGGAGAATATAATTCTTTTTGCACTAAGCAGTGCTGTAAGGAAGTAAACTAGAATTGCGTTTAAACAAGTCAACATATTTAAGTTTAAATCTTAACATCTAAGTGTAAATCTGAAGTAGACACAATTATTCTTGCTGCATATTTAGCAACAATTTAATTAGAAACTCCTTTTTTTTTTTTTTTTTTTTTTTTCAGACGGAGTCTCGCTCTGTCGCCAGGCTGGAGTGTAGTGGGGCAATCTCAACTCACTGCAACCTCCGCCTCCCAGGTTCAAGCTATTCTCCTGCCTCAGCCTCCCGAGTAGCTTGGACTACAGGCGCATGCCACCATGCCCAGCTAATTTTTGTATTTTTAGGAGAGACAGGGTTTCACCTTTTTGGTCTCTATCTCTTGATCTCGTGATCCACCCACCTTGGCCTCCCAAAGTGCTGGGATTACAGGTGTGAACCACCACCCGGCCTGAAACTCTCCCTTTTTAAAATTAACAATTGTCACTGCCTTTGAAAGAGCCTTTCTTTCTTTTAAGGGTAGTTTTAGACCCACAAAGGATAGATAAGTACTACAGTTTCTAGGTTAGTATTTGAAATAATGGATCAAAGTCAATGTAATGGTTTCTAAAATTTTGTTAAATTTTAGATCCTCTTTGAGTATGAAATCCTTTTTAAAAATCCCATTTTGGGCAGGCATGGTGGCTGACATCTGTAATCCCATCACTTTGGAAGACTGAGGTGAGTAGATCACCTGAGGTAGGGAGTTGGAAATCAGCCTGGCAACATGGTGAAACCCTGTCTCTACTAAAAATACAAAAATTAGCTGGGCCTGGTGGTGTGTGCCTGTAATACCAGCTAGTTGGGAGGCTGAGGCAAGAAAATTGCTTGAACCCAGGAGGCAGAGGTTGCAATGAGACAAGATTGTACCATTGCACTCCAGTCTGGGTGACAGAGCTAGGCACCATCTCAAAAAAAAAAAAAAAAAAAAAATTTATCCATATGGCATTAAATATTGTGACAAACATGGAAATGCAATAAAGATACGGTTGTTAGTGAACAAATAATGCTTGTCATTGTGTTCTCATTCACACAAGAAACACTTCAAATTACCTACAACCTAGAACAAAACAGACAAGTTCCTACTTTCATGGGATTTATATTGTAATGAGGCAAGACAACAATGAACAGATACAGTAAATAGAAACATGTTAAGAGCTATGATAAAGATAAAACAAGGGATATGAACTAGATTTCTGGGACACTAAGATTGAGTGGTCAGAAAATCCCCTTCTGAGTGGACGATATTTAAGGCAGGTATTGAATGACATGCAGGAGATTGTCCTGGGAAGGTCAGAGGGAAAGGACACTCCCAGCTGAGGACCTAATATGTGAAAGATATATTCCAGAGACAAACTGGAGATTGAACAGAGGAGGCTGAGCCAGGAAGGGAGACATGACCAGCAAGCAAGGAGGAAAATTAGCAGAGGAACCTGTTCTATATAAAGGAGTGGTGAACAACGTGAAATGCCTATGAGAAATTTAGTGAGATAAGGACGATCAAGTGACTATTTGATGGAATGTAGGTTGTTACTGATCTAATATTGCACAGTTTCAGAAGAATAGAGAGTGGTCCAAGGAAAGAATGAAAGGGAGAGAAAATGGTTATAGCAACATAGTCAATACCTTTTGAAAAGTTTTCTCCAAAAGGGAATGGAGAAATAGGGTAGAAGCTGGAAGACAAAATCAAAGACACCTGCTTGTGTTAGTGGAATAAATCAGCACAGAGGGATAAATTGGTAAACAAAAGGATTTTTCAGAATGTGAGTCCTGAATTGGGAGAGGCACGTGTTCGAGAGCATGCACGCAGGGCCTGGTTTTGGGAGAAGCAGGGATGCATCACCTCTGGTAATGGAAAATATGAGAAAGTGGGTGCACAGAGGGTGATTTGCATCATGGGATGGAGGTTGGAAGATTGAGGAGATATGAAAATTGTGACACAATCTTGTTTTGGAGAAGTGAGCATTGGTTAAAGTATAGGGGTAACAAATCAATATGGAATGCCCAGTTAAGATTTGTGGTCCTGAGTTTAAATTGAGATCAGTCAGGAGAAATTCATGCTTTTCTCCAGGCCTGTTCAGCTTCCTGTGTGGAATAAAAGATAACCAGAGTTAGAGGTTTTTTACGGAAAATAAAATGGTGGAAAAGAAGAGCAAGAGAGTTAAACGCATTTTTTGAATGTTGCTATAATGATGTAATACGAAATATCAGGTGAATAAAGAGGAAAAAATGAGAGAGATCACAAATAACAAACAAGAACAAAGATTGGTGATTTGGAGAATTCGTTAAGATCAAAGCATAGCTGGACTGGGAATGAGAGAGAAAGATGGGCAGGAAGTTTGAAGAATTACATACAGAACATTGGGGGAGTGATATAATTATCAGTGATTTAAAAGGTCAAGAGTACAACCGTGGGGGTGGGTAACTGCTGTATGATAGGGGAAAAGGACACTGAAAATGGGGTGGGAGGCGGCCAAAGAACTGAGGCCAGGGTGTTGGAGGAGTTTTTCATGAGCATATTGAAGTCACCAATAAAAATGGCAGATATAGGAGTGGAGAATATGACAGATTCACGTAATGAAATCTTCTGTGGATAAGAGGAAGGGGCCAGGAGGTTAGTACATGCCAACTGTAAGAAAGGTGGTCTAATACGAGCTTCAAATAAGTCTGCATATTTCAGGTGGGGAGAAGTGACATGGAAGCACAAAGAAAACAGACACCAACTTCATTATCAAACCCCAAAGGTTATCTGCATTAGTGACCAAATTACTATATTTACATCCAAATAAACCACATTGTATTGACAACACAAAATCTACTCCATCAGTTGTTATAGCTAAAAAGGGGTAGTATTTCATTTGAGTTTCACCCTCCTGTCTAATTTTTATTCCATAGCATAAAGATATTTGACCTTACTCACAGAGGTACTCTAGAGAATAGTTAGTTATTAGTATTTGAAATTATTATACATTCAACTCTATGTTCATTTTAAGGTTTGCCTTATATGAAATAAACATTGAAATCTTAGGGTATTACACTGGCAGAATAGAGAATTTTGATATAATGACCAGAAAAGAAGACTAGGAAGGCACTTTATTCTCATAGGTAATAAGAATGCACGCTCATCCTTTCCTTTCCTCTTTCAAACTGCAAACATAACAATTTAACTCTAAAGAGCTGATCTTCCCTTGGCTGAGTGAAGCTAATAATGCAAAATAATCAACGTATCTAAGGTACAATTTACAGGAACAACTTATAATACACACACCTTCCAGTTCTTTTGACAAACGCGTTTGCTCCGACACCCTATGTTAGATCTATTTCTATGTCTTTTTTTTATAATGTATCTCAGAAAGAGGGTAAGGAGAATTCGTATTCTACAACACAACAGTTTGTTTTTTCATTTCACGTTCATGATTACTCAAGTCACAAATGACATATGATGCAAAGCAGTAATATATGTTTGCGCCTGACAGAGGACATTTTTCATCTTGCAAGTTTAGGTTACAGCTTCAGCAGCAGGTGTTGTGAATCTCAGTGAAGTGAAACGAGCTTCTAACTCACTTCTCAGGTCCGACACACTTCCGAGTATTTCATGGCATCAGAAACAAAAGGAGCAGTCTGCCTTTTCTACTGTCTAAAATTTCTCTACATCATGAAAGTCTTCAGCTTCCTTCTAGGCTCTATAAGCTAGGCTAAATCATGTTGCTGTGGTGGTTTTTGTTTCTTCAGATTAGAGCCTAGTTACCTAGAACCCAACTTTCCTGTCCTTTGCCACCTCTTTCCTCTGCCCACTTTGATCTTGTTGGATCACAGCAGTGTGGGAGCAATTCCTGTACACAAAATAATTATCCATACCTCTAGAAAAAATTCTGACTGATAAGACCTGGGTCACAGGAGGCACTTGATAAATACAATCAGTTCTTTATATCCATGGGTTCTATATCTGTGAATTCCACCAAATGTAGATTGAATATTTGTTTAAATGGATGGTTGCACTTGTACTAAACATGTACAGACTTTTTTCTTGTCATTATTTCTAAACTGATACAGTATAACAACTATTTACACAGCATTTACATTGTATTAGGTATTATAAGTAACCTAGAGATGATTTAAAGTCTACATGAGGATGTATGTAGGTTATTTGCAGATACTGCATCATTTTATATCAGGGTCTTGAGCATCCCTGGATTTTGGCATCTGTAGGGGTCTTGGAACAAGTCCCCGACAGTTACTGAGGGATGGTTTTACTGGCTGAACAACTTGAGTGACTGCAGCAACAAGTTACTTGTGAGTGGACTGCGAATAACTGGGGGTAACTCTCCTGCCTGCAGCCTTCTAGAGCCTGCCTCCATGTGATTTCCAGTCATTCAGGAATGGTCTGCCCTAGAACTGCTGCTTTCCTTGCAGGAGAGCTACTTGAGCAGTCAGCACAGGTCCTAATTTCTGTTTGCTTCTTTGCTTTTTTCTATTTTACAAGCACTTTTTGCCATTAATGACTTGGTAGTAACTTGGGGAAGTAAAAGGGAGTGTTATTTCCAGCTGATGCTTACAGAAGTAATGAATTTGTGAAATATACCATCAGGATGAAAATCATCTTCTCTCCAGACACTTCCTCCTGCCTTCTTTTACTAACACAAAAGGACTTTGACTTTTTGAGAAGACTTTAACTGTCCAAGCACATCAACACTTTTGACTGCCAATTTGGTCTAACTTGCCCAATAACCGCAGCTCTCAGATTCCTTCTAATCTAAGCAGCTTTGTATAAAAAGACATAAGAAGAGAACATATTTTAGGGGCCTCAGATACCAAGGCCTATGAAACACTTTTATGGTAGGGAGGACATGGATATTGTCATCATCATTATGTAACAGCCCCTGCCTGGGATAAAAACTCACCAAGAGACTTCATGTGCTTACCATCATACCAACACAAATTAGGTCACTTACAGCCTATCAAGACATTCTAGATTCTGGAGGGAATGAACTAGAGTGAAGCTGCCTGGCAAAATTTGACTTGAGAATCTAGATTTCAAACGTATTCTTCTGAGGGCTGGAATAGGTTGGAACATAAAGAATGTAATTTTGATGAAAGAAGTACAAATACCTATCTGGAATAGTTGTATTTGGGGGATTGCTGGGCAAAAATCCACTTCTTCTATTCCCCTGAACTAAGCAGAAATACTACTAATATTAATAAATAAAATGGCAGGTAAATGTCATCCCACTCAACCATCAGTTATTCAGCCAACTTGTTTCTAATGACCCACTTAGGTATCAGAAGCTCTGGGGCCACATTCCAGAGGCCAAAGGACTCTTCCCCTCCTTCCTTTGCCTACATGGCTTATATTACCTCATGGAGGTATTTCATCCTCCATGCCCCTAACTCTTTATCCATATAGCTGAGTAATTTTTTGGCACCATAAATTCGATCATGTAATTCCCTAGCTAAAAACTCTTCACTGGACTTTCATTCACTTAGAACAAAATCCAAAAATTAAAAATAAAAGTATTATATGATCCAACAATCCTACTTCTTATCCAAATAAATTGTATTTATCCAAAAGAATTGAAATCAGGATCTCAAAGAAATTTCAGCACTCCTATGTTCATGGCAGTACTATTCACAATAGCCAAGATGCTGAAACAACCTAAATAGATAAAGACAAAAAAGATAAAGAAAATGTGGTATATATATGCAGTGGAATACTCTTCAGCCTTAAAAAGGAAATTCTGCAATATGTGGCAACATACATGAACCCTGAGGACATTATATTAAGTGAAATAAACCAGTTACCACAGGACAAATGTTGCATAAGACCACTTACATGAGGTGTCTAAAATAGTCACATTCATAGTATCAAAGAGTGAAATGGTGGTTGCCTGGGGCTGGGGAGAGGGGAATATAAACAGTTAATAATCAGTGGGCATAAAGTTTCAGTAAGAAAGATGAATGATTTCTAGAGATCTGCTTTATGACATTTCACTTATAATCAACAATAATGTATTGTACACTAAAAAATGTGTTCAGAGGATAGATCTCATATTACGTGTTCTTATCAGAGTGAAACAAATTTTTTAACAATCAAACTCCTAGGCACATGCTATAATGTCCTGGCCCCTCTATACTCAGCTCATATTACTCTTACCCTCCTTTACTAAACCCTAGCCAGTCTTCTTTTGAAGCCTCAGTTATTCCATGTGCATTTCAGCCTCAGGGCCTTTGCACATGCTGCCCCTCTGCCTAGAAGGCTGCTCCCTTTTCCTCCATACAACTACCTTCCTCCTCCACAGACCCTTTATCTTGCTCTAAAGCTCTCATTGCACTTGATAACTGCACATAGGTGTGCTTGCTTATCAAATGTTTTTCCTCTCTGGAGTGTAAGTTCTAGAAAGAAAAGTGGGGACCTGATGTGTTTTGCTTACCACTCTGTTCCCTGGTACACAGAAGATACTCATTAAATATTTTTTGAAATATGATAGAATAAAATCATGAGGATGGCATAGATGGCCACTGGGCTCAGACACCTTCCAAATTCCCATTGACTGTTAAGTGACCCCGAAGTAGCAACATCCCCTCTTCGTCAGTCCTGGGCACTGATCTGACCCAGACAGCCTTTTGACAAATAATAAATATTAGGACTAAAAGGTACACTGGAGATATTAGTTTACAAAAGGGAAGATCTGAGCCTTATAAAGCCGAAGTGACTTATCGTGGGAGGGATTGCTTCTTCTCCACTCCCTGAGGTTCCTTGATGAGGGATTTTTCCTAAACACTCCATGCCTCTTATTCCACTTCTACTCACCTCTTGGAGGTGGAGTGAATTAGATGTGTAACGGGTCTGGGAGAGGAACTTGGAATGTGGGTTCAGCCTCTAAGCCCCGCTTTCTCTTTGGGATCTGCCACAGAACACAGACATTGTGCACTGCTCCTCCTTGCCTTAGGGTTAGGCTCTTCTCCAAGGTGTGGTGTGTAGCTGTCTGATTCTGCATCTCTTTGGGGTGATGAGACAGACTTTGAAATTCTGGGTTCAGTATTTCCAGGGCCTGCATACATAAGCTGTGTTCTCAAACCTAGCTTTTATCAGTTTAAAAGGAAGTAAGTTTCTCTTACTTAAAAGGAAGTAAGTAACTTCCTCTCTCTTAGTTGATTCATAACTGGGTGAATTTATTCCCCTTACATCCCAACACCAAAGCCCAAAATTCATCACTGTCAGAGTAAGGGATTAGAATTCATCTTCCCGAGCTCCAGCTCTGATTTCCAATGTGTGATCCTAATAGCTTAGCCAGTTCTCTGACAACTCCCTTCTTAGCCATGCCCTAAACTGTCACCACTACAGTCAACACCCCCACTGACCCAGCACATGGGGCAAGACCGTCCTCCAATCCATATTTTTCCCAATCATTATAAATATGTCCATATTTATAATGATTTCACATGAACATGTTTTCAGGCTAGTGAAATAAATGTTTATATAGACAACTTAATAAAAAAATTGAGTAATGATTAGATTAATGAGATAAATAACTCATCATAAATTAAGTTGTTAATACATATTTTAACATCAACATGTTTATTTTTACCCTTCCCTATTTTGTTAATAATTTTCTCAAAAGACAAGTGTTTTATTTTAAATTGTCTTATATAGCTTCTTTAGAGCTGGACATTTATCTGGACATGCAATCACAATATTAATCCTCTTCTGGTTGATGCATATTTCAGTTAGTAATTGGCTAAGTAAAGAATTCTGGTCTGTTATTGCTATGACCAAATGACTATAATATTGCTAATGGGCCAACAGGTGGGCCTTGCGTATGTTCTAGTAGAATATAAAAATTATTGGGTATGATTATGACCTTTCTTGTTAAAACAAATACCTTCCATGGTCATTCCAGAAACAGGAGGAAGAGAAAATTACCTGCAATGAAAAAGTAAAAGAAACACATCTCTTTATCAAAAATGTTAACCACTATTACCTCTTAGGCAAAAAGAAAAAGAACAATAATAAAAATAAATAAATAAAACAAACTTTCAAGCAAACAAATGAAAACATCTCCCCTACAGTCATGTTTTTTAGACTGAGGTAGCAGTGTTGAAAAGGGTAAAGCTATTTTAAGTCATGCATTTGGAGGAGCGATGAATCAATGGATGTTTTAACATTTTCCATTAGGAGACTGACATTCTAAACTTTTTTCTGTGTCAAGGTGGTATATGTCTTTCTTAGTTTGGAGGCTGTGTGTTATTTCAAAGATTCTTGTGTTTTGGGTATAGCTGGATATAGTTTTGATTTCTCATATTTTTGTTTTTTCTCATCATTACTCAGCCAACAACTATCTGCAAAGAACTCCCCTCTGGATGTAGAAATGTTCTAGATCTTGAAGAGATCAGAAAAAGATGATTTCTGTTTTGGCCGGGCGCGGTGGCTCAGGCCTGTAATCCCAGCACTTTGGGAGGCCGAGGTGGGTGGATCACGAGGTCAGGAGATCGAGACCAACCGGGCTAATACAGTGAAACCCTGTCTCTACTAAAAAAAAAAAAAAAAAAAAAAAAAAAAAAAAAAAAAAAAAAAAAAAATTAGCCGGGCGAGGTGGCGGCACCTGTAGTCTCAGCTACTCGGGAGGCTGAGGCAGGAGAATGGCGTGAACTGTGAAGGCAGAGCTTCCAGTGAGCTGAGACTGTGCCACTGCACTCCAGCCTGGGTGACGGAGTGAGACGCTGTCTCAAAAAAAAAAAAAGATTATTTCTGTTTTAGCTCCTACTATCTCAAAGCTTATCATTGGTTGGAGACAAACAGATGTCTGTGTGTGTGTGTGTGTGTGTGTGTGTATGTATGTATCTTTTTTTTGAGACAGTATCTCACTCTGTCACCCAAGCTGGAGTGCAGGGGTGCAATCTCTGCTTACTGCAACTTCTGCCCCGCACCATCCCTGCCCCCACTTCAGCCTCCCAAGTAGCTGGGAATACAGATGTAGAACACTACGCCTGGCTAAGTTTTGTATTCTAGGTAAAGATGGGGTTTCACCATGTTGCACAGACTGGTCTCAAACTCCTGAGCTCAAGTGATTTTCCTGCATCGGCCTCCCAAAGTGTTGGGATTACAGGCGTGAGTCACCGTGCCCATCCACAGATGTGTCTTGACATTCCCTTTGTGTATCGTATGCAGTAACACTACTCCCTTACATAAAAACTATCTCCAGTTAGGATCGTTGTCTCTCTTGATTTTTCATCTCTTAGATGGGGTATAGGCTAAGCTACTGAAAGAAAGAGACCTGGAGACACAGGGGCTTGAACCTGAGAGAAGTGTATTTCCCTCACACACAACAGTCCAGAGGAAAGGTTCCAGGCTGCAACACTGGCTCTGTTCCACAAAATCATTTGGGGTTAGGTTCTTTTCATCTTGTGCTTTTACCATCCTCTTGAGTGTTTTTATTGTTATGACCAAAAACTGGTTGATGTTACATGTGTGTTTCAGCCTTCAGAAAGTAGAGATTAAGTCTATGATATGTAGTTCCATTTTTTGTAAGTGTCATTGACATAACAATATTTACCAATATCCAGTTATTTTCTATTTATGGCCACACAGAGGATTATACTTCTTCACTCTTTGTAGTTAGGCATGGTCACATGGCTAATTTTGAGCCAATGTGGCATAAGTCACTTCCTTGCTGAAGTTTTAATTGCTAGTGCTTGACTCTCCAGCCACAAAAACCTACGTTGATGTGGAGGTGATACAAGATAGAAACCTGCAGGAATCCTGAGTCAACACATAGATGATGGCTGCCCAAGAGAGTCATCTGGGCTTGCAACAAATTTCTGTAAGAAAAGAAAACTTTTGCTGTTTATTGCACAACATAACCTATCCTAGTCTGTCTATTACAACAGATGATGTGAAAATTGTACACATAATTTCTGTCCATGTTTCATTGCTGAGAACATAGTCACATGGATACACCTGGTTCAAGGGCTAGCTAGGCTCTTTATATTGCATTACTATGGAAACAGAGGACATCAGATGGTGGAGGTGTTGGGGGCATTAGTAGTCTGCCTTATTTCCTTGTTCAGTGTTGCACTTGCTTGTAATAGCCTCCACCCACTTCTCAGTCTGTGCACATCCCACTCATCCATCAAAGCAAAGTCTTCTGCAGACTTTCTTCTTAGAGAAATTGACTCTTTAATTTCTCTAAGTTTTGATTGCTCAATATTCATAATATTTTATTATGGGATTCATTCAAAAAGGTTATGGACTACTTACTCATCTTCAGGCATTGTATGACACTGGGTATATGATGGCGACATAATTCCTAACTTCCAGAGCTTGCATCTTTCAACTTGCTTAGCACAAGTCCCTATCCAAATTACACAGTTAATAAATACTCCTTGATTGAACTAAAAAATAAGTCAGTCATGTATCAGCAGGTAATTAAACATTAAGGGACAGAACCCTATTGGCAGATACAAGAAGGGAGAAAATCCTGTAGTAGATTATAGGAGGCATGAGGGCAGTGATTGTGTCTGTCTCAGATCCAGGACAGGAAGGAGGAAATTCTAGCATGGAGAACTGTGAGGCAGGGGGCCTGATGGGTGATGATGGGTCTTGAGGAATCTTAGGACATAAGGTTTGACAAGCATGTAGGGTGGGGCCAGATATCAGGAAGTCGCTCACGGATTTTTGCATCTTCATGTGCTACAAAATGGAAGCATAACCTTTAAAAAAAATGCAATGGGCTCTAGAAAGATGAAACTGTTTTGTTAAATGGATTTGAATATAAATATTAATATTAGAGTGAAAAGAGGACTAAGGGAACACTATAACGATGAAAACTTAGACTGGGATGGTGATAGTGTACCTGGAAGGAAAAGGGCAAATCTCATGGACATTTCAAAGGGAGGATAAATAGGAATTGGCTACATGGAATATAAGAATGAAGGAGAAAAGAAGGGCTGAAAAGAACAATTGTGGATTTCAGCCTGGAATTCTGGAATAAGAGTTACACCAATAAAGAGATAACTGTATTTTACAGAAGGAACATGCAATGGGTTTAATCTGAAACATGTATTTGCTATGACAGGGGGATGTCTTTGTGGGGATATTGAGCAGGCAGCTGAGGTCTGGAAAACATGAGGATGTCTTGGAAGCCACATTCCGTGGGCATGCAGATTCAAACAGACCTTGGCTCGGCTTTAATGTTTCCCAGCACATGTGAAGGTAAACATGACCAGTCCTCAGTACAACTGTCAATTGCCTTGCCCTCTCATGGACTCTTCCCTTGTTGGTGGAGTTCCTGGCCCATATGTACATACCAGGGAAGAGGAAGATGCCAGCTCATCTGGAGGAAGGGTAGAGTGGATGATGGCTGGAGAGAGGGAGAATGGTAGAAGGAATGCATCCCAGAAAAAAAAATATCATGCCTAGGAAGCACAGAGCTCTAGAGAAGAAGCACACAGGCAACTTCTGCAGAGCTGCAGAGGTGAAAGATATACTTATATATGTGTACATGTGTGTAGGCACAGTCAAATGCATATGTATTCATAAAAGAGCATCTAATGTGTCTCCATTACTAACCCTGCCCCTCAGCTATGTTTCAAACCACCTACCTATTCCTCCATTCATTCAATAAGGACTTACTGAGTTCCATTTATGTGCCAGACACTGGGAATGTGCAAAAGGCTCACACAGACATAGTCTCTGCCCTTACAATACTTATATACTAAAGAACCCACATGTAGGTGATGAATACACACAAACTAATTTGCTAAATCTGTGGTAAGTGTGAAGGAGAGAACTATGTGCTCTTGGTTTTATTAATCTTGCCTCCTCAAGGTAAGAGAGTTTAAGTAGAGTTTTGTGGAAGCAACACGTATTTTGGGTCAGCTGATACTTTGAAAATGAATCATTTAGGAAAATACTAACCTGATGGCTTGGAGAGGAGGGCCTGACCTTGGGTGCTTAAAACTATGCCCACTCCATCTACCACCCACAATCTCGGCACCTCATTCATAAGGCAATCTCAATGAGAGTAGAGGCCTACCTGCAGCTTCAGAGGCCTGGAAGTATCTGTACAGACTTCTTCTCAGTTACTTCCAATTGTAATGGATTAGTCTGTCATTGTGTTCAAGAAATAAGGGAAGTAAGGCTGGTGGAAAAATAATACAAATGGGATGTCAAGAAGATAATGGTGATAGTGGAGATTTTGGGTGAGGTTAAAGAATGACAGATGTGTAATTATTTTAAATTTAATTTGTATTTCCTTTTTTTTTTTTTTTTAACCTATTGGTCACTGATTTGTTGGGTAGTAGAGTCAGGATTTTTGTCATTGACTGGAATCACTAGAATTCTAGTTCCACAGACCTTTGAGTAGAGAAGCCAGTGTTCCAGGGAACCTCTGTCCTCCTGAAGTTACAGCTGTAAAGCTGTTGGATAGGTTCTACTAGAATGTAGTTTTGTCCCTGAGGACACAGACCATTGCCATCTGTCCTTCAGCTCCCTGCTAGACTTAGATTTGCCCCCACCAGTACTCCTCCAAACAATGGCACCTCAGCTAACTCAACTTTTCATTCCAGAATTCCTGCTGCTTTGAGCCATCAG
Organism: Piliocolobus tephrosceles; assembly: GCF_002776525.5. Lineage (NCBI taxonomy): Eukaryota > Metazoa > Chordata > Mammalia > Primates > Cercopithecidae > Piliocolobus > Piliocolobus tephrosceles. The sequence goes on along the minus strand of NC_045439.1, from coordinate 68,956,340 downwards.
GACATCTGACACTGGTCTTCAGAGGGGAGGACGTTTAGCAGCGTGGGTGGAAGAGGTGGTGTTAGAAGATATTGGGAGAAACAGATTCCATCTGCAAGTCTTATTTATAGATGTCTTTGTAAGAAAAGAGAAGGTCTGGGGAGGAAGAGTGTCTCAGTTCTTAACCATGTAGGAGGGTAGATGTGGGTGAGTGGAAAGTTAGACTTTCAGGAATACAGATCAGAAAACTTTGTTTCATAATTGTGTGAGTTAATATGTATATACCATAAAGTGAAAAACTATATAATGTGGCTATGATACCTTTTAGTAATAATGTATAATACAGTTACTTAATTATGTTTAAGGATTTGAAATTGTTGAAATGTGGATTTTCAGTAAAAAATTAATAGCCATTTAAACTATTTGTTGCCTATATAACTTATTTAGGAAACATCTGTTGATAGCTTGCAATATGAAAACAATTTGCTTTTCACAAAACGTGTAAGGCATAGCCCTTGACTTAAACAACATGGCATGTGGTTGAGAGATTCAAATAAAGTGATAAGGGATTTCCGAGGATTGGTTTGGCTTTTAGGTAACTGGGGAAGATACCTTGGAAGAGGTAGCATTTAAACTGGGATATGCAGCATGGACATATTTTAGCATTCCAGCTGGTAATGATTGGAATCTCAGATAGAAAGAATGTGGATTAAAATCATGAAGCTACAATAAAGCAAAGGAGTGGGTAATTTAGTTTGGCAAAAGCACAGGGTGTAATATGAGAGAAGTGTGGACTAACCTGATAAGGTCTTGAAGGGCCCTGAGCCAGCATAAAGAGCATGAACTTTGTGTAATGAGGATGCCTGGGAACATTTTGAGCAGCAGAGCTGAATGGTAGAGTGGTATATTAGGAAGGTAAATCTGATAGCAGGCTGGGTAGATCACCAGAACAGATCAAGTGCAAATGGAAAAAGCAAGGTAATGAGATTTCTCCTTGTGCTGGTGTTTTGGCACAACAGACTTAATGGATGTGTAACTCAAAGGAAAGATCAGTGCAAAGAGAAAAACTGAAGGCAAATATGAGACTAAATTATTTTTAAGGAATTAAAACTGTTGAAACTTCAGTCTCAAACAATGGAGGGAAGTGTCAAGACTATAAATGGAAGCGTTAGCCAACCCTCCCACACCTATTCTAAGACCTGAAATAGAAGAAAAAGAAAAAAATTAAAGTACACTTCAAAATTACTCAAAGAGTATATTTAAACATTCCCAACATTCTCATCACAAAAAAATAAGTGGTGATGGATTGTTAATTGGCTTGATTTAATCTTTCTGCAATATACATGTCAAAATATCACATAAATATATACAATTATTTTTGGTCAATTAAAAATAAAATTAGTTAACCAATTAATTTTTTTTAAAAGGTGGCATGAGAGGTTCTAATAAAGGTGCTAAGGTCTGAGACAGAGAATTTCCTAGCATTGGCCCATATCTCCTTATTCACCTGCCAAATATAACCGAAGCATTAAAAAAAGTTTTAATTCTGACTTGGCTTTCACAGAAAGCTGAAAAGTTCAGTCAAATGTGACTCAGCTTCAGGAACATAGAAATTTTGCTCCCTATAAAACTCTTTGGTTTCCTACCTTTTCAAGGAGAAGGACTTGTTAAAATGAGGAACCTTACTGATCTGCCTATGATAACAGTCTCAATAATTCTGTAGGACCCATCTTGAGAACTGTTGTAGATACTGCAGCTATTCCTCCCCCAGTTTCACAGGGATTTTGTGAGGCTACATAAAGCAAGATAGCAAATGTAAAATATCTTCTCTATAAAAAGTTGCTAAGCAGATATTATAGCCCTATAAAAAGTGCAATGTGGTTATTGCAACATATCAGAATAATCTGTGATTGTTTTTCTGTTCTTTATTATTTTTATTCAACCATCTTAGAAAAAGAATTTAAAGCCTATTTATTTGGCTTATCATTTTAGGAGCTTCCTGTGTATGCTGATGAGGAGAGTAATGGGGAAAAAAATACTTTAAGCCAAGCAGGGTGTATGGGTAATAATGATATCTGCCAAAATGACACCCTTAACATTTTTGATAAATAAACAATTACAGCACTGGAGAGTAGACCATCTGGGGCTTATCCAGGGAATAAACTATTGTTGCTGCCTTCTATGGCACAGTAATTTCAGAATAACTTACCTATTGAGGTGGATCATTCAGAGGACATACTCATATTCTGGGCTTTAAGAAGGAAGCTTTCTGGCCACGTGTAAGTATCCATCTAGTACCCTTTAGTTCAATACTATATGGACCCAGTTCTGTCATTGGAAAGGGGCAAATGTGGGAATTGAGTAGAGATCTCTTTTCCAAATAATAATGAGAATCACTGCCAGCTCCCATAACATCTCATATCACATAACTGGTTAGTTAGTAACTAACTAACCGAAAGTATGTATTGGTTAGGAACATTGCCTGCCATCCTTGGATACATTTAAAGGCTTTTCACTTTTTTCAGAGTTGTGGACCAGTAGACTTGTTTTCTCATTCTCAGGACTCTTAAATTGTATTCACTAGTTTATAATGACATTAATAAGATTTCCTAAAATCTCTAGTGGGTACGGTCTGAGTGATTTATAAATATCATGATACGGGCGTTTCATAGCTTTTATCTTCAATCTGCTACTAAGATTGTTGATAAGTGCTTACACTACTCCAGGATGCTGTAATAAGTCTCTATATTCATTTTTTTCATAATATTCTTATGAGGCAGTTAACATTACTTCTCTTGCACAGACAAAATATATGTGATATTTTCTAAACAAACCACTACTAATACCTAAATATGTACAAATAGAAATGTCTTTATTCTTCAGTAGGAGAACTCAGTTTTTGCGTTCTATTTCTAATGATAGAAATCCAACCTTGCCACAAGGTAAACTCAGCTCCTTCTTATTTTTCTTAGTGCTGCCTGGTTGACTATTCACTGTAAGATTTTATCCCTCTTAGTTCTTCACTTACTCATAAGAATGACCTATGTTCCAGGAAGTTTCCATCTTGCCCTGGCATTGACAGATAGATGAACTACTAGAAGAAAACACTGGGAAAATGCCATAGGACACGAATTTGGGCAAAGATTTTTTGGGGTAAGACCTCAAAAGCACAGGCAATGAAAGCAAAAATTGACAAATGGGATTATATCAAGCTAAGAAACTTCTGCACAGCAAAGGCAACAATATAGTGAAGAGACAACTTGCAGAATGGGAGAAAATATCTACAAACTTTCCATCTGACAGGAGATTAATATGTTAATATATGGTTCAAGAATGTATAAGAAACCCAAACAGTTCAATAGCAAAAACAACAAATAATCTAATTAAAAAATGGGCAAAACACTAGAGTAGACATTTCTCAAAAGAAGGCATACAAATGACCAATAGGTATATAAGAAAATGTTCCACATCACTCACAATCAGTGAAAGGTAATTCAAAACCACAATGAGATATCATGTCACCCCAGTTAGAATGGCTGTTATCAAAATGACAAAAAACAACAAATGCTGGTAAAGGTGTGGAGAAATGGGAACATTTGTACATTGTTGACAGGCATGGAAATTGGTACACCCATTATGGAAAACAGTATAGAGTTTCTTTTAAAAACTAAAAATAGAACTACCATGTAATCCAGCAATCCCACTGCTGGCTATGCATCCAAAAGAAAGAAAATTAATACATTGAAGAGATATCTGCATTTTCATGTTTATTGCTGCACTATTCATAATAGCCAATATACTGTGACTGGCTTACTTCACTTAGCATAATCTCAAGATGATGATAAGTGTCCATCAATGGATGAATGGATAAAGAAAATGTTGTACAAATTAACAATGGAATAGAATTCAGGCATCAAAAGAATGCAATGCTGTCATTTGCAGCAACATAGCTGACACTGGAGGTCATTATGTTAAGTGAAATAAGCCAGGTGCAGAAACACAAATATCACATGTTCTCACTCACATGTGAGAGCTAAAAAAAGTATATCTCATGAAGGTAGAGGGTAGAATGGTGGTTACCAGAGGCTAAGAAGGGAAAGGGGAAGAGTGGGATGAAGAGAAGTTGATTAATGGGTACCAAAATGTAGATAGAAGGAATGAGTTCTAGTATTTGATATTATAGTAGGGAAATTATAGTTAATCATAATAATTTATCATGTATTTCAAAATTGCTAGAAGAGAAGAACTGTAATGTTCTCAACACAAATAAAAGATAAACGTTTGAGGTGATGAATATCCCAGTTACCCTGATTTAATAGTTACACATAGCATACATGTATCAAAATATTACATATACCCTTAAAGTATATACAACTCTGATAATTTTCTACTCATGAATTAATAATCACTCAGGAGACATGCCAGTAATTTCCTGTAAAATATTTAACACTAAGCAGCATAACCTCACAAGGTGTCCTCCAATGTAAATGAGCTGCTAAATATATCTCTAGGTAACTAAAAGAACTTGACCTATAAGTGAAGAATTTCATCAAATCAGTTATATTTTTGCAAATATCTGCCAAAACAAGGCTTTATTTTTAACTTGATGATTTTTTCCTTTTTGTCAATAAAGAGATACTGGAATCAATTAATTTTTAGAAACCTCTAAATAGTTAACCTATAGTAAGACACATTCTTTCTATTGCATATAAGGTGGCATAAGAACCTGCATTCGATCCTTCTAAATAATCACTAGAAATTTGAGATATAGGTTAAGCAGGGTGATTAAAACATACACACACATATACATAAAACCTCCTATGTGCCATACACTGAGATGATAGGATATGTGACCATTAGATCCTATCCTGGAGTTAGGACTTTGGAAACACCTTTCAGGTAAAATAATATTCAATCTTATACCTGAAAAATAATGGGGGTTTTCCAGATGAAGTGAAGGGAACAGGCTGTTCTAGATATTTTTTTTAAAGACAGTTTTTTAAAAGTACATGGATATGTATAGGTGGGTAAGCATAACTTGTGATAAGAACTCAATATCTCTTCGTCTTCCCTTTCTTTCCCATTTGAAACAATTTAGCCAAAACATCATTAAGTGGGACCAAGGAGGGTCAGTGTCCATGCCAGTAGAATGGGGAGGCATCATGCCCAAGAGTAAAATGTTATAGAGTCTGAGTGGTGTGTAGAGAGTGGCCCAGATGGTGGCCCAGTTTAGTGTCTGAGCCCAAGCAGGAAGAAGAGAACTTTCACAAAGGTGGGGCTGCTAGTAACAGGCAGCTGTTTGGGATTAGAATCTAAGTGACTTGAAGAGGACATCTTCAATGGATGGCAGCCAAGAGCAGAGTAACAGAGACCAAGTGGGATGAGAAGACTAAACCCTACGGTGTTGGATTGGAATTAGAGATATTGGTGTGAGTTATGGTTTTCAATACAAATGGAAGTATAAATAGATAAGGTAGATTTAGAAAAAATGTAGGTATAAACACACATGTATATGTGTGTGTATATTGTAGGTTTATGTATATTTATGCATACACATACACACATAAACACAAACATACATTTCCTAACTCTCTTTGTTGAGAAGACACCTAGTAACAACAATAACTTGAAAGCAATGAGTATATCTAGGGCACAGATCATGTTTTCTGATAACCATTTTTCCCTAAAATTAACTGTAGCTTCTTGGACTTGAGCAGAAGAAGTACAAAATGAGTCTGGGCTATTTTTTTGTGCCAGAAAGCAAAGAACTATCCAAGAAGGTTGGGAGCCTGTCAGAAGGACACAGGAGACAACCCGAAGGGGATCACACTGCCTAAATCTGAGATAATTTAAATATCAAAGCAAATAATGATGGTAACTTTTTGAATAAAATAGAAGTTCATAAATATATACTGATACAAGTAAGATATTGAAAGTTTCATAAGGAACCGTATATTTACACAGTCTCAAATTACCTCCCCACAAAACACTTATTAATTAAGAAGGAAGAATTTAGTGTTGAGAAGTCTGGCAAACACCACCTTAATTGAATGATCAAAGTTGACATCACAAATAATGTGACAATTTGAAATCACATGCCAACTGCTAAGAAGCAAAAGCAAGGGAAACAAAGCATCACTTCTATAATATTCCATCCAAAGATGGGCAGCCTGGATGAACAACAAACCCTAATTAAGAACACGCTACAAAGTAAATCTGTCCAATAATCTTAAAAACTGCTGATGTCATGGAAGTCAAGGAATGACTGGGGAACTCTTCCAAACTGAAGAAGACTACAAAGACATCTAAATGCAACACATGGGTGGTATTTCCAGATGGCAAAGTAAGTTTCTCTGAAAAATCTGCTCCTTCTTAAAAGCGGTGAGGAACCTGGAAAAAATTGTCCAAATCATATCTTTTGGTACTCTTAATATTAACAAAAGACCTGCAATAGCCCAAAAAGTGTTTATTCAAGAAAAATAGCTAAATCTTGGTAAGAATAGTGAGCTTTATGGCATTTTAACTTGGCCTAGTTTCATCTTCCATTGCCCAGCTCTGCAGAAGCCTTCAAAAGCAGCAGCATTGCAAACATAGTAGCTGTGAAGACCATCATCCTAGCAGCCACTAGGAGGGGCAGAACAGGTTTGGAGCTTTAATAGAGCCCCATCCACACAGAATTATCACTATTTGACCTGTCACTGAGCTTCATGGAAAAGCCCCATTCACAGGAATTATTATTTGACATGATTCAGAGTTCACTCAGTGGGAAAAGTCCTATTTCTAGTGTATTTCTTCAAAATATTAAGTGGCAATTAATTAACATAGCAGCTTCTCAAAGGAGGAAAAACATAGGACTATAGCTTGAGATAAAAGATATGGATTTGAGAAGCACAATATAAGAAGAAAAATACTATAGAATGCTTGTTGTGGATTGCATTGTGTCCTCTGAAAACATGTGTAAATTAGCCCCTGGTACCTGTGAATATGACCTTATTTGAAAATTATTATTTGTGTTAAAATTGCCTATAGTATTCAGTGCTGTAACATGCTATACAATCTAGGTTTTTGTAAGCACATGCTATGATGTAGACACAATGACAAAACTGCCTAAAAACACATTTTTCAGAATGTATCCCTATTGTAAAGCAATGCATGACTATGTATACACACACACACACACACACACACACACACACACACACACACACAACAGTTCAGCTCAGTTATAGATAAAGCTATTTTTCAAATTACAAAAGAAAGTATCATATGTTCTACTCTAATTGTTACCTTCTCTACTGAGAGATCATGTGAAGAGGAAAGATAAAACACCAAGACTGAGATGAACTGAGATATAATGTGACAAGTCAGGTTGGGGAACAAGGGCAAGCCATTTACTGTGCTTACCTGATTTTTAATTTAACTTGTAAAGTAATATCTAAAATTCCCTTGAATGTTGTTAATTCTATTTTTTCTGTAATTTTATTTAAATGCAACTATTTAGAAACATATTTAGTATATGAGGCAAATTACTTGTTTTATTCTTTTAATGTTATAATACTAAATATATATATTTATACTTAGGAAATGAATTTATGGATTGAGCTGTTTTAATTTTTAGTAATATTTTATAATTGATCATTTACTAATTGTAAGTCTGTTTTCCATTGTATACATTGTACATGCAAGAACATTAAAATAATTCTGTGAAAATAAAGTGTAAGCTTTTTTCTGTTTTTATTCCTGTTACTAAGCTTGTTTCTCTGCCTCTCTGCATGCACCAACCCCCATACTCTTAGTTTTAAAGTCTCAGCATACTAATAAAAGTGGGATATCTTCTAGGGACCTTGATTCCATGAGACAGTGATTTTTTATTACGTCTTAATTATTTTTCATAGGAGTGCTTCATTTAGATTACTTTCTAACACTCCTCAGTTATAACAAGATGATAGGTTTTTAAAAATTCGTCACTTATTTCTTATACTATTATTTCTTATGGTGAACTGTTTACCATGCCTTTGCCCATGTAAACACTTGTAAAATTATCATCATTGCAAGATGAACAAGTATTGTTATTGCACAAATTCTTACCAAGAGAAAAAGAAAATGGCTTGGTATTCAAGTTTTTCCATGGGTTTAAAAATGCACAAGAACCTAGCAACTTTGGAGGAAACCCAGCTTACTTTTTCTTTGATGCAACCAGAAGATTGCAAATCAATACTTAGCATTAACGTTTTAATTGAGAATTAACATCACCATAATTGAAGATGAGGATGAGCACCTTGATGTTTAGGAGGGGGCTATTTGCTTGGGGAGGTTATTACACTGGAAAGCACAAACATTGGAAGGGGAAAATGCAAATCATGTGTTTCCTTGGGCAAGGACATAAAGTAAACACTTGAATTGTTGGTCAACTATAATTTGCTTCTAGAGCCAGCAATTCTGGCAACACTACACTTTGGATTTATAGCAAAGCACACCAGTAGCGGTGACTTTGAAAACAAAGGATAAAAGAACCAAGGGAAAAGTTACAAGTTCTTAAAGATCTGTGTCTCCTTCCCGGAACATAAGGATCTTTCCCTCAATCTAAAAGCAGAATGCACTCTTGCTGCTTACGCCCAGCATGCCCTCAGTTGTTCCTAATTACTCCCGGAGGAAGCCAGTGATATTTGAGTCTGGGTCATCGACAACCCTTATTTTTTCATTTTTATTTTTTTCCCCTGGGATTTCAAACCAATATACTCCCAGCCTGAACAACATAGAAGATTTCCTTTCCATTTTGGTAGAAATTATTCTTTAATGTAAATTATATTGTGTTCTATTTGTTTCCAATGCCTTGAAAAAGTTCAATCACTTCTCCAAATCCTCCAGAATAAACATAAGAAAATATCTCTCCCCAGCACTACCTGGTCCCCCAATATCACCATCCTAAAGGCACTTCCACTTCCTCTATCTTCAGGGAAGGAGTGCGAGTTCTGATTTAGCTCCTCGGTGGATTAGAGGGAATTTAGAGGAAGGGGGATTTCTTCAGAAATCGTCAGTTACACAAGTAAGTTCCTCTTGGTTCCCTGTTTCATCAAAAGTGAAAAACTGTTCACAGGAGTTCCCATGTCCCCTGTTTCCCTACGCATCACTAGAGCCAAGAGAGGACTCCGCCAGCAAGGCACCCTCTGCTCTGTCCCGCAGACCACAGTCCCCGACCTTCACCCCATTGTTTGTGCAATGTGCAGAACTGGAGCCCAAAGCAGCGGGCTCAGGATCACCCTCCAGGCCCGGCGGGCCCATAGACTCCTTCCTTGGCTGGGAAGAGGGGCTCTTGTGAAAGCAAAGCTTGACAAGCCCCAGCACTGTCATGGTCAAGATCACCAACACTACTACTGCTGTGCTCACAAATATGAAGACCACGGCGGAGGAGGTGTCAAAAACCTGAGGAGTGGCAGAGGAAGTCGTAGAATTAAACTTCGAAATCACGCTCCCTGATGGGGTGATGGTGGCCTTTGACTCGGCTTGAAGGGACATTTGAAGGGTAGACATCGTGCTCTGTGATCCCCACCGTGGAATCTCAGGAATAGATGTTACTGAATTGTCTTGTTCAGGGACAAGTGTTATCTCTCCCGGCTTCTCGTCGACCCTGATTGACCACGTTCTCTGCTGCACGGGGCTGGTTGCAGTGGCCGGCAGGAGCCTAGTGGACACTCTGGTCCCCCCAAGGGTCGGCTGTCCTTCCCCACTGGTCACGCAAGAGCGGCCGTCCTTCCCCAGCTGGAAGCCGGTAGCACATTCGCATGCAAAGCCTCCCAAGTCGTCTAGGCAGTTAGGAAGCTCTGCGCACTTGCCAGCACGGAGGTACCTCCCGGGGCAGGGACACAACACATGGTCTGAGGATAGTTTGTCCCAGCGAACGCCGATTTCGTCCGCGATGCAAGTAACTGAGATCGGAAGCTGTCCCCCGCAGAGCGCACTCACCTTGGTCCCAGGTGGACTGAAGTCCAGAGCGGCGCTGTACAGCTGGAAGGGCGCGCGATAGCTCAAGTTAGAGGCAGCCCCGGGGCGCGGCGCAGGACACAAGACCTCAAAGTGGTACTTGCACAGGTAGCCGTTGGCGCGCAGGTGGCATCGCATCTCCTTCCAGCCTGCGGGTTCGACCCCACCGGTGGCCTGGAGTACCGCGCATCTCCGCGCGGTGCAGGAGCGTTGGGGCTCCTCCACCCACTGCAGCGTGTCGCTTTCGAACCCGCCGGCGTCGGAGGAAAGCCAGGAGAAACCCCGCAAAGGCTCGTTCTCCAGGGTGCAGTGGGAACGCCCGCGCTCCAGTGCGACCCAGAACAGCAGGTCTTTGGAGCCCCCTCCAGGCCCTGGGCCTGCCCGCAGGAGCGCGAGAACAGCGCGCAGCTCGGCGCCCCCACGCACGGTGCTGAGCGCCCCACCTCGCAGGTTGCAGGCCTCCTCGGCCGCCTGTCGCTTCATGGTAGCGTGGTGCAGGCTGTAGCAGGCCCCGGAGGCCAAGCAGCCAGCACGGTCAGCAGTGGGGTGTTCGCCACCGCCCGGCCCGAGCCAGAGCGCCTGCCAGAGGAGGCACAGGGTGAACGCTGGCCTCATTCTCTGAGGCCCCGCACGCAGAGCTGCTCCCAACTTGGATCTGTCCCGCTCGAGGACGCGGAGCAGTCTCTGGAGCGCGGTCACCGCCCTCTACAGCTGGCTTCCCCAACCAGATTCCCCCTCCCTTCCCCTCCGCCCTCGCTCCCGACGGACCCCCCAGCTGCCAAGAATCCCCCCGCGGGCCCAGCGGCCAACAGCTTCCCTTAGGCCGCGACAGGAAATGTGTGCGGAGCGCTGCCAGGCCCCGTGCAGCCCTGATTTATTCCGGGGTCAGGAACACAGCTGGCGCCGGGGCACAGAGGACACAGTCGACTAGAAGGTCAAACACCCTGCTTAGAGCAAGAGGAGGAACTCGCCACTGGGATGAAGTGTGTGGTTTTTCTCCGTTCAGGGAGTTTCATCAGGATCGCAGAACCCATAGCACGTAGGCGAACATAGGCAGGAAGGACTGGAGAAAGGAACTGGCTTATGATTGTAAGACCACGCCCGTCTATTGTGTTTCTGTCCGGAGCTGTGGAGTTACCGTCAGAATAATTCCTAGACGGCTCCAATGTTCGGGAGGCCTGCGCCTGTGAGAGAAAAGTAACCTTGTGAAACGACTTAGCATCTCCTTTCGCCACCAGAGGCAGCACTATTTAACCACATATCTCTCTTTGGGTCTCTGCTTCTCTATTACGTCAAGAGATTTCAGGCGTGCTAACTGCGAGTTAAAGAATTTGGAGTTGTTTGGGTATTTTAAATGGGAAATTTTGCTTCTTCCATCAGCACTTGCTTTAGAAGTGGTCAACTATAATTTGGTGTTTTTCACTTCCACTTGTTTCTCTTTGAAATGGACCATATTGATTCATTAAAGAAAGGAAATGTATTTCTAGGACTAAATGAAAAATAATGGCCATAGATCTTACTGTTATGTTGTTAGCTTTCCTTGCCACTATATTGGTTCATAAATTCTTCAAGTATATAGGTTATACATAAGTGAGTTGTGGCCTTATAAATATTCGAGAACAACTGCCCTATGTGTGATTTTAGCCTTGAACTATTTTAGTATCATTTTCTCCTATGATTGAGTGGCAGCATTTATAATAGTAAGTTGTAAACAATCCCTTTAAGGAAAATTAGAGTTCAACATCCTTAAGATATTAAAATGTTTATTCCATTATAATGAATATTGTATACTGTCAAAAAATATCTTGTAGTTTGAAAGATGGGTGAGCCAATTTCTTCAGAATTTCAGTGGGTGTTTTGTTTTAATATAAACATTTCAACTCAATGGGAAGTAGCAAGGAATTAAAGATGAATAAGGAAAGTAAAGGTTAAAAACTATACTGTTATGAAAGGATTTCTTGTTAGCAACTTAGACAATTCAGTATCAGGTTAGGAAATATATCATCTATCTTGGTTCATAATGGCCAAATACGTTGCAATCAGAAATACATAAAGAGTTTCAGCTAAGCTCTCTTAGAGATGTCTGATGCTTTTAAATATCTTTAATCAGAATGAAAGTTGTCATTCCATGAAGGCGGCATATAAACTCACTTTGTTGTACTGCATTCAGGTTAATGAGGGGTGGGAGGGAAGGTTTCAGGATCACATCTGTATGCTTCCATCTTATGTTTACCATAATTCTCATTTTTCTTTCCTCCAGGAAATTCCTTGTATCTTAACAAACAACAGTAAACCCATGAGTCATCATCATACTTACCTTGCTTTCGCTGAGGTAGAGCTTTGCACTAAGATTTCTCTCCTGCCTTTTCTATTTCCTGATTTAAAGAGCATTCATCAGTTCTTCTCTTCAGATGTCTGAGAATCACCTTAAATGTGACTTTGCATTTATATTAGGTAACTTAATGTCTTATAAGAAAGAAACATGAACATCCAGAAATCGAATTGAATGGATTTTAAAAAATACTTAGTAACTTGGGCCAGCTCTCTACAGACCATTGCACTCTTATGACTGTATTTGTAAATGTGTCCATGTAGCACAGTACTTTTAATAAAATCTTTTTCAAACTTAAGTAGTCAATGCAAATTTCTTAGATATCTTTAAAAATCATTTGGGATGAGATGAGATGTCTATAGTAAGAAAGAATGAATGGCTGGAAAGCTTACAGTAAATACATGATCTCACTCTCTGACATTCTGTCTAGGGAAGTGGGATTATAGCAGAGAACACATTGGCCATAATGACTGTATATCAGAGTACTGATCATGACTGTGACCATATCATGGAATGACACAAGAGTTAGAAAAAAGTAGCTCAAAGTAGGACGTAAATAGTTTTGTAATTCGTTTTAAATATACAGTTTATCTGACCAAATTAGAAATGGAGGAACGTTTCTATTTTTAAACAATATTTATTAAGATAATAATATAGAACCATTTTACCCTCACTGGATTCCAAATGCCTAAAATCTTATAATACCAAATGTGAATCTATTGGCTCTTTTACATGTTACAGATTAGAGCAACCACTTTGGAAAAATTTGACTTTTTTTTTCACTCAAATTGAATATTTGTAAACTCTAGCACTTCCATGGTAAGGTATAAAACTAAGAGAAATTTTTATACATGTACAACAGAAGATATGTAAAAAATGTTTATAGTGACACTATTCATATTAACAAAACCTTGAACCAATCCAAATATCCAAAAACAGTATAAAAATAAACTGTAATAGATTCACTAATTTAATATTATATAGGAGTCAAAATTAGTGCAACATAGTTTCAAGTAACAATATAAATTAATTTTAGCAATACAATGTTAAAGGACAGAAGTTCCAAAAATTATACAGACCCTGACAGTTTTATACAATTAAAAGAACAGTACTAGATATATGTTTGTATATTCTTTACAAAAATAATTACAATAAAATGAGATAAGAGAAACAATAAACATAAGATTCTTAGGGATGCACCTTTTGGGTGAGAGGAAAGAGAAGGATGGAATGTTGGGGAAAATAGAAGTCTTGATATGGGCTGTTGATAGAGTCCTAGCTTTTGTTTTGTGCAGTGGCTTTGTGTCACTACCCAAATAATGGAATCTTTATTCCGTTGTTAAAATAAATAATTAGTAATGAACAAATAAATCAAAATGGCTATATCTGAATAAATAATAAGTGAATGGACGTGAAGCAGGAATTAAAATTAACCTAATTCTGAGTGGCTGAGTTTCGAAGTAAAAATAAAATCAAAATGTTAGTTACATTTAAAATATATCTTCAGTATGTTTTCTTTTTTTTTATTATTATAACACTTTAAGTTCTGGAGTACATGTGCAGAACATGCAGGTTTGTTACATAGGTATACACGTGCCATGGTGGTTTGTTGCACCTATCAACCTGTCATCTATATTTCTCCTAATGCTATCCCTCCCCTAGCCCCCCACCCCCTGACAGACCCCAGTGTATGATGTTCCTCTCCCTGTGTCCATGTGTTCTCATTGTTCAACTCCCACTTATGAGTGAGAACATGCAGTGTTTGGTTTTCTGTTATTTCTATATTAGTTTGCTGAGAATGATGGTTTCCAACTTCATCATGTCCCTGCAAAGGACATGAACTCATCCTTTTTTATGACTGCAAGTATTCCATGCTGTATATGTGTCACATTTTCTTTACCAAACCTGGGTATTTTGCTCCACCTGAGTGCATTGCTTGTGGCCTGGAAGCATTTCAGATACCCTAGTGCACCTAGAACCCAAGCTCAAGCGTCCACAGGATGGAGCCATGAGCCAGTGCTGGCTCCCCAAGACTACAGCGCATAGTTCAGCTGTGCTGAACCAAGATCATTGGCCCGCACTCGAGTCGTGGAGAAGCCCACATTCTCAGAGCACTAAGAAGGGTAAGATGTGTGGGTTCTTGGGCTGGCAAAGGAGCAGGACATACCTCCCTTTGCAGTGACAGTCTGAAAAACGGTGTGGCTTATCTCTCTGCCATGGCCTCTGCTAGATGAATCCCTGTGGCTCAGAACACCTAACAAAAGAAATGTGGGCATGGTGTCAGTGATCAGAGGGAGCTCCCCTAAGGCCCAGGAAAAGTCCTGGTAGTGGAGTCACCTCTCTCCCAGCACACCCCATACTGCAGAGCACTGCTACAAATGTGAGGACATACAAAAGAGCTGCACACCAAAGTGCCTATCTACCAACTATTACTCTTGAGCACTATCTCCTGAATCACAGTCCAAACTACAATACCAAAAATATTTTGCTAATATACCACCTGCTGAAACCAAGGGCAAGAATTCAGCCACAAATAAAGACCCTGAACAGAGCCTTAGCCCTCTGGAAACATACAGAAATGACTATATTCAACTTACGTCATAGCTAAAGTAACATTCAACCTTCCCAGACAAGAAAGAATCAGCACAAGAACTTCAGCAATTCAAAAAGCAACAGTGTCCCCTTACCTCCAAAGAAATCCACTAGCTATCCAGCAATGGTTTTTAACCTGTCTGAAATGACTGAAATGACAGACATATAATTCAGAATCTGGATGGCAAAAAGCTCACTGGGATTCAGAAAAAAGTTGAAACCCAATCCAAGGAATCCAAGCAATCCAGTAAAACAATCCAAGACTGGAAAGACAAAATAGCCATTTTAGGAAAGAAACAAACTGAACTTTTATAACTAAAAAATTCACTATAAGGATTTCATAATACAATTGGAATTATTAGCAGAATAGAACAAGTTGAGGAAAGAATCTCAGAGTTTGAAGATTGGTTTTTTGAATCAGACAAACATAAAGAAAAACTGGAAAAAATTAAGAAAACCTCCGAGAAATATGGGATTCTGTAAAGAGAAAAATCTATGACACATTGGCATCTCTGAAAGAGAAGGAAAGAGAATAAGCAACTTGAAAAATGTATTAGGATATAGTACATGAACACTTCCCTAATCTCACTAGAGAGATTTACATACTAACTCACAAAATACAGAGAACTCCATCTGGAAACTATACAAGATGACCATCCCCAAGGCACATGGTCATCAGATTCACCATGGTCACTGAAAAAATGTCTTAAAGGCAGCTAGAAAGGAGGGTCAGGTCACATATGGGGGAACCTTGTAAAGCTAGCAGTGGACCCTCTCAGAAGAAACCTTATAAGCAAGAAGAGATTGGGGGCCAATTTTTAGCATCCCAAAGAAATTTCAACAAAGAATTTCATATACCACTAAACTAAGCTTCATAAGTGAAGGAGAAATAAAATTGTTCTTAGACAAGCAAATGCTGATGGAATGCATTTCAACTTGACCAGCCTTAAAAGAGGTCTTTAAGGGAGTACGAAACATGGGATTGAAATAACAGCACCTGCTACCACAAAACACACTTAAGCACATAGCCCACAGACACTATAAAGCAAATACACAAGTCTACTTAACACTCAGCTAACAATGTGGTGACAAGATCAAAATCTCAAATACCAATACTAATCCTGAATCAAAATGGGCTAAAAGTCTCACTTCAAAGAGATATATAATGCCAAGATGGATAAAAACATGACCCGAACTCTCTGCTGTCTTCAAGAGACCCATCTCACACGTAATGACACCCATAGGCTCAAGGTAAAGGAGTAAAGAAAGATCTACCATGCAAACAGAAAACAAAAAAAGAGCAGGAGTTGCTATTCTTATATCAGATAAAACAGACTTTAAATCAATAACAAGAGGGACAAAGAAGGGCATTACATAATGATAAAGGCTGTGATCCAACAAGAAGACTATCCTAAATATATACACATTCAACATTAGAGCACCCAGATTCATAAAACAAGTTCCTCTTAATATATGAAAAGACTTAGCCACACAATAATAGTGAGAGATTACAACACCCCACTGACAGGACTAAACAGATTATTGAGGCAGAAAACTCACAAAGAAACTCTGGACTTAAACTCAACACTTAATCAACTAGACTAATAGACACCTAGAGAACACCCCACCTAACAATCACAGACTATGAGATCAGAAGATAAGATGAGATCAGAAGATGAGAACACTCTTCTAATCTGTATACAGAATATATTCTAAGATCAACCACATGCTCACTCATAAACTCTTAATAAACTCAAAAAAATTGATTTCATACCCAGCACACTCTCAGACCACAGTGCAATAAAAATAGAAAGCAATACCAAGAAGATCTCTCAAAACTATACAAATACATGGAAATTAAACAACTTGCTCCTGAATAGCTCCTGGGTGAACATTGAAATTAAGGCAGAAATTTAAAAAAACTTTGAAATTAAACAGGGACACAACTTACTAAAATCTCTGGAATGAAGCTAAGGCAGTGTTAAGAGGAAAGTTTATAGCACTAAATGCCTTCATCAAGAAGTTAAAGATATCATAAATTAACTTTTCACCTAGGAAAAAGAAAAAGAAAAATACCCACTCTAAAGGTAGCAGAAAAAAGAAATAACTAAAATTAGTGAACTGAACAAGATTGAGATATAAAATTCATAAAAAGATCAATTAAACCAAGAGTTTGTCATTCAAAATAATAAACAAGATTTACAGACCACTAGCTAGATTAAGATGTAAAAGAAAATACCCAAATAGGTACAATCAAAAATGACAAATAGGACGTTACAAGTGATCACACAGAAATACAAAAGATCCTTAAAGGCTACTATGAACAACTCTATACTCACAAATTAGAAAATCTAGTGAAGATGAATAAATTCCTGGAAACATGTAATCTCCAAAAATTGAATCAGGAAGATTGAATAGACCAATATTGAGCTCTGAAATTGAAACAGAAATAAAAAACTGAGCAACCTAAAAAAGCCCTGGACCAGATGGAGTCACAGCCAAACTCTACCAGATATACAAAGAAGAGCTGGGACCAATCCTACTGAACCTATTCCAAAAAATTGAGGCAGAGGAGTTCCTCCCTAACACATTCTATGAAATCAGTGTTAACCTGATACCAAAATATGGCAATCACAATGTAAAAGGCAAACTTCAGACCAATCTAATAAACATAGACAAAAAAATATTCAACAAAAAACTAGCAAACAGAATTCAGCAGCACATCAAAAATTAATATACCACCACATGAACAGAATTAAAAGCAAAAACCATATGATCTTTTCAATAAATGCAGAAAAAGCATTTCTATACACCAATGATGTTCAGACTGAGAGTCAATCAAGAACACAATCCCGTGTAGAATAGCCAAAAAGGAAGTGAAATACCTAGGAATACAGCTAAGTGCCACCACCCCCGGCCAATTTTTGTATTTTTAGTAGAGACAGGGTTTCACCATGTTGACCAGGATGGTCTCCATCTCCCGACCTCATGATTCACCCACCTCGGCCTCCCAAAGTGCTGGGATTACAGGCATGAGCCACTGCACCCGGCCCACATGTATCTTTATAGTAGAATGATTTATAATCCTTTGGGTATATACCCAGTAATGAGATTGCTGAATCAAATGATATTTCTAGTTCTAGAATCTTGAGGATTCGCTACTTGTCTTCCACAATAGTTGAACTAATTTACACCCCCACCAAAAGTGTAAAAGCGTTCCTATTTCTCCACATCCTCTGCAGCATCTGTTGTTTCCTGACTTTTTAATGATCATCATTTTAACTGGCAAGAAATGGTATCTCATTGTGGTTTTGATCTGCATTTCTCTAATGACCAGTGATGATCTTTTTTTCATATGTTTGTTGGTTGCATTAATGTCTTCTTTTGGAAGTATCTGTTCATATTCTTTGCTCACTTTTTGATTTTTTTTTCTTGTAAATTTGTTTAAGTTCCTTGTTGATTCTGGCTATTACCCCTTTGTCAGATGTATAGATTGCAAAAGTTTGCTGCCAGTCTGTAGGTTGCCTGTTCACTCTGATGATAGTTTCTTTTGCTGTGCAGAAGCTCTTTAGTTTGAATAGATCCCATTTGTCAATTTTTGACTTTTGTTGCAATTGCTTTAGGTGTTTTAGTCATGAAGTCTTTGCCTATGCCTATGTCCTGAATGGTATTGCCTAGGTTTTCTTCAAGGGTTTTTATGGTTTTAGGTCTTACATTTAAATTTTTAATCGATCTTGAGTTAATTTTTGCATAAGGTATAAGGAAGGGGTCCAGTTTCAGTTTTCTGCTTTTGGCTAGCCAGTTTTCCCAACACTATTTGTTGAATAGGGAATCCTTTCCCCATTGCTTGTTTTGGTCAGGTTTGTCGAATATCAGATAGTTTTAGATGTGTGGCATTGTTTCTGAGGGCTCTGTTCTGTTCCACTGGTCTATATCTCTGTTTTGGTACCAGTACCATGCTGTTTAGGTTACTGTAGCCTTGTAGTATAGTTTGAAGTATTAGCCTGTGGTATAGTTTGTACCATGTTTTTCCATTTGTTTGTGTCATTGCTGATGTCTTTTGGCAATGTTTTATAATGGATCTCCTTGAAGAGATCTTTCACTTCCTTGGTTAGCTGTATTCCTAGGCATTTAACTTTCTTGGTGGCTATTCTAAACAAGTGGTGGATTGGACAAAGAAAAATGTACATATACACCATGGAATACTACATAGCCATAAAAAATAATGAAATCATGTCTTTTGCAGCAACATGGATTGAGCTGGAGGCCATAATCCTAAGCAAATTAATGCAGGAACAGAAAACTAAATACTGCATGTTCTCACTTAAAGTGGGAGCTAAACATTGAGCACACAAGGACATACATATGGGAACAATAGACACTGGGGACTACTAGACTAGGGAGGGAGGGAGAGAAGTGAGGGTTGAAAAACTACCTATTGGGTAATATGCTCACTACCTAGGTGGGGTCCATACCCCAAACTTCAGCATCCTGCAATATAGCCATGTAACAAATCTCCACATGTACCCTCTGTCTAAAATAAAATGTCAAATTAAAAAAATAATAAACTTCTCTTTCAAGCTAAAAAAAGTTAGTCTTATTTAAAGTCATACACTTACACACAATTAGACACACACACATACACACACACCTCTCACCTAGCATTTGTTTTTGTTTTTTTGACGGATGATAATGAAGGTGAAATTTGTGGGGTTAATATCATTCAGCAAAGAACAGAACAGACTACTGCTGTATGGGTTTTGGCAAGTAAATGGGTTGCAGATGTTCTTCTTGGTTGAAGTTTGGTGTGTTTTTTTTTGTTTGTTTGTTTGTTTTTTGTTTTTTGTTTTTGTTTTTTTTTTTTTTGAGACGGAGTCTCACTCTGTCTCCCGGGCTGAAGTGCAGTGGCCGGATCTCAGCTCACTGCAAGCTCCGCCTCCCGGGTTTACGCCATTCTCCTGCCTCAGCCTCCCAAGTAGCTGGGACTACAGGCGCCCGCCACCTCGCCCGGCTAGTTTTTTGTATTTTTTAGTAGAGATGGGGTTTCACCGTGTTAGCCAGGATGGTCTCGATCTCCTGACCTCGTGATCCACCCGCCTCGGCCTCCCAAAGTGCTGGGATTACAGGCTTGAGCCACCACGCCCGGCCTGAAGTTTGGTGTTTTAAAAATGATATCAGGTCCATAGTTCATGGAGTTCTTCAAGGCTTAGTCCTGGGTCCTCTTCTGCTTCCACTGAATAGTCTCTCCCCCAGCTAAACTCATCTCATACCATCCTGTGGTTTTGGGTATCATGTCTATGCCAGTGATGCCCAAACTTATATCCACAGTCAACTCTTCTTGACTGAGCTCTAAACTGATATATCCATCATCTACTTAATGTTTCCACTTGGATATCTCATCGGCATTTTAAACTCTTATTTGCCAAACAACTTTGGTTCTTCCCTGTTCAAATGGCTTCTCATCTTTTTCATTATTTCAGTAAATGGGACTTCTATCCCACAAGAAGATCACTCCACCTCCCTCACCTCTTATACTGGTCAGATTTTTTCACTTGTAATTGGCAGAAAACAAACTCAAACTAGCTAAATAGAAAAGAGAATTGTATGATTCCTATAACTGGGTGAAACTCTGGGGTAGTTCTGGTAGTCAAATGGAATACTGTCAAAACCACAGCAACCAGGAGACTCTAACACTTGGGATTTGTCTCAATTTCTCTTCAATTCTCTTCTCTCTGCATGGCTGCCTTCACTCCTGCTTCTTGTGCGCCTTCTCCAAACAACACCCTCATACCAGATCGGCAGTTCTCAAGTCACAGCCTTAAAACATTCTACAGAAGAAGGAATCTTCTGCTGTAGCTCCATGAGGAAAACCCCAAAAAAGGACTCTGACTGACCCAGCTTAGATCATTTGTCAAACATTGGTACAATCACTGTAGCCAAAAATGAAGGATTAGTCAAGCTTAGGGGACAGTTTGTTCCACAAGTATTTGTAAGGAGTGTTTAATTCTGAGCCTACCATATAGTTTAAATAGATCCAGTTTTGCGTATCAACTTCGAACATACTGGCCATCACATGTCTTCTCACTGGCCTGCCTCCACCATTTTGGGACCCATCAAATCCATTCTTCAAGGTCATCAGCATGATCTTAAAAAACCTTAGATTGGCTATGTCTCTCTTCTGTGTAAACACTTTAATGGCTTTCCATCTCCAAAAATGAAGCTCAAAATTCTTAGTGAGGAAACTACAAAGCCCTATTCCTATGCCCCTGCGCAGCTGTATCTTCTTTTCCTTCTGGTCTCAGTTCAATTGCCAACACCTTGACAAGATCTTTCCAAGTAATGCAGTCTCAATTACCCACCAACCAAATAGTTATCCCAGTCTCTGTGATATCAACTTATTTTTTTCTGCATAGCAGTTATTAATCTCTGAAATTATCTTGTTAATTTATTTGATTGTTTTTGTCTGTCTCCCACTCAATGTAAGCCCCATAAAAAAGGTGGTACTTGTCACAAATGAGTGAATGAATGTAGGAATGAATCTACCAGCATTCTCTGTTGTTCATTTTACTCCACCCAGAATGACCTCTTCTCTGTTCCTCCAAAACACCTAGCTTCTTACTTATTTCTCTTTACTTAAAATACTCTAGTGTTGGTTATATTTTTAAAATTACATTTTTAAAATTATAAAATACAATGTGCATACAAAAAAGTGCCTAAAACACTTATGCACACTTTGCCAAACAACCATGCACCCACCATCCAAGTCAAGAAATAGAATAGAGACAGCTTATAGTTACAACTTCTTTGGGATATTTCCTCCCTGCTCCGCTCAATCCCAACACAATTTCCCTTAAAGTTTACTAGGATTAGAAGGTACAGTTTCTGTTTTATCTTGACATTAAGGATGCAGTTCAGTTGATTGGTAGGAGGATCACCTTTGGTGGGACTGGGTTTAGACACTTGTTCCCTTCTTCCTGAGAGGTCATTAAAACAGAAGTTTAAGATCATCAGGGTTGACAAATGCCCAAGAGCAAAGGCAATCTCATTGTTCAGTTTAGGTCCCTGTGTTCTTTCTCCCCCTTATATTTCCACCTAGTTTTGTGTGTGTGCGCATGTGTGTGTATATATATATATATACACATACACACACACACTTATACACATATCTGCATATACCCTTAGGCACACATATGCACATATAGAGTGTATATTTTGGCATTGTTTGTCATGCTGTCTGAGAGGGTTGATTTCTTAAGTTGAATTCCCTCAAACGCAAACCCTGAGACAAGGATTTGGGAGCAAGTAATTTATTTGGAGACGAGCCCAGAAGTCATTGGCAAGGAAAAGGGATGTGAGACAGGGAAAAGAGGAGTACTGAAGTTAATATAAGTATTACAGCTGTGGGCAACGAGAGCCCAATCCTGCTGTGAGTTCTCTGAGAGCCTAGGAAACCCAACTCAGCATGTCCCACTAAGGGGTGATGAAGCTGAGATATTTATTTACAGATTTCTGTCCTTCAACCAGTTAGCTCCAGGTAAGTTGGTCTTCTGCACTTCTAGCACCCCCTGAGCACAGGCCAAGCCCACTCTGGTGTATGGAGAACTGTAGTCAGGGAGACACCAATGGTATGTGTAGCAGTAACTATAGTTGGTTCCAATAACTTAGCCTGCCATATGCCCACCATCCTTCAGCTTTTAGTCTCCCAGCCCTGAAGTACTGTAGATTGTGTCCCTCACTTTATTTTATCTCATGGTCCCCTGTACTATTTACAGTATGATCACAAATGTAAGCATATAGTTATTTGTGTGATTTAACATCTGTGTTGTCTAATACCTTGCTACTCAAATGCCAGCAACATTGACAGTAAAGGGAGTATATTAGAAATGCAGACTCAGACCTACTCCAGCCACACTGATCCAGAATTTGGGTATTAACAGACTCTTCTTGTTTTCTGTACACACATTAAACATTTGAGAAACACTGCTTCACTAAACTATACTTTCTTGAGGGTGGCAGTTGTGTCTGCCTTCTTCAGCATTTATCCTAGGTTCCTAATAATGTGGCTGTTACATAGTTAACACCCAGAAAATAACAGTTGATCAAACGCACACACACACACACACACAGAGTGCATGTGTGCTCCCACACACATACAAACACAGGACACACAATATGATAAAGTGCCAGTGATTTAGAAAAATGTCGTATGTTAGTCATTGAACACAGAGAATTTTGTAACTTTTTATTAATAGATTACTGCTCCATGAGACCAGCGGTGTTCTAGGCCCATTGGCTAGGGTGCCTCCTGATAAATTGATCTGATGTACTGCTTTGGGACCTCTTGTTGAGAAACTCTTATTATAACAAAGTGAGCAGTGTTTTATTTAGATTTTTGGACAGCTCATGATGTCCAGTCCAGCTGTAGCTCCATGCTACGATCTGGTCTGGGAGGATTTGCATGGTAAGTGTGCTTGCCCATCAGGGCATGCCTTAAGTCTGAAAGTGTGCCTTTTCTGTTGGTACTTGCAGAATTTCCAATTCACAGAGCTGGAAGAGGGAGGGAAAAAAATCACAGCTACTTAAATTCAATCCTATTAGGCTTATCTGTGATCACTTTGTAAGTACTAGGGATAATCAGCAGTTATTTAGCATTTACCTTGTAGAGGCAGTAGAACTTTGCAATTATTATTACCTAGGCTTAATATCTGGTTCATTTTAAGGCCTATGTATCTGACAAATCCACATACCCTTGCACAACAGATTCAATTTTGGCTTGTCTATTCCAGATATGTGATTTATTCTTACAATTATAAAGCATTTCAAATCTGATACATTCAGATGATTTTTGTTTGACCTTTAGATTTAGCATCAAATGTTTCTGTTTTAAAACAGCAGTGATTTAGGTAAATCTATTCAATAAAATTGGATGCCATCTAACTTTTTGGTATATTATCCCTTTGTTTTGTATGGATGACACATACTATGATGTGATTTACCACAGTAGGAAGAGATGAAAAAGGGCTGCTTTCTAAATATACACTAGTTGCAGCATATCCACATCTATCTATGAAAAACTGAAGTTCATTATTATTATATTTTTGCTAAATTACACCTTTTTTGAATGTTCTTACTGTGGGTTTGGCTTTGGAGTTTATTAAGACTGGAATAATTTGGACCAACTTTCTTTCAAAAACTCATATTTAGGATAGGAATTTATCATCTTATACACATTTATGAATATGTCATTGTTTAATAACCCTTCTGAGAATACTCTTTATATGATTGGATAGATGCTAATTGGAAATTTGACTGGGAATCCTCTTGAGCATTTTAGTTTTCCTGTTCTCTATTTAAAAGGGTCACTCTTCTATTTAAAAAGAGTCACAGGAGATGAAGGTGGAGAACAAAGAGGGAGTTTAGAAATGCATTGTTCTTTACCATTTGGTGCCTTGAATGACTGCAGTGTTTGAAGAATGATATGTAAATGTGCATTCAGAATGAGGTGAGGGAGATACAGTGGCTTCTTATGTACTTTAAGTCTTCTACCCTTTGGCATCAACACTCTCAGCCAAGGAAAGGGCTGTGTAAATCCCTGCTCACTCATTCCCAGAGCCTCTTTGAGGCATAGTAGGAGAGTGGAGAGAATTCAGAAAATGTTTTGCTGGGTCCTGTTTGCTAAAGGACAGACACATTGATTTTGCTGCATCTAGCAATCACAACCCAGTGGTGAGGGGCAACTTCCCTGATCTTCCCCTGACTCTTCCATGTTGCAGATAAACTCTGTCTTTTGAGATTATAAAGAATAGAAATAAGAGCTCAATTTGCTGGCTGCTTGAATAAACAACCTCTACCTATGTTATTTCTCAGCCTCAGATGGACTTACCACCAGTCTTTTTTCTCCAAATCTGTTCCAGCTTGGAGTAATAGAAATATTTTAATCCATCTGCATGAAAATTCAGGGCAGTGATAAAGTTAGAATGGATTTATTACTCAATCTTCCTTTTCTTCCCACTAACTCCTCACTGAAATATTTGGCTTTGGAGATGCCAGGATCATCCAAAAACTTTGTCAGCCGGGATGCTTCTGGTATGCTTAGCAGCCCCATTAGGCGCCCAATCAGCACTTTACAATTTTTTAAATTGTGGTTAAAAAAAACACATAACAAAAATTTACCATCTTAACCATTTTTAAGTGTACAGCTCAGTAGTGTTAAGTATATTCACATGTTGTGCACTGTTAGTAGCAAAGTAGCGATGTAAAATGGTGCAACTGCTATGGAAAACTGTATAGTGGTTCCTCAAAAATTAAAAATAAAATTACCATATGACTGAACATTTGAATCTGAGTACATCTCTAACTTAACTGCTGAGATAGAGCATAACTCTGTGGACTGTGGTGCAGCAGTCCCCAGGCGCAGAGGTTGGAGAAAGGAAGTTTATAGTCACCCAGTTCTATGTCACTAATATCTCTCCCCTTCATACCCCATATCTATTTAGCTATTAAATTCAGTTAGATTGTCTTGTCAATTTTTTTCTTTTACCTTTTACTTCTTCTCCAATCACATAAGATTGATTATCAAATTCTTACTCAGGAAGACAGTGTGTGCATGGTATCCAAAGCATCAAAAGCAAAGGAATTGAAACAGAGAATTTGTCCATTTATTTAACATATATCATTGAACACCTACCATGTCCTTGGTACTGAGCCATATACTGAGAATGCAGTGATAAATAAAAAGAAAATGTCTCCTTGCTTTAAAGGAACTTATAGTCTAATGAAAGGCAATAAATAAATTAATAAATGAATAATTATATAGTATAAGTCTATGAAGGAAAGCAACAGGGAGCTACCACAGAGGATTATAGAAAAAATCCAGTTAGACTCCTTGGTCCTGGAAGGACTAGGCTGCATCACTGAAGCAGAAGTCCCAGGAAGAGCAGCTTTTCTAAGTGTGGAAACAGGGTCAAATCCCATTGGAGGAGTGAATGCGAACGATAGCTTACCATCACATCTGTGAATCCCCGAGTGAACGTTAGAGCTGCCTTTTCAGGGGTGCTGGTGGTGAGAACACTCAGGGCCACACCTGCTTTCCACTTCTATACCTGCATTACCTGCAATCAATTGAACCCTGAGTTATTTCAGAAGGGTAACCTACAGTCACAGCACTTAAGTCCTTTTTTTTTTTTTGAGACAGAATCTCTCTCTTGTTGCCCAGGCTGGAGTGCAATGGTGCCATCTCGGCTCACCACAACCTCCACCTCCCAGGTTCAAGGGATTCTTCTGCCTCAGCCTCCTGAGTAGCTGGAACCACAGGCATGTGACACCATGCCCAGCTAATTTTGTATTTTTAGTACAGATGGGGTTTCACCATATTGGCCAGGCTGGTCTCAAACTCCTGACCTCAGGTGATCCACCTGCCTCAGCCTCCCAAAGTTGCTGAGATTACAGGTGTGAACCACTGCACCTGGCCTTAATTCCATTCTTAACACTAAAAGCATCTTGGCTTCAGATAGGTTTTGTTCCATGCCCAAATGACACAGACTGCCTATTTCGAGTTAAGACCCTGCTTCAAGAGAGACACCACAGATATCTTCCCATCTTTCTTGTCCCTTCTTCCATTAACATTAAGCCACTCTGTTCTGTGGTGCCACCTCAGATATGCCTTAAATGCATCCACTGTGCTCTTTCTGTTCTCAAAACCTCAGTTCCTGAGTCACACAGATTCTTATAAGAGCCTCCAAACGAGGCTTCCAAATCCACTCCTGCAACATCTCTCTACCTCTCCTGCCCCAGTGCACTCTGCTCTCCACACCACCTCCAGTGTTATTATAAATTCACATACACTTAGGTGGCCCTCCTCTACCCATCCCCTATCCTGTTAAAATATGACATGGTTTCTTATTTACCTCTAGTAGAACTAGAAGCCTTTGCTGTGTGAACATACGACTCTGTATCATTTGCTATTGTTTTCTGTGTGTTCAGCTTGGCTTCCCACCTACATGTCTTGAAGTCATTAATACTTTGTGATGGGACTATATCTGTACCCTCCAGAGCAACTAGAATAGCAATGAGCACATTGTTTGCTTAATATCAATAGCTATTAAATTAAGTTCATGAGTATCTTATTTTATTGCTAGAGTTTAGTCAGAACCATGATTTACCTTTTCATAATTAAAATAAGTAAACATCTGCTCTATTTGACCAATTGGTTGCCTTTGGTGGCTACTGTTCTCATTTTGAGACTTTGGTCATGCTATATGCTAGTGGTCATTTTTGTGGGGGTGAATGTTATCCTCACAATGAACCATTCACTCAGTTACATCAGACACTGCTCACAGAGTTCAGCAAACAAATGTGCTCTCCTTTCAAAGCAGTCAGATGGAAAATAGCCTCAAGGTGTAAATCTTTTAGTTCTTTAGGTACAAAGGGGACACATTAAACGTGATCTCAAGTTTCAACTGTGTATGCTGTCAAAGAAATTCAAATGGAGGGACCTCTTATTATGTTGGACACAAGGTGAGTCTGAAAAATATACCTTCCATTGACATGATGAGAGAGAATTACTTTCTTTCTTCTTTCCACTAACATACTACAAGGGATTAATTCTGTGCTGGCAAAGCTCTTGGAGAATTTTCATGTTGTATCCTGAATAGTTATCAGGGGTTATATTGCACTCATACCTTTTATTAATTTCAAATATTCTGCAGTCTTAAGCCAAAACAAATCAATAAATAAACACTAGAAACTACTGAACTTGGCAACTGTCTCCACTTGAGACCCACTAGGAAAACAACCAAGATAGTCTTTAGTACAAATTTGGTTTGGTTTGGATTTCACCATCAGGGAATTCTCTTTGATTTGTAGATGTACAACCTCATCTCAGGAGATTGCTTCAGTTTCTTCCCATCCTGAATATAATGGAAGTCAAATGTTTTTCTTTGCATTATGTTTCAATCTTGTCTCTCTTAACTGTTATTTAATTTGCTTAAAATTATATTTACTGGGGGTCTAATGCATTGAATAATGAGAAAAAATAAGTTATTATAGGTTGAAAATTATAGTCATCTAGTGTTTAAAAAATTCACTCAGAACAAATTTTAATAAGATAAATTTTTCAGTTCCTTCCCAATTAAAGTGCAACCACCCATTAATCTTCACTACTGGAAAACTAGACTTGTCACAAAAGAGAGTTGTCCCCTCCCATGCAGTTGCTCTATGTCAAGACCCTTGCTACCTATTGCAATATCAATTTTCCTGATATATATCCGTCACCTCTCTTCCACCTACTCACATTATTTCTCCAAAAGGAATTACTTCATTGATTTTTCGCTGTAATATTTACTCACTTTTAATAGAAAATGTCAGGATGGTAGGAAGGACTTGTTTGATATTTATAATTTTTATAAGAATCCCTAAGTTATTTTCCCTGAATTAAAAAAAAAAAAAAAAACATAACTTTGAAATTTTGGAATGCATCTGTTACTCAACACAGAGTGCCTAAAACAGTACGTATATTCTTACATATCATATTTATGCTCTCATAAGGCCAGATTTTTAAAAAATGACTTCTAGTTGCTGTGCTCACACAAATTGTATTTGTCTCCTTTGTCCACATATACAAGTGTGTCTTTATTGCCTTAAATGAGTCAATTGAGATCCTAGTAAGGTTACAATACAAAAGGAGGTCTATTGGTTTGGAAAAATGAAAACTGCCTATTACACCTATATACTCTGATTTTTAATGGTACTTAATCAAAATGTCTAAGAGTTATATTCTGAAAAGTTCTTATAAGAGCATAGTCTAAATCCTCCTTAGCTACACTCTTATTAAACTTAGAGTGCTATTATATCCATGTAAGTTGTGGTTAAATGATGTTTTGATTATGACTAATAGTCACAAGTATGGTAAAGGGTATCCATAGGTGGAGAAGGAAGGTACTAGGAAGCTGAGAGGTGGAAAGAGTGGGAGTAATGAAGGGCAGGTCTACTTGTTCATGTTTATTTCCCTACAGGATAGAGAGGGAGTCATAGGGTCAGGCTTCCTCCTTATGGCCATTCCCATTTCTTCACAACTGGGGAGACGCAGCTGCAAACATGGCTTATTAAGGAATCACCAGGAGAAGGCTGGGAAGTTAACCATGAAAAGGAAGAACATGGCTGCTGTCGACATGTGATATCTTAGTGCTGGGCGTGAAGTAGGTTTTCCTTTATCATCCACCTGGAAAAGTAACCTGGAAATGTGTGGTGTATGCAAAGCATGTGTTATTACTTTCTCTTAGATTCAAAGAATAATGATAGGTTTGGTGGGGAGGCTATTAAAGAGAAGTAAATGCTCCTTCCCTCTTCTTATTCTGAAACAGTTTAATAAGTCATTTTTGCCTGGGGAATAAAAATAAAAGATGGAAAATTGTTTTTAGCAAATAATATGTTACAATTCATTTCATGTTTCTATTATAAAACAAGAAGCAATTTGACTAAACAATATTTGGAACTGAAGTAGTTTATGATTGTGCTTTTTTTTTTTTTTTTTTTTTTTACCTTTTATTGACAGAAAGCTATTTTGGAAACATTGAGAATTTGAATAGTGTGTTTGTCTGAATTAACAAATTATTGTTTAAATGTTTAAAACAGCATTTTATTACCATTATGAATGCCTCAGTCAGGTAGGGAATTTCGCAAATGAATAGGGAAACAAACAAAAGAATGTTACATGGACCATTTATTTTCTAATAGTTGTAGCTGAGAAATGAAATTTGTCTGTTGACTGTGGGTGGTGAATGTTGCCATAGCAACCTATTCCTTAGGCGAAACTGGAGGGTAATCATGGTGACGAGGGTAAAAGTCAGAAAGCTGACTTGTGAAGATATATTTTTAGGCAATGTGAGATCATGAATATTTTTGTTTAAGATATGTGTAGGAGAGCAGCTCTGGAAGAGTTAAAGGTCTTAGGTGAGAGGTGCTGGGTGTGCTTTGTCTTAAGCATTTTATCATTATGGGGACCGATCATTTTTTTTCATACAGTGATAAGTATTGCATTTGCTAGCTGCAGCACTAGCCAAAGGGAGAAATAATTAAGACTATTTTCTCATAGGTAATAATAACATCAGGAGCTCATACCTGTTTCATCAGGTGCTCTTCTGAGTACCTTACACATATTATTTATTGTAATCTTCACAAGGAACTCCAAAGTAATATTGTTAATTACATTTTATAGATAATGAAACTGAGGCACAAGAAAGTTCATTAACTATCTTAAGGTCATTCAGTTGTTAAGTGACCAATAGAAATGGAACCCAGACAATGATCTCTGAGTCAGTGCTGCCCTAGTTCTTATGTTTTGCTGCTATGCAGTGTGATAAAACAGCATGATGTGAATGATGAAAATACATCAGTTTTTGAGAGGAAGTTCTACTTATTTCCTCAGAAGTTATTAATTACCTTAAATGAAGAGGGGATCCTAGCAGTAAATCCTTGAGTGAAATAAACCATAGAGGCTTTCTCCCTGTTGGGAATTTTTAAAAGAAATAGTATGTGGGAAGGACAAGTTGGGCACTATTGGATTGAAGCTATCCAAGCTCTTAAGATCTGTCCGTAGAACCTGCTCTACAAGTGTTGGGTAGAAGGTCTATGGCCATGAATGTAATGCCCTGAGTTCATGATCCTCCTCTAGGAGACCAAAGGCAAGCCATTGTAACCCTTCTCCTTCAAACATGAAAAATAATAGTTTACATTCCCACCAGTAGTGTAGCAGTGTTCCCTTTTCACCACATCCACGCCAACATCTATTATTTTTTTATTATGGCCATTCTTACAGGAGTAAGGTAGTATCACACTGTAGCTTTGATTTGCATTTTCCTGATCATTAGTGATGTTGAGCCCTTTTTCATATGTTCGTTGGCCATTTGTATATCTTCTTTTAAGAACTGTCTATTCATGTCCTTTTTGATGGGATTGTTTGTTTGTTCTTGGTAATTTGAGTTCTTTGTAGATTCTGGATATTAGTCCTTTGTCAGATGTATAGATTGTGAATATTTTCTCCCACTCTGGGGGTTATCCGTTTACCCTGCTGACTGTTCCTTTTGCTAGTACAACCACTATGGAAAACAGTGTGGAAATTCCTTAAAGAACTAAAAGCAGAACTACTATTTGATCCAGCAATCCCACTACTGGGTTTCTACCCAGAGGAAAAAAGTCACTACACGAAAAAGATTTTTGCACGTGCAAGTTTATAGCAGAATTGCAAAAACATGGAACCAGCCCAAATGCCCATCAATCAACCAGTGGATAAAAAATTGTGATATATATATATATATATATATATGATGGAATACTACTCGGCCATAAAAAGAAACAAATTAATGGCATTCTCAGCAACCTAGATGGAACTGGAGACTATTATTCTAAGCAAAGTAGCTCAGGAATGGAAAACCAAATATTGTATATTCTCACTCATAAGTGGAAGCTAAGCTATGAGTATGCAAAGACATAAGAATGATACAATGGACTTTGGGACTTGGGAGAAATGGTCAGTGGGGGTGAGGGGGCAAAAGACTACAAATTTTGTTCAGTGTATACTGCTTAGGTGATGAGTGCACCAAAACCTCACAAATCACTACTAAAGAACTTATTCATGTAAGCAAATACTACCTGTTCCCCAAAAACCTATGGAAATAAAAAAATAAGAAAATAAAATAAAGTAAAATCACTGAACTATCTGCAAAAAAAAAAAAAAGGAGAAGAATGTCTGGCTGGATTTGTTGCAGAGGTGTTATGAAAATCCAATGATGCAATGAATGTGAAAATGATTCATAAATTCAACAGAACAGAGCAAACACAAAAAGAGTAGTATTAGAGCTAATGACCATCAGCATTATTTTCAGATTTTCCAGGCTTTGATAATAAGTGTGTATGTATTTGCTTGTCTAGGGAAGATGCGAGACTGGAATCTGTTTTTAAATGGCAAACTATTCTTTCAGGAAGATTATTCAGAGTATAGAGAAGGAAATCTATTTAAAATGAATGCATAGGACCATGGTAAGAGCTAACATGTATTGATGGCTTACCACGTGCAAGGCACTGTTATTAGCAATTTTGCCTGCTTTAATTCATATATTCTCTACAATAATTCTAAGTACTAGGTATCATTTATATTTTCCCAACATTTATAGATGAGGACCCGGAGGAGATAGATATAAAGTAAATTTACCCAAGGTCATGGAGCTATAAATTTCAAAACCAGGTCTCAAAACCTGGCACTTGACTCGAGAGTCAATGCTTGTAACTGCTATACTTTATTGCCATTTATTATGTATTATTATTTCATAAAAATTGGTGTAAATGTGATGCATCAGCCTGTGTGTGTATGTGTAAATTTTTGTTCATTTTTAGTTAAAAAAAACTCTTCTGAACTATTTGGGCAATGCATATGTTTAACTACTAAGATAACAGGAGAACATTAACTCAATAAAATGTGTAATTTTAAAAAATATTAGTTATTTCACAGATGGACAGTTTTGTGAAAGTGTCATAAGAAAAGGGTAGTAAAATCCTGGCTAAGAAGCCTAGGTTATGCCATCATTCATTTAATGTATTTATGCAGAAGATCTGAATACCAGATATTCCTGGGAGGAAAGGATACATTTGTCATTATGTTTGTTTTCTGGGAGCTTTCAGTCCAGATGTGGAAATAGGATGTGTACATGGTAGGAAAATGTAGCAAACAAGAAGTTCACGTAAAATGCTACAAGCCTTCAAAGGGATATAAGTACTTCTGGTGGGATTGGGAGTGAGACATGAGCATGGCTTGTTTTTCTCCCTTTTGTCTATAAGTAACATTCTTATTTGTTCCATTATATACTCCATTAAGTTTATTGTTAACATGTGTTACAGGTTACTAACTTACTGTCTTATGGATTCTGCCTATGTCTCATAAGCCACTTTTTTACTCATTATACTTAAGTAGCATACACCAAGACTTTTACTTGCATTTCTGATGTGGTCTGAATGTTTATGCCCCCACCCCTGCTCCCAAATTCATGTGCTGAAATCCAATTACCAATGTGATGGTATTAGAAGGTGGGGACTTTGGGATATGATTAAGTCAGGAGGACAGAGTGACCTTATAAACGAGGCCCAGAGAACTGCCTTGATCCTTCCACCATCTGAGGACACAGCAACAAGGTACCATTTATGAAGCAGGAAATGAGCCTTCACCAGATACCAAATCTGCCATCTTGTTGCTCTTAGACCTCCTAGCCCACAGAACTGTGAGCAATACCCAGTTTATGGTATTTTGTTACTGTAGAATAAAGTCAAGATCATAGGCCATCAACTTACTATCTATACTTAACACTTCTTTTGAATTTCACCATCTTGTTTGTTTTATTGAATATTCTCAAATAATACAGCAAACCTATATTAGAAGGTTTGATGTGACATGGTCTGTCTTCAGTGCTTCTGTAAAGTTTACCCGGGACGCCACACAATATAAAGACTGAAGAGAAGGAAGCTAAGGATAGAACTTATGGGAATGTCCACATACAGCAAAAGGGGAAGGAAGGTGAGCCAAAATTCCAGTGTCACTTTCTTTGCAGATATATGAAAAACAATTCTCAAATTTGTATAGAACGAGAAAAGATCCCAAACTGACAAAGCAATCTTGAGCAAAAAGAACAAATCTGCAAGCATCACATTCCTTATTTCAAAATATATTTTCAAGTGATTGTAATCAAAACAGCATGGTGCTGGCATAATAGCAGACACCAACCAATAACAGAAACCAATGGAACAAAATAGAAAGCCTAGAAATAAACACAAGTCTTTATGGTAAATTTATTTTCACTAAAGGTGCCAAGAACACACAATGGGAAAAGGACAGTCTCTTTAGTACATGGTGCTGGGAAAACTGTATATTCACATGCAGAAGAATGACACTGGATCCTTATCACACACCATTTACAAAAACCAACTCAAAATGGATGAAAGACTTAACATGGAACACCTGAGAGTGTAAAGCTGCTGGAAGAAAACAGGAGAACAGGAGAGACAACATTGGTATGGGCAATGATTTCTTGGATAGGACTCCAAAAGCACAGGCTACGAAAGCAAAAATACACAAATGAGATTACATCAAAATAAAACTTTTATGCAAAGAAATAAAAATTAACAGAGTAAAAAGACATTCTATGGATTAGAAGAATATATCTGTAAACTGTACATCTGATAAGCAGCTCATATAAAAAAATAGGAACTGAAACAACTTAATAGCAAGAAAGAAATAATCTGATTTTAAAATGGGCAAAGGATCTGAACAGACATTTCTCAAAATAAGAGTTAAGAAGGGCCAAGAGATAAATGAAAAGCTGCTCAACATCTGTAATCATTAGGGAATTACAAATCTAAACCACAATGAGTCATCATCTTACACCTGTTATAATGGCTATTATCAAAAAGACAAATGAGAAGTATTGATCAGGATGTGGAGAATAGGAGAATCTTGTATACTATTGGTGGGGATGTAAGTTAGCATACTCATTTTGGAAAACAGTATAGGGGTTCCTCAGAAAACTTAAAGTAGAATTACCAACAGCAATGCCACTTCTGGGTATATATCCAAAGGAATTAAAATTGGTATGTTGAAGAGATATCTGCACTCCTACGTTTATTTCAGCATTTTTACAATAGTTGAAATATGAAAATGATCTAAGTGTCCAATCTAAGAATGAATAACAAAAATGTGGTATATATACACAATGCAATACTATGCAGCCCTCTGAAAAGAAGGGACTTCTGTCATTCAGGACAATGTGAATGGAACTGGAGGGCATTATGTTAAGTGAAGTTAGGCAGGCACCAAATGACAAATGCTATATGATCTCATTGGTGTGTGAAATATAAAAAAAGGTGATCTCATAGAACAAAGAGTATAAGTTGGTTACCAGAGGAGGATGAGGGACAGGGTAGTAAGGAGGCAGAGAGATGGCGACAGGGAAGATTTTCATCAAATAGTACAAAGTTTCAGTTAGACTGAAGGAATAAGTTTTAGTGATCTATTGCACTCCACGGTGACACCAGTTAATAATGATGCATATTTCAAAATTACTAAAAGAATAGATTTTTAACATTCTTATCAAAAAAGATAACTTGGTGAAGTGACGGATATGTTAATTATCTCGATACACAGATGCATCAAAATGTATACATAGATCAAAAGATCACATTGTACCCCATAAATATACACAATTATTATTTGTTAATTCAAAAGGAAGGAAGGGAGAGAGAGGAGAAAGAGAGGAGAGAGGAAAGAAAGAGAAAGAAAAGAAGGAAGGAAGGAAGGAAGGAAGGAAGGAAGGAAGGAAAGAAAGAAAGAAAGAAAGAAAGAAAGAAAGAAAGAAAGAAAGAA
>NC_045439.1:68875404-68920955 GCF_002776525.5 Piliocolobus tephrosceles | reverse complement strand
AGAAAGAAAGAAAGAAAGAAAAGAAAGAAAGAAAAAGAAAGAAAGAAGAGAAGAGAAGAGAAGAGAAAGGAAAAGAAAAGAAAAGGAAGGGAAGGGAAGGGAAAGGAAGGGAGGGAAGGTAGGTCAGAGAAGTAGGAGAGTCAAGTTTTGTTTTTGTTTTTTAAGGATCATGAAAACCAAGGGAAGATATTTAAATTTAGGATATGCTGAAACTGTGAGATTAGGGAATCAAACCAAAAGAGTCCCTGAAGATGCTGGTACAGGAGAAGCCTTTCCCAAAAGATAGAATCTCTGTGGAAGCTTTGACCATATCCTGGCTGTCAGAGAACAATGGCAATAAGCAATGAGTGGTATAAATGAGGAGTATGGACTTGGGATGATGTATAAGACGGAGGTCAAATGCACAGGTGTTGACATCTATTGGATAAAGTCCCAGCTGGCAGTTTGACTTTGGACAATTTAACATCTAAAAAGACTCAACTTTCTTAATTGTAATAACATAATAATAGTATTTGTAGGGCTGTTATAAAGCACATAAAAGAAATAACCTAATACATTATAACTAATATTTTTATTTCTATTTTAATGGATATTAGTGAAAAAATGTTAAGAGTATAGAAAATTCATTCATAAGTAAAGAAGAAGAGGATTTATTTCACAGGCCACAGCAAAGAGGTTAATAGAGTATAAGATACAAATACAGAGGGAAAGATCTGGGCTTCATGTGGGGAAAGGCAGTGGCCAAAGAGTTGATAGTCTGATTATCCAAAGCTGGATCTCAGGGTGGGCTCATCCTACCTATCTCCCAGTTCTTACATAATTTCATTAATGTGTACGCCTGGAAAAAGATGACTAAATAAAATCCCAATAACTCTAGTTTTGGGTCCGTGCCAGTAGGGAGAGGCACGATCATTTGGGCATAATTTTATTACTGAGGGATCTGGGAATGAGTTTAGATGCAGTCCTTTTCAGGTATTGTGAAATTTCTTTGTAAGGAGAAAAAATTTAAAACATAAACTAATTCATGAAATCCTCTTATTAACTGTTACTGTAATAAAAATCTATGTTACAAAATTATATACAAGGTTAAAATCATAGACCATTCATTTGTG
Organism: Piliocolobus tephrosceles; assembly: GCF_002776525.5. Lineage (NCBI taxonomy): Eukaryota > Metazoa > Chordata > Mammalia > Primates > Cercopithecidae > Piliocolobus > Piliocolobus tephrosceles. The sequence continues at coordinate 68,919,843 of NC_045439.1, read as the reverse complement.
CTTAAAAAATGTTTAAGGCCACAAATCCATTGATTCCTTTGGAAATGCAAAATAAAAGTTAACCTTGACTTAAAATGTATTTCCATTCCCTTCTACCATGTTTCTTTCCACCCATTACAATTCAGTCTGCTGGTTTAGTTGTGAGAGGAGGAGGGGTAACAGCAGGATAGCAAGGCAGTGGCAGTGTGGTATGAATTAAAGTGATGTTTGAGATAATGCAAAAACAATACGAGGACAGAGTTACTGAAACACATTTGAATCAATGTAAAAAAAATAGCACATTATTACTGGACCCATTGAATAGCTCAAGGAACCTACTCAAGTAAAGAAATGCCACTTCAACAAGAACATCTTGTTTTCTGGTAGAAAAGGGACAAAGATTCACCAAGGTGTGCCAATCAGATAAAATGTGCAATTTATATAGATGAGAACTTGATTGTTTCTAGACACATGATAGGTAAGAAAATTTGGGCTGTACACGGTGGCTCACACCTATAATCCCAGCACTTTGGGAGGCCAAGGATCACCTGAAGTCAGGAGTTCGAGACCAGCCTGGCCAACAGGGTGAAACCCTGTCTCTACTGAAAATACAAAAATTAGCCGGGCATGGTGGCACATGCCTGTAATCCCAGCTAGTCTACTCGGGAGGCTGAGGCAGGAGAATCACTGGAACCCAGCAGGCAGAGGCTGCAATAAGCCAAGATTGTGCCACTGCACTGCAGCCTGGGTGACAGACCAAGACTCCATCTCAAAAAAATATAAATAAAATGAATAAATAAATAAATAAATTTGAAGCAGAGTAAGATCTTTCTCATGATATGTTCTGCTATTAACTAGGGAAAATGGGAAAAATAGACCCCCATTTTCACCAGTATGCAAAAGTTTAATGATAGTCAAAGAAAATTTGGTGCACAATAAAATACTATTCAACCATTAAAAAGAATGAAATCCTCTCATTTGCGCCCACATAGATAGAACTGAAGGACATTGTGTTAAATGAAATAAGCCAGGAACACAAAGTTAAACACCACATGTTATCACTCATATGTGGAAGCCAAAAAGTTGATCTCATAGAAGTAAAAAGCAGAACAGAGGGTATTAGAGGCTGGGCAGGGTAGGGGGAAGGGAGGGCTAGGGAGAGATTTGTTAAAGAATGCAAAATTACAGCTAGATAGGAGGAATAAATTATAGTGTTCTCTACCAATGTAGGATGATTTTAATTAACAATATATATAGTTTCAAATAGCAGATGGAGGATATTGAATGTTTCCAACACAAGAAATGATAAATGTTTGAGATTATGGATGTGCTAATAACCTGGATCTGAGCACTATACATTATATGCATTCAAATGTCACTATGTACCCATGAATATGTATAATTATTATTTGTCAAATAACAAAATAAATTAGTCAAAAACCACACTAATTAGAAAAATTAGAAGTATTTTTCTAATAATTGTATTTGAAAAAATGTATAAACACAGGTTACATCCTGTATCCTGGAATATCTGGTTAAATATACATTAAAACTCCTTTAATTTGCACTTTGTCTTGCTTTTACAGAATGGGAGGCAGTGCAACATGCCCTTGTGAAAAAAGGGAGTAAACATTTGGTGTGAAACGAAAACAAATTTTAACCTAATAATAAAGAATAATAAATATTTTTAGATACAATTTTGGTAGTGCCATTTATATTCAAAGTATAAATATGTACATCACATAGACCTGTTATTGATAGTATACTCTTTTCTAGAGTCACTGAATTGACCAAACCAAATAATTTCTGAAAGCATCATTGATATGGTTTGATAAGGTAATATGGAGTGGGTGGGTAGGGCAGTGGAAAATGTTATTTGGTATTAAAATTTCAAATAACTGAACATCTGGATGATATACGAGAACCACATCTTTTCTCTTTAAATTTATTTTCTATTTCATCAGGTTTTACATGCACAGACTTAAAGTCAAAAACTGTAATTACGCTTGTTACTAAACCAGTACTCCCCAACCACTGCTCTCCAGTTACATCTTTGTATTTTCATATTGACTTCTACATCTTTAAGTAACATAATCTCCCGATTTTCCAATTTTAGACTTTAGAAAAATGAAGGCTCTTTTTCAGTTACCACCTACTACATACATGCACCACCTCCCTGACTCTTGTGTCCCACTAGAGTTCTAGTTTTGATTTTAGAACCACTTCAGATTTTCAGAAAACTTGCAAGGATGGTACAGAGAAGTCATATGTACCTTGCACCCAGTTTTCCATATGTTAAACCTCCCCTTAGCTCATTATATATACTGGTGTTCTTTCCTTCTCAGAGAGGCCTCTTAAAGCCTCATAATCTGCTCCAATATAGATGAATTAATCTCTGAGCTCTGTAGTCTTGGAATCTTCATTCATATTTATGTTCTCTTGCTTCCTGGATACACACACATACACACTCTCTGTTTCTCTCTTTGTTTACTCCCTCATTTTCATGAAGCATATCCTCTACAAAGACCTTGCATGTCTTAAAATGACTTTATTCTACTCTCATATTCAGTTGATATTTGTTTCGGTATAAAATTTCTGGGAAAAAAAACCACAATTGTCCTTGGTATTTTGAAGCATTACTCAATTGATTCTAACATTCATTTGTTGTCCTTGTGATATCCAATACATTCTTAATTCTTCTTACAAAACCTACTTTTTCTTCCTTGATACTTTTAGAATCTTCTCTGTGTCCAACTTTATCTTCCAACTATTTCTTGAGTCTTTCACAAATTCTTATGTTATTTTTAATTTCTAATGCCTCTACTGTATTCTTTGAATACTATAGGAAGTTTGTCAGCAAACTTTAGAAAATTAAAAGCAATGAACTAAACAGTTTATTGAAAGCTCTGTGTGTGCAAGCATGTGGCTTATTGTCTAAGGGCTTTTCTGCAGAGTGACCTGTATGATAGAATCTCCACTGTCAGTCAGTAATTTTTGCTCCTTTCTCTTGACTAGTTAGACTAGTTAGAGTCCTCAGCAAATGTGCCTCTAATCTCCTACCTGGGGGACAAAAGCCTGGCTGCTCACCCACTATGTTACTGTATAGTCTTTCAGTAGAGAGACAGTGTATTTTATATTCTGGAGATATTAAAACTCCTAGGGCAAGGAAGAAACTGTTGTCTAGCCGCACAAGAAAGTGGAGAGAATCTGAAAACCAAACTCTTTTTTAAAAAAGACTTTCGACTACAATTTAATTTTTAGCCTGTATCTTTCCCGCTCGCATCTGCAGGGGTTACTGGTATCATTAATGCAGATCTTTTTTGAGTTCTTTGGTATAAAATTAAGTTGCTTTTCAGATGTTCACTGCTAATTTAGAATTTAACTTTCTAGTCCATCTGCTTTCCAGTTTCCAAAAATTTATCATGATTGTGTTCTCTCCTATTATCTTTGTCCTTGCTATGCTATCTAAAAAAATCCTTTTATTGTTGTGTTACTGGGGTTTAAATGAGGAATGGAAGCTAATACATATGTTCAACCCACCATTTTAACAAATGTAACCCTGTTATTATTAATCCAATTACAGCAGATATGTTAGAAAGGGAAAAAACTCATATCTTCATAGCCATTTCCTCTCATTTGAAGGGAGATCAGGGTAAAAATTAGAACATATGCATAATTTTAATAATTTTAGGTTTGCCTAAGACCCTGAATCGGATAATTCTAAGTCCATAAATCTTTCCTTACTATTTAAATTCGAGTTTATTTCAGTGTTATGAGTCATTAAAGCAGAGAGTTCGTGAGAGAGGAAAGCAGTTGGCTCATGTTCCAAAACAACTCTGAGTGTTTACTGGACTTCAGGAAGCTTATCTTGGTACTCTCAGATCAAAGCTATTCACAAAATGACTGAAAAAACACATTGGCTAATGACGATGGCAAAGATTCTGATATGATACTAAGGAAAATACAAATACTAGGACAAGAAAAGTTTGAAAAGCATTAAGAATTTAATTGAGAAGTAAAACTTTTCACTTCATGGGAACGAGTGTGCTAAGTCATCAATCTAAGCCTATGCTGGTGTGATTGCATAACTACAACTCTTACTAGACAATTATTATTTGTTATTCTAGGATATTCTCCTAGGCTATCATATCACTTTTAAATAATATATTCAAAATTATTCCAGTAAATATTTATTTATGACACAAGATCATAATTGACATTAGCATTAAGTTAGGCAGTATCTAGATTGTTTCTTTAGATTCTTTATATCAAAACAATGTGTTAACAATGAGATGAAAGAAAGTAGCTTCCCGTTTCTGAATTAGAGATTTTTCTTTGCAGGATTTTTAATGTTATTGTTCTTTTTAAAAAAGTGGAAGTATGTCTCATCTTAGAATAATTATGCTATGCTCTAAACACTTGTCCCTGGGAAAATTAAACTTACAGGTAGGGATTAAAATACAGGCAACTTCCTAGAAGGGACATTTTAAAGTGCTTCCAAAGAGTTCATATCCTCTAATATTTTATTTCAAGACCTTTTTTCTTGCCTCAGATAAGAACCTTTCTAAATGTACCCTACAAAAGATATTATACTTTTTAGTATAGGAATCTAGCATCAGAAAACTCTCAAATGAAGCTGTACTTCCTTTCACAATTTTTGAAGTGCAGATCTGCACTTTGATATTTTTCTGCTGATGAGAAACAAAAAAGTGGGGGTGGGGACATTAAAGATAGCTTTTATGTCCAATGTGAGGTGAAAGGTCTCTTGGAAATCATGTCAGATAACTGATTTTGGGGGAGAAATCAGGCCTGTCTGTGCCCTTACAGATAACACTGATATTAGTAACTTTGAGTCCATTATCTTGGAATCTACTCTGTGATACCTTCTGCAAATGGCCACTGAAGTATTTTGATAAATGGGATTTTTCTTGTGTATTTTTAAGTGGTGGTGAAGAGAAATGTTAAATTTCCATAGAGACTGGATATGGGGTGGAGCCCCAGATATAAAACATGTAGCTGCCAAATTTGGAGGTATCTTTTGTTAAAGGAAATTCTTTGAAGAAACATTCAGATGATTCTAGCCACACCGAGTCACCCTAATCACTGAATTTTCCTAACTGAGGCCTCAGACATTGTAGAAGAGAGACAAGGATTTCCGGAAAAAAAAAAAAAAAATTATCACTGTTTAAGCCACTAAAATCGAAGTAATTTGTTGCACAGCAGTAGCAACTGGAGTAACTGCTTGTATTATTTTTCCTTCTAGTAGCTCTGTCAATGTCTTCCCCAAAAAAGGCTGAAGCTGTGCGGCATACTCTTACCTAGCCTAGGAAGTCATGAAACATCAGTCTGCTGCATTCTGTTGGATACTGATGAGTCAAAATTTGCCATTTTCAAAGGAAAAGAATGCAGACACCTCTTAAAAGAACAGGTGAGATGGGAAATGCATTGTGGCTATCTTTGGAAAATATAACCTGTCACCTGAATTACTAACTAGACCATGGCACATCGAAATGTTGGAATATAAGAAACTGAGGAAACCTGCTTAAAAAGTACTTAATGATAAGGGTTGTTTCTGTTGCAATTTTAAGTAACATGGGATATAAATATAACAGCGTTTTAAAGGTGGAATTAAATGGAATAAGAGAAGATAAGGATCCAATATTATTCCTCAGTAAATACAAATATTCACAAAAATCATAAATGAATAAATGTCTGCAATACTATAATGTGCCAAAATGAGCATGAGAATAAAATATGAAAGCTGAATAGTACTAATTAAAAACATTTAAATAATATTTAAAGATTTTGCCAAACCCTAAAATATAATAAATGAAAAGATATGCTTAACCAAGCAAGTTAAAAAAATTATTTCTATTTCAATAGTTTTTGGAGTACAGGTGGTTTTTGGTTACATGGATAAGTTCTTTAGTGGTGATATCTGAGATTTTGGTGCACCTGTCACCTGAGCAGTGTATACTGTATCCAATATGTAATCTATTATTTCTCACCACCCTCCTCCTGTCTCCCTCATTGAGTCGCAAAAGTCCATTTTATCATTCTTATGCCTTTGCATCTACATAGCTTAGCTCTCGCTTATAAGTGAGAATACATGATATTTGGTTTTTCATTCTGAGTTACTTCCTTTAGATAATGGCCTCCACCTCCATCCAAGTTGCTGCAAAAGACATTATATCATTCCTCTTTATGGCTGAGTAGTATTCCATGGTGTATATATATCACACATTCTTTATCCACTCATTGGTTGATGGGCACATAGGTTGGTTCCATATCTTTGCAATTGCTAATTATGCTGCTATAAATGCATGTGCATGTATCTTTTTTATGTAATAACTTATTTTCCTTCGGGAAGATACTTAGTAATGGGATTGCTGGATTGAATGGTAGTTCTACCGTTGGTTCTGTAAGGAATTTCCATACTATTTTCCATAGTGGTTGTTCTAATTTACATTCCCACCAGCAGTGTAAAAGTGTTCCTTTTTTTTTACCACATCCATGCTGACATCTATTGTTTTTTTACTTTTTAATTATGGCCACTCTTGGAAGAATAAGGTGGTATCTCACTGTGGTTTTAATTGGCATTTTCTTGATGATTAGTGATGCTGAGTATTTTTTCATATGCTTGTTGGCTGTTTGTATATCTTCTTTTGAGAAATGTCTATTCATGTCCTTTGCCTACTTTTTGATGGGATTATTTGTTTTATTCTTGAGATTTATTTGAGTTCCTCGTAGATTTTGGACACTAGTCCTTTGGTGGATGTATAGTTTGTGAATATTTTCTTCAACTCTGTGGCTTGTCTGTTTACTTTGCTGATTATTTCTTTTGTTGTGTAGAAGCTTTTTAGTTGAATTAGGTCCCATCTACTTATTTTTGTTTTTGTTGTGTTTGTTTTAGGGTCTTAGTCATAAATTCTTTGCCTAAGCCAATGTTCAAAAGAGTTTTTCTGATGTTATCTTCTCCAATTTTTATGGTTTCATGTCTTAGATTTAAGTCTTTGATCCATCTTGAGTTGATTTTTGTATAAAGGGAGAGATGGGGATACAATTTTATTCTTCTACATGTGGCCTGCCAGTTTTCTCACTACAAGTTATTGAATTTTCTCCAATTTATGTTTTTGTATGCTTTGTTGAAGATCAGTTGGCTGTAAGTATTTGGCTTTATTTCTGGGTTCTCTATTCTGTTCCACTGGTCTACATGCCTCTTTTTTAAATAACAGTACAATGCTCTTTTGGTAACTATAGCCTTGTAGTACAATTTGAAGTCAGGTAATGTGATACTTCCAGCTGTGTTCTTTTTGCTTAGTATTGCTCTGGCTATGTGGGCTGTGTTTTGGTTTCATATGAATTTTAGGATTTTTTTTTTCTAGTTTTGTGAAGGATGATGATGGTATTTGATGGGAATTTCATTGAATCTGTAAATTGCTTTGGGTGGTATCGTCATTTTTACAATATTGATTCTTCCTATTCAAGAACATAAGATGTGTTTTCATTTGCTTGTGTCATCTATGATTTCTTTCAAAAGTGTTCTGCAGTTTTCCTTGCAGAGATCTTTCACCTCTTTTTTTAACCAAGAAACTTTTACAGGTGATTTCCATCAAACATTCCAGGAACAGATAATCCCTGTATTTTACAAGTTGCTTCAATTATTTCTAAAAAAGCTATTAAAGCATTTTATGAGGCCAATATTTGAAACTTTGACTTTCAAACTAGATGAGCACAGTACAAAAAGCAAAATAAATCCAGAAGCCTAATTAACACATATGAAAATTTCTAAATAATTAGTTAACTGAATGTAACAGAATTTTTAAAATACACAATGTAATTTTTAGAGATTATTTCAGGAATGCAAGGATGATTCAAAATTAAGAAAAATTTTCAATGTCACTTATCAAATATATCTCAATCAATGCAGAAAAGGCATTTGATGTAGTTTAATATTTCACTGAGACAAAAATTCCAAATCAAGGAATTGAGTTAAACTTCCTTAACTCAATAAAACCTCTACACCAAGCCTACAACAAATTTTACAACTAACAATAAAAAATAGACACGTTTCTTCCAAGTTAGAGAAGAACACAAGCGTATCGGCTGCCTTCACAAAGCTTCAACATGGTATAGTCAGGACATCCAGGTTAATTCAGTATGAAAACAAAGAAAGAAGACATAAAAATTTGAAAGAAAATGACAAACCATGATCATTTGCAAATACTTAATTATCCACATAGAAAACCAACAAATCAATATATAGAGTTAATAAGAGTTTAGCAAGTTTACTAACAAAACATTGTCTTTTTAAAATCTACCATATTTCTATCAATAATAACCAACTGCAAATTAAAATAGCAAATAAAAATAATATTCATAGGAGCAACAAACACTATAAAGATTTTAGAGAGTAACATAAAGAATACATAAGACCTTTAAGGAGAACATTTTAAAACTTTATTAAAGAATGTACAAAACAAAATGTGAATAAGTGGAAAGGTAAATTATGCTTATGAATAAGATCACTTATTTTAAAGATAAGTCTATAATTTCAATGTGATTTTAATTAACATTTCATAAGGATTGTTGGAGAATCCTGAAAAGTTATAAAATATATTTATAAAAATAAACATTGGGCCGGGCGTAGTGACTCATGCCTGTAATCCCAGCACTTTGGGAGGCCTAGGCAGGTGGATCACGAGGTCAAGAGTTAAAGACCAGCCTGGCCAAAATGGTGAAACCTCGTCTTTACTGAAAAACTACAAAAATTAGCTGGGTGTGGTGGCAGGTGCCTGTAATCCCAACTATTCTGGAGGCTGAGGCAGGAGAATTGCTTGAACCCGGGTGGCAGAGGTTGCAGTGAGCCGAGATCGCCCACTGCACTCCAGCCTGAGCAATAGAGTGAGACTCTGTCTTGAATAAATAAATAATGAATAACTAACAAAACATTTTTAATTAAGGAGCAAAGAGGAAGGTAAAATTGCTACATAATTACAGAAATAAAAATGATGTGCCACTGGCTAAAAAATAAGCAAATAAAATAGCAGAAATAAATAAAAGAAGGGCCCTGCACAGGTATGTCACTCTACTCTGCTATAATTTGGAGAGTACAATTAACTGTGTGTATCTGAAATACAGGAAAATACAAAGAAAAAAGAAATTATACAATGTACAAAACATCTTATATATATGAGTAACAAAGGAAAAATGTGGGAAAAAGATAAAGGAAAAATTATTTGTTGTTTTTCATTGAAAAGAAAACATGAGGCAGGGTGAACAGGTACAAAGGCATGGCTGGGTGAAAGAGTGTGGTATGTTTGGGGAACTACTAGTGATTTAGACTGGCTGGAGCTTGGGATGCACACCTGGGTAGGTGGTAGAGATGAGGCTGATGAAGTCTAGAGAGCTCAGATCGAGAATACCTTGTGTTTTATAGTAAGGAGTTAAAAAATGTAGGGAGGCCATTGAAAGCTTTGAATAGGAAGAATGACAGACTGCATTTGACATACTCAGTACCATAGAGATTGGATTGGAAAGACTGAAGCAAGGAAGACGAGACTATTGCAAGGGGTTTACTTTGATGTGATAGCAAAGGGAGTAAAAGTGCCAGCAAAGGCAAACCCAAATTGTAATTGATGACTTGCTGATTGCTGTATGTTCAGTGTGGACAAGACAAGAGATGAAAACTCCAGGGGGACCCAGCTTGAGGTGGAGGAGACTCATACTTTTGTGAACTTTATCTCCAGGGGCTATACCAGGTTCTAAAAATGCGTATCAGAGAAAAATTCCCTCCTGCTTCCAGGAGAGGATAGATAGGGAATGTGGGGAAAGTGACCATTTTCAAATATACCAGAACATTCTGTTCTTAACAAGACCTGACCTCAAGATGATGGTTTTTTTTTTGCTTTTTGTTTTTTTGGGTTTTTTTTTTACATCATAACTGACTTGGGGGAAGAAAAATAGCCAAACCTCATCCCCTCTATCCTGAACCACCTAAGGGGCTGAAAAAGAAAACAACCAAACCCTGAGAAGTGCTTGTGAAGCTCACAGTTCAGTAGCATGAGCTCTGTAAATAACTGAAACCTAATCATATAACCATACAACACTTCTCCTCCTTCTACATCTCACCACCACATTACTAAAAGTCTATTTACCAGAGTTCCTTTTACACAGTACATCTTGTCCACTTTTCAACAGCAACAACAACAACAAAAAAACGCAAGGCACACTAAAAGGCAAAAAGCACAATTAAAACAGTCATTGCAAGCATCAGAATGAGACCTAGATACATCAGGGATGTTGAAATCATCAAAGCATAAATTTTAGAAATAATTATGATTAATAAGCCAAGATCTCTAATGAGAAAAGTAGACAACATGCAAGAACAGATGAATAATATAAATAGAAAAATAGAACTTCTTAGATAGAAGCAAAAATAAATGCTAGAGATCAAAAATGCTGTAACTGAAATGAAGAGGCCTTTGATGGGCTTATTAGTAGATTGGCTAAGAAAAGAATCTCTGAGCTTGAGGATATGATGATAGAAACTTCTAAAACTGAAAATCAAAAAGAAAAAATATTGAAAAAAAGTAGAACATATATCCAAGAACTGTAGGACAACTACAAAAGATGTAATATCTATGTAATGGGAAAACCAGAAGGAAAAGAAATAAAAGGAAACAGAAGCAATGTTTGAAGCAATAATGACTGAGAATTGCCCCCTCACCCAGTTGACACCAAACTACAGATTTAGGAAGCTCAGAGAACATAAGGCAGGATAAATGCCCAAAATACTACACATAGGAATATTATATTCAAACTAGAAAAAATAGTGAAAAAATCCTGAGAAAAGTTAGAAGAAAATAAAACCTTAATTATACAAGAGCAAAGACAAGAATTATATCTGACTTCTCCTTAAAAACCATGCAAATAGGAAGAAAGTAGAGTAAAATATTTAAGATTTTGAGAGAAAAGAAGCTCCAACCTAGAATTCTGGGGTTTGCAAAATTATTCTTCAAAAGTAAAGGAAAAAGGCCACCTCAGACAGAAGGAATTTGTTGCCAGTAAAGCTGTCTTGCAAGAAATCTTAAAATAAGTTTTTCTAAAAGGAGGAAACTGATATTGTTCAAAAACTTAGATCTGTATAAAGAAAGGAAAAACATCAGACAATGAATAAGTAGAGGCAAAACTAAAACTTTTACTTTTTTCATTCTTAATTGATATAATGGATAACAGTTTGTTCTAAATAATAGCAATAATGACTGTGATAATTATATTGTACATATAAGTGAAATGAATGACATCAATGATGTAAAAGACAGGAGGAGGAATTAGGGATATTTTATTTTAATAACTTGCACTGCCTGTGAAGTGGTATAGTGTTATTTGAAAGCATTTGTTAGTTGTAAAGTTGTGTGGCAAACTCTAGGACAACCACTAAAAAGTATAACTAAAGAAATATTATTGATGTGCTAAGAAAGAGAAAATGGAATCATATAAAATGTTCAGTTTAAACCACAAAAGGCAGAAGAAGAGTGGAACACAAAAAAAATGGGGGGGAAGGACAAAGACAATAACTAGAAAATGATAACAAATATGGTAGATATTAATCCAGCTATATCAATAAAAGTAGTCTAAATACACTAATCAAGACAGGAGAGAGAGCCAAGATGGCTGACTAGACACAGTTAGAAGGAACAACTCTCACCAAAAGACCAGGACATCAGGATGACTGGCACACTTTGAGCAGATCTTCAGAGGGAAAACACGGAGAGTGGACCAAGGGAGGATACAGACACTGGACTGATGGGAGAGGAAGCTGGGAACCCTGGGGCTTCCAAGCACTGGGACCCACTGCTGGCCTCCAGTGACTCCTGGGGAAGGAGTGAGTTGAACAGGTGAGGAATGGCTCACTCTCACCACAGACCTCTGGAATCCTAGCTGCAGGAAAGCCCACCACCCGCATGGACACTGGAGCTGGCAGGGAGAGCTGTTTAGAGAGATAGCAAGGGCAGGACTCCAGCCTGTGTGGGAACCTATAGGGTTTGGTGCAGGAAGGTCTGCCATGGAGCATGGGCAGGCATGCTCATCCCCCAAGGCTCTCTAATCTCCTCTAGGTGGTCTTAGCCTTTGAGCAACTGTTGAACCTGGACAGAGCAAAAACATCTTGTCTATGATACGGGGTTCCCTGTCTCCTAGCCTCTGCTGGAGAGCCAGCCTACCCACCCTCAATTGCAGCACAGCCTTGGATGTACAACCAGGGTGATTCTCAGGGGCCTTCATCATAGCTCCTTTGCTGGTACCATCGCTGACCATTGGAGAGCTCCAGCTTGCCTGACTCATACACATCCTGTCCCCACTACAGCCTCCCCTTGAGTCTTTGCCACATGCACTCACCCATGGTCCTATCCCACTGCTTTGCAAGTGCATTCACGTAACCAAACCCAAACCTCACCACCACACCCCCAACGGTATGCCTATGTGTGCACACCTCACCACTTCATCAACTATCAGAGCAAGTTTATCCTGCCACCCCACCCACCCTTGCTGGCGGTCCACCCCTACTGAGGTGTGGGCAGCCCACTGTACTGCTGCCACTGCTGCTGCTGGAGAAAGTGCTTGCACAGGTGCCGGAAACTCACTCCTGCTGGCACCCTGCCCAATTGACACCCTATCCCCTGCCAGTGCCCCAGAGTTAGAGCACACAGCTGAACAGTGCTGAGTTGAGCCTTGGTCCCCTGAAATCTTCCAGAATTGAAGACAGTCTACTGAACCCACCTGATAGCACAATCAGACCCTCAAGGGCACTGAAGAAAATAAAAGTTTTTTTAAAATCCAAAGGACAGCAACTTCAAAGATAAAAGGACCATCAGCCCACACAGATCAGAAAGGCCAGCACAAGAACTCTGGCAACTCAAAAAGCTAGGGTGTTTTCTTAATTCCAAATGATTTCACTAGATCCCCAGCAATAGTTCTTAACTGGTCTAAAATGAAAGAAATGGAATTTAGAATATGGATAGAAACAAAGACCATCAAGATTCAGGAGAAAGTTGAAACTGAATCCAAGAAATCTAAGGAATACAATAAAACAATATTTGAAGATATTGTCCACAAAATTTCCCCAACCTCATGAGAGCAGCCAATGTTCAAATTCAGCAAATGAAGAGAACCCCTGCAAGATACTTACAAGGTGACCATCCCCAAGAAACAAAGCCATCAGATTCTCCAATGTTCATATGAAAGAATAAATATTAAAGACAACTAGAGAGAAAGGGCAGACAGGGAACTCCATCAGACTAACAGTAGACCTTCCAGCAGAAAACTTACAAGCGAGAAGAGATTGGTGGCCCATATTCAGCACTCTTAAAGAAAACAAACTCCAGTGAAGAATTTCATATCTGGCAAAATTAAGCTTCACAAGCAAAGGAGAAATAAGATCCTTTTCAGGCAAGCAACTGCTAGAATAATGTGTTACCACAAGATCTGCCTTACAAGAGATCATTAAGGGAGTGCTAAATATGGAAACAAAAAACCGTCACTAGCAACCACAAAAACACACTTAAATACATAGATCATTGACAATATAAAACAACTACACAATTAAGTCTGCATCATAACCAGCTAACAACACAATGACAGGATCAAATCCACATGTATCAATATTAACCTTCAATGTAAATGGGCTAAGTGTCCTAATTAAAAGGCACAGAGTGACAATTTTGATAAAGAAGCAAGACCCAACTGTATGCTGTCTGCAAGAGATTAACCTCACATTCAATGACACTCATAGGGTTAAAGTAAATAAATGGAGAAAAAAGTCTACCAAGCAAACAGACAACAAGAAAAATCAGGGATTGCTATTCTAATTTCAGCCAAAACAAGACTTTAAACCAACAATGATCAAAAAGATAAGAGCACTACAGAATGGCAAAGGGTTCAAGTCAACAGGAAGTCTAACTATCCTAAATATATATACACCCAACACAGGAGCATACAGATTTATAAAACAAGTTCTTAGAGATCTAAAAGAGCCTAGATAACTACATGGTAATACTGTGAGACTTCAACACCCCAGTGGCAGTATTAGATCACCGAGGCAGAGAAACAACGAAGACATTTGGGACCTAAACTTGACACTTGACCAAATGGACCTAACAGACATCTACAGAATTCTCCAACCAAAACCAACAGAATATATATCATTCTCATCTGCACATGGCACATACTGTAAAATCAACCACACATTTGGCCATAAAACTATTTTCAGCAAATTCAAAAAAAAAATTATACCAACAACACTCTTAGACCACAGTGTAATAAAAATAGAAACCAATACTAAGAATATCACTCAAAACCGTACAATAACATGGAAATTAAACAACCTGTTCCTGAATGACTTCTGGGTAAATAATGAAATTAAGGCAGAAATCAAGAAATTCTTTGAAACTAATGAGAACAAAGATACAACATACCAGCATCTGTGGGACACAGCTAAAGTAGTGTTAAGAGGAAAGTTTATAGCATTAAATGCCCACTTTAAAAAAGTAGAAAGATCTCAAATTAACAGCCTAACGCCACACCTCGAGGATCTGCCTTACAAGAGTTCTTTAAGGGAGTGCTAAATATGATACAAAAAACCATCACTAGCAACCACAAAAACACACTTAAGTACATAGATCATTGAAGAAATCAAGAAAAATAAGAGTAAACTAACCCCAAAGCTAGCAGAAGACAAAAAATAAACAAAATCAGAACTTAACTAAATGAAATTGAGATGTGAAAAACCGTACAAAAGATCAATGAAACCATAAGTTGGTTATTAAAAGAAAAAATTACATTTATACACTACTAGCTAGACTAAAAAGAAAAAAGAGAGAAGGCCCAAATAAATGCAATCAGAATTGAAAAAGGCGACATTACCACTGATCCCACAAAAATACAAGAAACTTCAGAAGCTGTTACAAACACCTCTATACACAGAAACTAGAAAACCTACAAGAAATTGATAAATTCCTAGAAATATACAATCTTCCAAGATTGAACCAAGAAGAAATTGAAACCTGAACACAATAATAGTGAGTTCCAAGACTGAATCAGTAATAAAAAATCCTACCAACCAGAAAAAGCCCAGGATCTGACAGTTTTCAGCCAAACTCTAACAGACATATAAAGAAGAGTTGCCACAGTTCCTGCTGAAACTATTTCCAAAAATTGAGGAAGAGAGCCTCCTTCTCAACTCATCCTATGAGGCCAGCATCATTCTGACACCCAATTAGTGGCAGAGACACAACAAAGAAAGAAACCTTCCAGCCAATATCGCTAATGAACATAGATGCAAAAATCCTCAATATGAAAATCAATAACTGTGATTCATCACGTAAACAGAACTAAAAGCAAAAACCATATGATCATCTCAACTGACGAAGAAAAGTCTTTTAATAAAATTTAACATCTCTTCATGTTAAAAACCCTCAACATGCTAGAACTGAAGGAATATAGCTCAAAATTAGAGCCATCTATAACAAATCTACAGCCAACATCATACTGAATGGGAAAAAGCTGAAAGCATTTCCCTTGATAACCAGAACAAGACAAGGATGCCCACTCTCACCACTCCTATTTAACATAACACTGGAAGTTCTAGCCAGAGCAATCAGCCAAGAGAAAGAAATAAAAGGCATCCAAATAGGAAGAG
This sequence comes from Piliocolobus tephrosceles, assembly GCF_002776525.5. Lineage (NCBI taxonomy): Eukaryota > Metazoa > Chordata > Mammalia > Primates > Cercopithecidae > Piliocolobus > Piliocolobus tephrosceles. The sequence goes on along the minus strand of NC_045439.1, from coordinate 68,904,167 downwards.
AGGAAGTCTAACTCTCTCTGTTTGCAGACTATATGATTTTTTATCTAGAAAACCCTATACGCTCTGCTCAAAAGCTTCCAGAGCTGATACACAACTTCAGTAAAGTTTCAGCATACAAAATCAATGTACAAACCTCAGGAGCATTTCTGTAGACCAAGAACATTCAAGCTGAGTGCCAGATCAAGAATGCAATTCCATTCACAATAGCCATAAAAGTAAATACCTTAGAATATAGCAAACCAGGGAGTAGAATGATCTTTACAATGAGAATTACAAAACACTGCTGAATGAAATCAGGCATGATACAAACAAATGGAAAAACATTCCACACTCATGGACAGGAAGCAAGATGTTGTTAAAATGGCCATACTGCCCAAAGCAATTTATAGATTCAATGCTATTCCTATCAAACTTCTAATGACATTCTTCACAGAAATAGATAAAAAGTATTATAAAAATCACATGGAACCAAAAAAGATCCTAAATAGCCAAATTGATGCTAAGCAAAAATAACAAAGCTTAAGGTACCACATTACCCAGCTTCAGACTATACTACAAGGCTACAGTAACCAAAACAACATGGCACAGGTATGATAAACAGACACATACATCAATGGAATAGAACAGAGAGCCCAGAAATAAAGACCCACACCTAGAACCATCTGATCTTCAACAAAGTTGACAAAGCAAGCAATGGGGAAAGGACTCCCTATTTAGTAAATGGTGCTGGAATAACTGGAACATAGTGACATATGGAAGATTACAACTGGACTCTTTCCTTTTACCATACTAAAAAAATCAACTAAAGATGGATTAAAGACTAAAATGTAACACCTACAACTATAGAAACCCTTGAAGAAAACCTAAGGAACACTATTCTGGACATAGGCCCTGGCTAAGGTTTCATGACAAAGATGCCAAAAGCATTGAAACAAAAACAAAAATTTACAAATGGGATCTAGCTAAGCTAAAGAGCTTCTGCATAGCAAAAGAAAATATCAACGGAGTAAACAGACAACCCACAGAAAGGGAGGAAATATTTGCAAACTATGCATCTGACAAAGGTTTAATATCCAGATTTATAAGAAACTTAAACAAATCAATAATCAAAGAAAAAACAACCACATTAGAAAGTAGACAAAGGACATGAACAGATACTTCTCAAAAGAAGACATATATATGGTCCACAAGCTTATGAAAAAATACTCAACATCACTAATCATTAGAGAAATGAAAATCAAAACCACAATGAGCATCTCACACCAGTCAGAATGGTTATTATTACAAGTCAAAAGAAAACAGATGCTAGCAAGGTTGAAGAGAAAAGGGAACACTTACACACTCCTCGTGGGAATGTAAATTAGTTCATCCACGTGGAAAGCAGTTTGGAGATTTCTCAAAGAACTTACAACTACCATTCAATCCAGCAATCCCATTACTGGGTGTATACCCAAAGGAATATAAATCATTCTCCCATAAAGACACATGCACACATATGTTTACTGCAGCACTATTCACAATAGCAAAGATATGGAATCAACCTAAATTCCCATCAAATGGTAGACTGGATAAAGAAAACATGGTACACATACACCATGGAATGCTATGCAGTCATTAAAAAAATGAGATCTTGTCCTTTGCAGCAACATGAATGAAGCTGGAGGCTGTTATCCTAAGCAAACTAACACAGGAACAGAAAACGAAATAGTGCATGTTCTCACTTATAAGTGGGAGCTAAACATTGTGTACACATGGACACAAAAAAGGGAACAATAGACATTCAGGGTGAAGGGAGTGAGGAGGGTAAGGTTTGAAAAACTATGAATTGGGTACTATGCTTATTACCTTGATGATGAAACAATCTACACATGAAACCACTGCAAAATACAATTTACCTATATAACACATGTACCCCTGCACATGTACCCCTGAACCCAAATGTACCCCTGCACATGTACCCCTGAACCCAAAATAAAATTTATTAAAAAAAGGCAAGATTGTCAGGGTGGATCAAAAAACAAGACTCAACTTTATGTTGTTTACAAGAAATCCACTTTAAATATAAAGACATATATGGATTAAAAGTAAATGAATAAAGACATATCATACTAACACTAACCAAAAAGAAAAAGAAAAAAGAAAACAGGAGTAGTTGTATTATGTTCAGAAGAGATGACTTATGAGCAAGGAAATTATCAGAGATAAAAAAGGGCATTACATAATAGTAAGTGGTCAGTTTTCCAAGAAGACAACACTTCTTAAAGTGTATGTACCTAACAACAGACTGTCCAAATATGAGAGGCAAAAACTGATAAAATTGCAGGAAAAAATAGATGAATGCACTCCTATAGTTAGAAATTCTAACACTCCTCTATCAGAAATGGACAGATTCAGCAGGCAGAAAATCCCTAAGGACATAGTTGAAATCAACAGCACCATGAATCTGCTGGACATCTATAAACTCCTTCATACATCACCAGCAGAGTACACATTCTTCTCAAGCTTACATGGAACATTCACCAAGATAGTCCATATTTTGGGTCATGAAACATACCTTAAGAAATTTAAAAGAATAGAAATTATATAATGTGTTATCTCAGACTATAGTAAAATATGTACTAGAAATCAATAACAGAAAGATAGAGAATATTGCAAAGTATTTGGAAGTTAAACAAAACACTCCTAAATAACACATAGACCAAAGAAGAATAGACATTTAAAAATACTTTTAACTAAATTGAAATGAAAATACAATTTATCAAAATTTGTGGAATGTAGTAAAAGTATTGCATAGAGGGAAATTTATAGCATTGAGTGCAGATATTACAAAAGGAGAAGAATCTAATGATAATAATATAAGCTTCTGCCTTAGGAAGCTAGAAATGAAGAACAAATTACACAAATGTAAACAGAAGAAAACATGTGATTAAAACATAGAGCAGAAATCAATGAAATTGAAAACAGTAAATCAATAGACCAAATCAACAAAACTAAAAGCTGGCTTTGGGAAAGACAAATAAAATTAATAAATCTCTAACCAAGCTAAGAAAAAGAGAGGCTGTGTTATGTTACCTTTCATATCTAAGTGTATGATACATTTCAAAGCAATTTAGTATATATGCTAAGGTAGGGTTCAAGGTTAGTTTTCTCTATACAGATATTCCAATTTATTCAGTACATTTACTGAAAAGACTATTATTTCCTCCACTGAATTTTGCTGTTGTCTTTGTCATAAATTGAAAGGTTCTATATGTTTGGATCTGTTTCTGGACTCTCTATTTTGTTCCATGGACCCATTTGTCTACTGTTACACCTACATTCTGTCCTGGTTACTATAGCTTTATGGCACCTTGTACAATATCTGGTACGATAAGTATCCAATATTGTTACTCCTTAAGATTATAGTTATTCTACTTCATTTGTATTATATATTTTAGAATCAGCTAGCCAATTTTTATAAAATCGACTTCTTTTAAATTTATTAATAAATTAAAACATTAATAAACCAAAAATTAATAAATTAAAAAATTATTAAGAAGATTATTTTCTATGAGGCAAGGGGCAGAATGTTTCAGGTGTTAAAGTAATCATTTACATATTTTGTCATACACTCAGCAAACATTATTGAACAGCAATAACTGGGGCAAGGAATTATTTTTCCTAGCCCCTAGAAAGAGAGGAAAATAAAACACAAATTCTATTTTTCCGGATCTGATATAGTAATTTGACTTGTGTCTTTTTAGTAAGAAGAGGAAATATAGCCCAGTCCTTTTTCAATTGTGCAACAATTTTACACTTGCAAGACTTTTATTTTGCCTAATGGGAGCTCAGTCTCTAGATTAAACTCAAAAGCACCAATTTCAAAATGTCTAAGACATATTGAAGTATAATTTCATGCTTTGGTAATGTTCAAAAATTTCTAACTTGCCTTAGCCCAATATTTTTATAATAAAACAAAAATAAACCATTTGCTTAAAATCTTCAATAATTTTAATATTTTGACCCTGAAATCATGTTGAAAATAGTTCCCAAGGCGAGAAAAGGAAATTTTATTTTAAAAAATTATCTTCATTGACCCTCTTTTGACCAAGAGTTGTCTATTTGGGGGAAGGATAGGAGACAAATATGTTTCTGAACCACGTAAGATCGATGAGCTCCCCAGCATGTTTCTTTCTGCATTCTGCATCTCCTCCATCCTTCCATGCATTTAATTTTGTGTTTCATCTGTTGCCTCATAGCCTTTCCTGCTGCTTCTCTTACTAGAATACTTTCTGCCCTACGTGGAGGAAATATTTCTCCTTAAGAACCTACCCTTCTTGAGTGCAGTGGCTCATGCCTGTAATCACAGCACTTTGGGGGACCGAGGCCAGTAGACTGCTTGAGCCCAGGAGTTTGCGACCAGCCTAGGCAACATAGTGAGAACCCATCTCTAACAAGAAAAAAAGTAAGCCAGGCCTGGTGGAGTCTACCTGTAGTCCCAGCTACTCAGAAGGCAAAGGTGGGAGGATCGCTTGAGCCCAGGAAGCCAAGGTTGTATTCCACTTCATGCCAGCCTGGATGACAGAGAGAAACCCTGGATGACAGAGTGAAACCCTTCACACCAGCCTGGATGACAAAACAAAACAAACAAACAAACAAAAAACCTACACTCTCTCCCACCCCACAGAGTCAAGAGGTTAGGAAGCCAGTGTCATTGTGTGGGCGGGTTAAACAATGTGATTGTCAACAGCAAGAAGTTATGATCTCTAACCAATATCACAGCAATATCACAGTCCTATTTATCTAATCTCTGCTTGTGAGTATGCGAAGGAGGTTGCTGAGGAAATGAAAGGCAGGCTGGGGAATGAGGGAGAGCTGAGGAGCAGGGGAAAGAAAGAAAATGAGCAGTGCCCTGTTATCCTGTGCTTAGCTGCATGGCATCTTGAAGTGTATCTAGCCTGGTTGAAATGCAAGAAATATACTTTTTGAAACCTAGCAGCAAAAAAAAAAAAAAAAAAAAAAAAAAAAAAAGTAGTGCTGTTTCTCTTAATGTGAAGTGTTAGTGATGTAGAAAAATTATAATTCTCAAAGCCTTCAGATGATAAAATGCAAAAGTCATTCAGTGATCCAAAGACCACAGAGCATTAGCAAGTAGCCAGATATAAGTCTTGAAGAATAATAAGGCATTGTAAAATGGCTTGATAAAAGCAAGTTCTCAAGTTGCTGTGTTGTTCAAAATCCTGAACTGGGTATTAAAACTCAGTTTTACTTTCCTTGAATTGAAGTTGAATTTTATCTTCAGGAAATAACCTGGAAGACCATTCTTCTTCATTTCCTGCTTTGAATATATCAAGTTTCAAATCAGGGAAATGAAAAGAGAAGAAAAGAATGATGTATGAAGTCAAATGGAAGACAGAACTAACAATAACTCTTCTAAAATACAAAACAAAATATGCTAAAATCAGCTAGAATGGGCTGAAAAATTAGACATGGAGCAAAATCAAAGCAAGAGTTTCACTGTTACGTTCTTTAAGGATGCAAAGTGCTTCTCAAGCACTGGGTATGAAAATGGGCAGATCTTAGTGCTCTCTAGTAAAACTCTAAGAATAATGCCTTTTAATAATAATGTCTTGTCATAATATTGCTATACCACAGCACGGCTTTCCCATTTCCATTAGACATTAAATATAAGGCTCATTTTGGCATACAATTGGGAATATTATTAAGGAAAAAATGTCAGAAGCAAGTGTTGAACATTTGAACTCAGAAACTGCCTACTGCATGTCAAACATCAATTTGGGTTACCTCCTTTACAAACAAGGCTGTTTCATGAACACTGAATAAGACAGCAAAGCAAATAGGATAAGAAGAAATGAGGATTTCTTACACATAACAAAAGGGCACATTGCTGAATAAATTAAAGGGAACTAAGAAAAGATGAAGATATCAGTGTTTTAAAAGCATAAAGCTAAAAGGCATAAGTAAACAGAACAGAGTAATGCTGATTCGATGGGAATTTACATTCCTTACACTAGCTTGTCATTTATATTCAATTTAAAAATGGGTCATCATGTCAGAGCCTACAATTTATGCCATTATGGATATTTGAATACTGATGAGAAAACATTCCTTTTCTCACGAACTGAGGTCATCTTATACTTTAAAAGGTGCATCATTGTTGTTTTTAAAATGATATATTACAAATGATTTGCCATTTTAAATAAAAATTGAGGGAATAGATAAGAAGTTCTCCCTAACAACTAGTGCTTTAGGACTGCTCAACTAATAGGAAAGAAAAACAAAAACATCACTAGTGGTACTTCACAGAAAGAAAATCTAGACTTTTTTTAAAATTCAAATTGCTCTCAAAACCGTAACTGCTTCAATGCAAGAATACCTTCTTTTTTTTTTTTTGCCTCAGTTGCTATCAGATAATCTTTCAGTATTTGGTGCAATGCCTACTTTCAGTAAATGCCTTTTTTCCCTCCCACACAGGATGTGAGATTCAACTGTTCTCCTTAGTGGGTTCTGTCAGCAATTCCAGACCCCATGAAATAAATCTCTGAAGCTTGCTCGTCTCCCAAGCACTGCGTAAACCCACTGAAAACTTAAGTAATGGAGTAAACAACTTCCTGTGGCTTCCTAATTTTACTGCTTCAGTATTCAAATTCTTTCTTTTGCCAAAATAAATAACACTAACACAATCATAAATGCAGAAAATTTCATGAACATATTAAAATAATCTCATGCATTATAAATGTTTTGTTTCTACATTCAGCTCAATTTCCCTGATGCTAATTATCCCCAGAATATTTCTGAATTTGTTTTTTAATTCACTTTTTGGAGCAATGGACTATAACTACAATTTAATTGCTTGGAATATTCTGCTTATATAGCTCTGATTGTGTGTTTCTAGTTCTTTCAACCTTGATGATTGCGGTCTTTTTATAATCAGTTCAGAAGAAGGAGACAAAAAAAAAATCTGGACTCTGTATGTACATAATTTGAAGTACAATTGAGTTTCATAAGAAAGCTTTATAGGTTTTTTGGACCTACTTCACATAGAGGAAATGGAGTTCAGGGAAATTTTATTATTTTTCACATGCGTTTAGCAATATGTGAGTAAATGGTATTCAGTATCACAAATGTTTTTGAGGAAAGGCTTTACTGAGGATTTCATTTTTTCATCCATTGGCAGACAGTCTACCTCCCTTGGATTTCAACCATTTAACAAATACTTATTGAAAGTTACCAATTTTTCAGTTATTGTTTCAGCTTGTGGGACCATGAGCAAATTAAACAATATTCCAATCCTCAGGGAGCTTACATTCTAGGAGGAGAGATAGATGATAGAAAACTAATATGCTGCGCAGTATCAGCAATGATGAATGCTGTGAAAAAAAACAAAATAGGATGAGGAGCTACATAATGACTACAAAAGGGCTATTTTAGATGGGGTGGTGAAAAAAGGTTTTTGTTTTTTTTTTAGATACAGGCAGCATATGTATAGGTTTGCGACATGGGTATACTGCACTCAGGTAGTGAGCATAATCCTCAATAGGTAGCTTTCAATCCAGGACCGCCTCCCTTTCTCACCACTCTAGCAGTCTCCAGTGTCTATTCTTCCCATCTTCGTATTGATGGGTGCTCAATGTTTAGCTCCCACTTAATTTTTTTTTTTTTAAATTTGAGGCAGAGTCTCACTATGTCGCCCAGGGTGGAGTGCAGTGGCACGATCTTGGCTCACTGCAACCTCCACCTCCCGAGTTCCAGCCATTCTTATGCCTCAGCCTCCCAAGTGGCTAGGATTATAGGCACCCATCACCATGCCTGGATAATTTTTGTATTTTTTTTTTAAGTAGAGACAGGGTTTTACCATGTTGGCCAGACTGGTCTTGAACTCCTGACAAGCGATCTGCCTGCCTTGCCACTTATAATTAATAAGAATTATGACCTCTAGCTCCATCCATGTTGCTGCAAAAGACATGATTTCATTCTTTTTTTATGGTTGTGTAGTATATCATGTTATATATATACCACATTTTTTTCATCCAATTCACCACTTATTCCACGTCTGATTCCATGTCTTTGTTACAGTGAATAGTACAGCAATTAACATGTGTCTTTTTGGTAGAATGATTATTTTCCTTTGTCTATATACCCAATAATGGATTGCTGGATCGAATGGTAGCTCGTTTTTTGAGAAATCTCCAAACTGCTTTCCACAGTGGCTGAACTAAATTACATTTCCACCAACAGTGTATAAGTATTCCTTTTTCTCCACAACTTGGCCAGCATCTGTTATTTTCTGACTTATATAAGATGGTTATCTCATTGTGGCTTTGATTTGCATTCTCTGATGATTAGTGACGATGAGTATTTTTTCATGGTTTTTTTTTTTGGCTGCTTGTATGTCTTCTTTTGATATGTCTATTCATGTCCTTAGCCCCCATTTTTAAATAGGGTTGTTTTGTGATTGTTGATTTAAGTTACTTATAGATTCTGGATATTATACTTTTGTCAGATGCCTAGTTTTTTGAATATTTGTGTCGTTCTGTAGGTTATCTATTTGGCTTCTTGAAGAAGGTGGCATTTGCACAGTGATGCCAGTTTATACTTCAATTGATCAGTGGCTCCTTCTGGAATGACTCACTAAATCCTACAGTTCTCATGTGTTAGCTGATGTTCTTGAGTCCTGCTAATGGCCCCTGTACTCTGTAGTTTCAACTGAACAGCGAACATAAACCCTCTATCTTTATGAGTCTATCAGACTGCTTACCAAGAAGGCTTTCTATTACTGAGACCCTATCAGGTTTGCAGCACTACAGGTGAATTGAGAAAGCAACATTAGGTTCCATAATAATTATTAATATAAAAGTATATGATGATTATGACAGTGATATATAATAAAAGTCACCCTTAAAATAAAGTTTTAAAATCTATGTGTACAATTTGTTTTTGTTTTAGTTATTTTAATAGGCCCTAAAGCTCTACATATTTTCTTGTTATTGTTTCTATAAAAGTAAATATTGATTTCCTCAGAGTTTGTAACATGTTGGTTATTACAAAATAAAGTAGACCATTGCTCATTGTCTGTGACAGATGTAGTAGAAAATGTTAAAGTTGAGTCATTTTAGTACAACCTTATTGCCTTTTAATAAATTTATCTTTCTCTACTGATTCCTTTGAAAGTAGCATTTAGATTACAGGTGTTCTTGTATAGGGTAATGACAGTTTTGGCTGCAAGGAATAAACTTCTGGGAGTAATCTAGATGTCAACTGTTCTCATATTTATGAATTTCCTCTAAAGCTTCAGTGAGGCAGTGGGGAAAATCTTAGTTTGCAAAGAGGTGAGAGGACAAAAGACAAATATATTGCAAACATGGTGACAATATTTTTATCTTTTACCTCTCATAATGATGGTATTCAAGTTACTTGATTATTTATTACCTTGACTTTATTTTCTGAGCCTGATGATTGATTCCTCATATTGACTTTTTGCTTTACCTTTTTGCATGACTGTTCATAATATTTTAATCGTAAAAGTTTTTCCCTTTAATTATGGTGATTACTTTGAAGAATTAAGTTGTCCCTTTTATAGAAACAGTAATATGAAACCTAAATTTGATTATCTATTCTTTGTTATTTTATAAAGGAATGTTTGGATAATACTGTTCATTAAAGTTAATTCTACTATCTTTTTTGTCAATAAATATCCCTTCCATTTATTGCTCTTTAAGAAAATTAACTAGATCCTACTAGTGCCAGTAATATAAGAACTTATTTTTTTTCTTTTTACTGTGAAAATTTGGCTTATATATCAGATAGAAAAGCAATCCTTAGGAGAATATTTTATAACATAACTCTTTGGGCAAAGGTAGCTGATGTTATAATTTACTAATGCCAATTTAATAGTTAACTGGCTGAGAACCTTAGTGAGCATGAATGTACAATCTTTGTCAAGAAAACTGGAGCAGAAAAATCTAGAATCATCAGATTCCTGCTTATAAGCTGAATGAGCCTTTTACCATGGATGTCTTCACATTGTCCTTATTTTTTGAAGAAAATTTCTTTAAGCCCTTTCAATTATGCCAGAAACTACACTTTTTTTTTTTTTTTTTTTTTTTTTTTTTTTTTGAGCTGGTGTCTCGCTGTCTCCCAGGCTGGAATGCAGTGGCACAATCTTGGCTCACTGCAACCTCCACCTCCTATGTTCAAGAGATTCTCCTGCCTCAGTCTCCCGAGTAGCTGAGATTACAGGCACGCGCCACCACACCCAGCTAATTTTTTGTATTTTTAGTGGAGACAGGGTTTCACTGTGTTGCCCAGGCTGGTGTCGAACTCCTGAGCTCACGGGATCTGCTCACCTCAGCCTCCCAAAGTCCTGTGATTACAGGTGTGAGCCACCACGCCCAAACCCAGAAACTGCACTTTTAAAAAACTTTACTGTAGATAAATAAACAGAATTCTCCTTGAACAAAAGAATAAACAGCATATGAGTTTTCAGTAAGAATTTATCTTTTGTATTTGTGAAATGAGACCGGAAGCACAGAAAGGAACATTCTATGGATGGCTGCCAGTTCAACTGGGAGTTAAAAAACTACTCAGAAGAAGCTGGACCAACACCTGAAACTGAAACAGAAATTATCAAGGAGTCATGGAGTAGTAGGATTTTGACAACTCTGAGTTTAAAAAGGTAACTTCAAGTCCGTGAAATAACCAATTGCCTAATGCCTTGATCTTTATAACAAAATGACAGCTAAGTTGGCTGTCCAGCCTATGATTGAACACATACAGCAAGCAACTCACTGCTACACTTCTCTTTTACATTTCTATTAAAAAGTCATTTTAATAAAATTAAATCTATTGATATTCATCCTAGCTTTATCCTTGGCAGGTTAAATTGAACTATTCTCATCACACAGAGCATGTCAACAGCACACTGAAGAGAGCAATGAGCATTGCGGAACCAAAGGAGGCTATCACACTCCTTTCATTGCAGAATCTAGAAACTATTTCTATTAATGTAGGCTTAGGATGACATTAGCTTTTGTGGATGAACATCACACAGTTGACACAAAGTGAACTCAGGGGCAACTGTAACCTCAAATCAGTTTTAACAATGCTGCTGCCAAGTCATGTATCTCAATAAACTACTTTAGAATCTACTTCGGCCTCCTTTTATTAATCAGTTTTTAATTTATCCTCTGGATTTCTCAAAATCACATCACCTATGTAAATGTATTGAGCACATGCTTATAATTTGGTCCAAATCATTAGCAAACATGTTTTAAAAAAGAGGTATAAAGACACCCATAGAAACTTATAGATTAATGTTAACTCTTCAATCAGTGTCATTTGTACAGTCATTTACTCAATTCATAATCCAGTTAATTAGAGTAGCATTTAGCTATTCCTCCACTTTGGCAAGCAATGTATCATTGATATGCTTTTCATATGCCAGTTGATATCCAGATATCCTGCTGTTACACATGACTTATCTTTGAAATTAATAATGCCATTAAAGAAAAATAATTGTTCACTTTTTATTTCTTTATCCCCCTTCTTCCACAATTCAGTCACTAAGTACAGCTGATTTTCTTCTAAACATGTTTATTTAATCATTTCTCTTTTCATTCTCCTTGTAGTACCTTCATCCAAGCATATTGCACCTCAGTTTATTGCTTCTTACCATAGATAGATTCATGTTTAATGAAACTTGAAGCTGATAACATTTGAGGAATCCTATTTCAGAAAAATAATACCAAATTATGAAGTAATCACGCATATTGAAAGTAGTCCATGCAAGGAAGGAGCTTAGGCTTAGCTTCACAGTAAAGCTGCCCCTGTGCTTCACTGGTTGATCAGGTGTTTGGAGTAGAGTGGTAACAAGTCTGGCAAGGCTCCTGTTCCCATGGCACTTGAGTTTTAACCATAAGAAATAATTCTACTGCATTAAGACTAGCGTTGGGTCACGGTCCATGATGCTGATTTAATATGAGCATAACACTGGCACAAATATGGGAAGTTAGACATTAAAACAAACTGGTTGACAACTCATTTTCTTCCTTTCTTCCTTCTTTTTATGTTTTATTTATTTAATAAACATATAATAATGGCACATATTTATGGGGTACAGTGTGATGTTTCCATATACAAACACATTGTATAATGATCAAATCAGGGGAGTTAGCATATCCACTACCTCAAACATTTACCATTTCTTTGTGGTGGTAGCATGCAAAATCCCCTCCTAGCTACTTGGAAATGTACAATAAATTATTGCTAACTATAGTCATCCTACTGTACAATAGAACATCAGGACTTATTCCTCTATCTAACCATAACTTTGTACCAATTGGTGAACCACTCTGTATCCCATACCCTTACTCTCCTCAGCTTCTGGTCACTACCACTGTACTCTCTGCTTCTGAGATCAACTGTTATAAAGCGCACATATGAGTGACATTATGCAGTATTTGTCCTTCTGTGCTTAGTTTATTTCACTTAACATAGAGACTTCCAGCTCAATTCATGTTGCTGCAAATGGCAGGATTTCATTCTTTTCTATGACTAAATAGTATCTCATTGTATATATATATATATATATATGTACCATATTTTTAATCCATTCATCCATTGATGTACACCTAGGTTGATTCCGTATTTTGACTATTGTGAATAGTGCTGTAATAAACATGGGAATGCAGACATCTCTTTGCCATGCTTATTTCATTTCCTTTGGCTCTATACCAAGTAGTGGGATTGCTGGATCATATGGCAGTTCTATTTTTTATTTTTTGAGGAACCTCAATACTGTTGTCCATAATGGCTGTACTAATTTACATTCCCACCAACTGTGTATGTGTTCCCTTTCTCGAGATTTTTGCCAGCATTTGTTATTTTTTGTCTTTTTAAAAATTGATTCATGTCATTTATGATAGTCCTCTTTTTCTCTTATTATTATATATTTTAGACTCAGAAACAGATTCCTCTTCCTCCCAACCCACACTCTATTCGGATCTGTTCTTCCCAACTTGACCTTGACTTTCATCTTAATGTTTTAATTTGAAGCATCTGCCCCTGGAAAGCTGTTTTCTAAATTTCTGGTTCCCAGTCTCCTGACTTCCTAGTTCCTCTGTCAGAACACAGGATGAGTAGGCAGGTAAAATGTTCAGTTGTAAAAAGCAGGGACTGGAAATTCATGCTTTGTGTTCTTTACTGTGGACTTGTTCCTTGCTGTGAATGTCAGGAGAGTCTGTGGGACCACATTTGTAGTTTTGCTCTTTTATAAAATCCAATATGTATTATGAGCATAAATATATGAACATTCATTTATCACTTTAAATTATATGTATAGGAGACCCTTGACATTGCTGTATACTGAGCTCTTTCTGAATGTCTACTTTTATATTGTGAAAGTTACATCCTGAATAACACTATTGAATAATCTTTTAAAATGTAAACCAGTGAAAATGAACTGCCTTCATTAGGAATAACAAGAAAGCTTTTTAAAGAGCAAATTTTCAAATTTTGTCTCACCACATGTATAAAGAACAACAAATGTCTTCATGGAAAATGACAAAGTCAGTGGTTCACAAATTCTAGCAAGCACCAGAATCACCAAAAGGGCTGGTTACAATACCTACAGGGGGGCCCCAACACAGTAGTTTCTGATTAAGTCAGTTTGGAGTGACCCCCAAGAGTTTGCATTTGTAACAAGTTCCCAAGCGATACTGATGCTACCAGCTCATGGGCTACCCTTTGGGAAGCATCAGACTAGGACTTCCCAAAGCCCAGTGTCATGTACAGAGGCATACTTTTACCACAGGTTCACTGTGAATACTATTTAAATCAATGCCTCAGCAAACTTACAAACTACCACGTCACAGATTGAACAATCACTCGTAAGTGGTCAACTTTAAATCCATAAATGCCAACAGTCTACTGAACTTGATCTGCCTTTTTACAGTTGAGTACTAAATTGAAGCTTAACCTTTTTTTTTTTCTTTTTTTTTCTGAAAAAGGGACACACATCTTTTATTCAAGTATCTGGACAATACTGTAATTGAGATTGAAAATCCAATGGCAATGTCCAAATGCAAAGATCAAGCTTTTATTTAAATTTCTAGCTGAATAACTGCTTCTATGTATTAGCACTAAAATAGTCATTTGTTTTAAATCTGTGATAGTGTGGCAAGAATTGTATAGTAGCAACTTTTGCTAGATTGTTTGCTTTAAGGAACACTTCCAAAATCTCACTGGTTTACAACAATAAGATGTATGCCTTATCCATGTTATAAGTAGCCTGTAGATAGCTCCTGTTCTGCTCTCTCTTCTCATTCTGGGACCCAAGTGACAAGCCATTTTCATGGCAGAGGAAGGGAGAAGTGGCTGAAGCTTACTATGGCTCTTATGCTTCTGCCTTGACATAGTGTGTGACGTTTCTGCTTACAGTCCATTGTGCAAATAGTTACATGACTCAACCAGATGTCAGTGTATCACATGACCACATATGTTGCTGTGTAATCCTAATAGGTTGAGCATCAAATAATTAGACATAAAAGTACAATATTATATACTAGAAACTAGACTTTATATTTAGCTCTACATAGTCCAGAGAGTATGCTCAGAAGTCACAGTGGCTAATAGAAGACTTCAGAATAAAGAATGGGTTATTTCTTTTCTAAAAAATAAATCTTGTGTATATTTGAGGTTTACAACATGATGTCATGGGATACATATAGTAGTAAAATATTATTAAAGTGAAGCAGATTAACAAATTTATTATCTCAGTTACTTTTTGTGTGCAAAAGCAGCTAAAGTCTTATTTTAAAAATCCCTATTACAAAAAATTTTATTAACTTTAGTCCTCATGTTGTACAGTAGATCTCTAAACTTGTTCATCCTATGTATCTCCTATTTTATGCCATTTTTTTTTCTCTCCCTGTACCTCCACCTATGGTAAACAGTTTGTATTCATCTGCGCTCACAGTGCTATAAAGAATACCCAAGGCTAGGTAATTTATAAAGAAAAGAGATTTAATTGGCTCATGGCTCCTCAAGCTTCACAGGAAACATAGTAGATTCTGCTTTTGGGGAGGTCCTAGAAACTTTCCAATCATAACAGAAGGCAAAGGAGGAGCCAGCACTTCACCTGGCTGGAGCAGGAGGAAGGTAGGGGAAGGTGCCACATACTTTTAAACAACCAGATCTCATCAGATTCACTATCATGAAAACAGCACCAAGGGGGAAATCCACCTCCATGATTCAATCAGCTTCCATTAGTCCCCACCCCCAATATTGGGATTACAATTCAACATGAGATTTGGTTGGGGACACATATCCAAACTATATCATTCCAGCCCTGGCCCCTCCAAATCTCATGTCCTTCACACATTGCAAAATACAATCATGCCTTCCCAATACCCCCCCAAAATCTTAACTCATTCCAGCATTAACTCAAAGGTTGAAAGTCCAAAGTGTCATCTAAAACAAGGCTAGTCCCTTCCTATCTATGAGCCTATAAAATCAAAAACAAGTGAGTTACTTCCAAGATTCAATGGAGCATAAGCCTTGGGTAAATACTCCCATTCCAAAAGAAAGAAATTTTGGCCGAAAGGAAGGGGCTATAGGCCCCATGCAAGTCTGAAACCCAGCAGGGAAGTCATTAAATCTTGAAGCTCCAAAATAATTTTCCTTGATTCCATGTCTCACATCCAGGGCACACTGGTGTCCAAGCTCCCAAGGCCTTGGGCAGTTCCACTTCTGTAGCTTTGCACAGTTCAGTCCCTACAGCTGCTCTCATGGGCTGGTATTGAGTGTCTATAACTTTTCCAGGTACATACTTCAAGCTGCTGGTGATCTACAATTCCAGGATCTGGAGGATGGTGGCCCCCTTCCAACAATCCCATTAGACAATGCCCCAGTGGGGGACTCTGTGTGGGGGCTCCAATCCCACATTTCCCTTCTGCACTGCCTGAGTAGAGGTTCTCCATGAGGGCTCCACTCCTGCAGCAGGATTCTCTCTGGCCATCCAGGCTTTTCCATACATTTTCTGAAATCTAGGAGGAAGTTCCCAAGCCTCAACTCTTGCATTCTGTGCACCTTCTGGCTTAACACCACACAGAAGCCAGCAAGGCTTATGACTTGCACCCTCTCAAGCAGTGACCCAAGCTGTAACTGTACCCAAGCTGGGCCCTTTTTAGCCACAGCTGGAATTGGAGTGGCTGGGATGGGAAAGAAGTGTCCTGAGGCTGAACAGGGCAGAAGGGTGCTGGGTCTGGCCCACAAAACCATTCTTCTGTCCTACTCCTCCAGGCCTGTGTTGGGAGGGGCTGTAGCAAAGGTCTCTGAAATGTCTTCAAGGCCTTTTTCCCCATTTTCTTGGCTATCAGCACTTATTTTCCTTTTAGTTATGCAAATTTCTGCAGGCTGCTAAAATTGCTTCCCTGAAAATAGGAAACTTTTCTATTTTTCTTTTCTACCACATGGCCAGGCTACAAATTTTCCAAACTTTTATGCTCTGGTTCCCTTTTTAATTAGAATTTCCAATTACAGGTCATTTCTTTGCTTACTCACATAAGCATAGGTTGTTAGAAGTAGCCACGTTACAACTTGAATGCTTTGCTGCTCAAATTCCTTTCACCAGATACCCTAAATCATCACTCTATAAGTTCAAATTTCCACAGATTCCTATAGCAGGGGCACAATGCAGCCAGGCTCTTCGCTAAAGCATAGCAAATGTGATTTTTTTCCCAGTTTCCAATAACTTCCTTATCTCCATCTGAAACCTCATCAGCCTGGGCATCTCTGTCCATATCACTATCAGCATTTCAGTCACAACCATTCCACAAGTCTCTAGGAAGTTTCCAGATTTTCCCTGATCTTCTTGTCTTCTTCTGGGCCCTCCTAGCTCTTCCAACCTCTGCACATTACATAGTTCCAAAGCTGCTTCCACATTTTCAGGTATCTTTAGAGCAAATGCACCACTCTCGGTAGCAATTTTATGTATTAGTCCATTCTTGCACTGCTATTAAAAAAATCTGGAAAAGGATAATTTATAAAGAAAAGAAGTTTTATTGGCTCATGATTCCAGATTCCACAGGCTGTACAGAAAGCATTGCATAGCTTCTACTTTTGGGGAGGCCTCAGGAACATGGCTTCCAATCATGGGTCAGGCAAAAGGGGACCCAACACTTCACATGGCTGGAGCAAGAGTAAGAGGCGGGGAGGTGCCACACACTTTTAAATGACCAGATCTTGCGAGAACTCACTTACTATCATGAGAACAGGACCAAGGGGGTAATCCTCCCTCCATGATCCAATCGCCTCCCACCAGGCCCCACCTCCAATATTGGGGATTGCAATTCAACATGACATTTTGTTGGTGACACAGATTGAAACCACATCATAGTTTCATTTGCTATGTCTGTGTATTTGAGTACTTTTTAAAAATATATGTGTTTTGCACGTAAGTGAGATCATGTAATATATTTTTTCTGTGTCTGGATTATTTTACTTAGCATAAAGTCTTCCAAGTCCAGCCATGTTGTGGCATATGGCAATATCTCCTTCTTTTTTAAGGTTGAATACAATTCTATTGTATATGCCATATTTTCTTTATCCATTCATCTGTCAATGGACATTTAGGTTATTTCCAGATCTTGGCTATTGTGAATAATACTGTAATAAACATGGGAATATAGGTATATTTACAAGGCGGTGATTTCATCTCCTCTGGACATATACCCGTAAGATGGATTGCTGGGTTGTATGGTAGTTATATTTTTAATTTCTTCAGGAATCTACATGCTGTTTTCCATAGTGGCTGCACCAGTCAACATTCACAACAGTGTACTGGGGTTCCTTTTCTTCATACCCTTGCCAACTTGTATTATCTCTTGTCTTTTTGATAACAGCCATCTTTATGGGTGTGAGGTGATATATCACAGTGATTTTAAGAACAGCTATTTCTTATCTACACACTCTTAGAAAAAAAATACAAGGCCAAGTGATAGACAAACTGAAAATGAAAGAGCATTACTGTAGTTCTGGCCAGTACATTCCTGAAAATAGAAAGTATTAGCCAAGTTCTTTGCTTTTCCATCTATAATACAGAATTAGAAAACATCCCATAATGCTTTAGGGATATTAAGGATAATATAAGGATTTATTATTTTTCAGAGAGGCTAATTAATTTCTCCCAAGGTATTTTCAAGGTTCTATGTTCCCCCTGGGAAAAAAATTGCTCAAAAGTCTAAATGTATGTTTAGTTGTTATTAATGCCATGACATTGTACTTACTCTGGATGGAATACATGAAAACGTAATTTCTGACCTTGTTAAAATAAATTTAAATTGCTTTAAACTTTTTTTTTTTTTTACTTTGATAGATTGTGCACTCTCTACTATTATATGAATAGGGCCAAGGGCACCTGGTAATAAAATTAACTTTGATCTCCTTTCTAAACTTAATAGAATTATGTTACATATTAGTTTATACATAATTAATGCTTGGAATAACACATTTTACTCCTCTGGCATAGTTTTCTACTCACCTATTTTCTACACATACAGTCATGTATTGCTTAAATATGAGGTTAGGCAAGTTCAATTTTGTCATTGTGCAAAGATCATAGTGTGTATATACACAAACCTAGATGGTATAGCCTACTACATACCTGGGCTATAAACCTGCACAGTATATTACTGTACAGAACACTTTAGGCAATTTAATACAATACTATTTGTGTGCTTAAACATTTGTAAACATAGAAAAGGTACAGTCAAAATATGACATAAAAAATAGAAAATGATACACATCCATGGGGCCGTCACCATGAATGGAGCTTGCAGGACTGGAAGTTGTTCTAAGTGATTAAGTGAGTGAGTGGAGAGTAATGTGAAGACCTAGGACAGTACTGTACACTACTATAGACTTCATAAAAGCTGTAAATTTAGGCTACACTAAATTTATACAAGAATATTTTTATTTCTTCAAAAATAAATTAACCTTAGTTTACTGGAACTTATTTTCTTTTAAAAATTTTTAATTTTTTAAAACCTGTTAACTCTTTTACAATAACACATCTTAAAACCAAACACATTGTACAGCTGTACAAAACTATTTTCTTTTTTATATCTTTATTAGTTTTTTTCTAATTTTCTTTTTTCTTTTCTTTTTTTCTTTTTAAACTTGCTTGTTGAAAACTAAGACAGACATTAGCCTATACCTACACAGGGTCAGGATCATCAATATCACTGTTGGTCACCTCCATATTTTGTCCCACTTGAAGGTCTTCAGGGATAATAACATGAATGAAGCTGTCATCTCCTATGATAACAGTGCCTTCGCCTGCAATATCTCCTAAAGGACCTGCCTGAGGCTGTTTTACAGTTAACTTTTTTATATATAGAAGATTACACTCTAAAATAATGATAAAATATACAGTACAGTGAATATATAAATTAGTGATAGTCATTATTATAAAGTATTATGTCCTTAATTATACATAATTATATGTGCTATATTTTTATATGACTAGCAGTGCAGTATGTTTGTTTATACCAGCATCACCACAAACTGGTGAGTAATGCATTGTAACTATAACATTATGATGGCTAAGACATCACTAGGCAATAAGAATTTTTCAGCTCTGTTATAACCTATCATTGACTGAAACATCCTTACGTGGCTCATAACTGTACTTAAAAAAATTTATGTGCTAAAATGTTTGTTGCTAAAGGAAGAAATTATTTTTATTTTCCAGTTTTACTGAGGTAAAATTGACAAATAGGGATTGTATATATTTAAAGCATACAACTTGATGTTTTCATATATGTATATGTTGTGAAATGATCATCAACATTAAGCTAATTAACAGATGTATCACATCACATAATTACCATTTTCTTGTGTTGGGGGGGGTTGGGGGGGGTGCATGGGACACTTCAGATGCACCCTTAGCACATTTCAAGTAAACACTGGTATTTTTAACTATCATCACCATGCTGTATACTAGATCTCCAGAACTCATTTATCTTTCCTAACTGAATCTTTGTTCCCTTTGATGAACATCTCCCTATTTCTAACCTCCACCCCTCCCACTGTCCCAGGCAACAACAATTTTACTCTGGACTTCTCCAAGTTTGAGTATGGACTGCTAAGGAAGAAATTCTAATTGCTCTTTTACAATAGGCAGCAGCTGAGCTATCGAGAGTATAACTGCTTTTCTACCAGTTTGCTCAGGGATGTCTGTTGTGATGTAAGTGGCTTCCTGGACCCTTCACTGGTGCAGAGAACTATGTTATTGAATTTTTTTAACTTTTATTTTATTCTCTGGCAATTCCCAAGTACCAAGAGCTATGATGTAAAAGGTGCTATCTGTTTACCTGCTGCCACAATAAACAGGACAACTTTTAATTTCCATGACTACTGAAATCCAACTTTTAATTTCCATGACTACTGAAACCCAACAATAATACTGGGGTGCCTTGATACATCCAAATGACAGTTCAGAACACCTGGGACCTGGGGTCTGAGACAAGAAACATGGCAACACTTGATGTGATTGGAACAGCCAGAAATAAACCATTCCTTTGAGGGATGCAATGTCTAATTAGTAGCAGAGAATATTAATACAACATGGCTGTGATTTAAGGGACCCGTATGTACATTTTCCTTTATTCTTAAATTATGTTTTTAGCACCTTATTATTAATATATGATACCTATATCTTCAAAGCCTTTGTATTATCTCATTCTCTCCTCACAGTCTTTCTGGTCATATTCACTTTGCAGATAAGGAAATTACATTGCAGATAATTTAAGCAACTTTTCCAAAATCACACATCTGGTTAATGAAAAAATTACAACTTGAACGCAGGTCCTCCATTTCATATTCTGACACCCTTAACAATAATGATAGCTGCTTATTACTGACTTTTGTAAAAAATAATCAAATTGACCTTGCAGTCAATTCAGTTCCCTCATTAAAATTGCTGACAGCATTGGATTGCTTATTCTTAATCTCATATTCTTTATTACATAAAATGATCTTGATGTCTGTTACACCTATTTATTAGAAGCATTTAAAAATAGTCAAATCTTCCTTCTAGACATAGGACCTACTTACCAGAGCAGGACTGGTAAATTTCCAGATTTATAGAAAGTGTTTTTTACATGAACCTTCTGGCTTGAGTTTGCCAGAAGATTCTACCAGATATCTGAACCACCAACAACAGAGACATTGAATTTGAGCACAGATGATATATCTGTTGTCACCTTTCTCCCCGTGCCCCTCAAAGTTACCTCAATCAATGAGAAATCAATTAGGATAAGCAAAGATACACATTTTGGAGAAGACAGGAATTGCTGACTTTTTAGTCTGTTACTTTCTCTATATTGCCTTGATACATATGAATGATACCATGAGAAATATAGTACTTGGTCTTTGCTGTAGAGAACATACAATCTCTACCGGGAGATAGGACATACACATCAAATAAGATAACTAACAATGTATCTTAATTAATTCTTTCACCATGTATCCAACAAATATTTATTGAACACCAAACCTGTGCCAGGTATTATGCTAAAGGAACAAAATAGGGAGGTTGTAGTGCAGACATTAAAGCAACATGAGCACCACAACAAAATACAAAACTTAAGTGTTGTCTTAGTCCACCTGGGTTGCTAAAACAAAATATCATAAGTTGGTGGCTTATAAACAAGAGAAATTTATTTATCACAGTTCTGGAGTCAGGGAAGTTCAAGGTCAAGGTGCTGGTGGACTCATAGTCTAGTGAGGGCCCATCTTGTTGAAACTTTACATGGCAGAAGGGAAAAGCTTATACCTCTTTAGTGCCTTATAAGGGCACTAATCCCATTCGTGAGAGCTTCACCATCATGACCTAATCACCTCCTAAAAACCCTACCTCACAATACCATCACATTGGTGATTATGTTTCAACTTATGAAATTTGGTGGAATACAAGCATTTAGATCACAGCAGGAGTAGACGTTAAAGCAATATATAGATTGCTGCAAAAGTAATTGTGATTTGCACAAACTGATAGCTGTCACATACCTGTGACAAATGGTGGATGATCCTGGTGTTTTCACTGAAGGGCAGGTGAAGCCCTAAAGAATGGATACACATAACAGAATTTATTTTATGGCTGAGTAGTGCTCTATTGTGTGTATATACTACATTTTCTTTATCCACTCATCCATTGATGGACATATAGGTTGTTTCCATCTCTTGGCTATTGTGAATAGTGCTGCAGTACACATGGGAGTGCAGGTATTTCTTCGCCACACTAATTTCCTTTCTTTTGAACATATACTCACCAGTGGGATTGCTGGATTATATGGTATTCTACTTTTAGTTTTTTGAGGAACCTCCATATTGTTCTCCATAATGGCTGTACTAATTTATATTGCCACTAACAATGTATGAGAGTTCCTCTTTCTCCATATCCTCACCAGCATTCATTATTGTCTGTCTTTTGGGTAAAAGCCATTTTAACTGGATGAGATGATATCTCACTGTAGTTTTAATTTTCATTTCTCTGATGATTAGTGATTTGGAGCATTTTTTCATATACCTGTTGGTCATTTGTATGTCTTCCTTTGAGAAATGTCTATTTAGATCTTTTGCCTCTTCTTTAATAGTATTAATTTTTCCTATTGAGTTGTTCGAGATTTTTAATATTTAAGTGCTTAAAAGAAATTTAACTCATGGAGATAGAGAGTAGAATGATGATTTCCAGAGGCTGAAAAAGGTAGTGGGAGGGGGAGATAAAGAGGGAATAATTAACGCATGCAAAAAACAGTTAAAAATAATAAGATCTAGTATTCAGTAGCACAGTTGGGCAACTACAATTAAAAATAATTTATTGTGGCCGGGCGCGGTGGCTCAAGCCTGTAATCCCAGCACTTTGGGAGGTCGAGACGGGCGGATCACGAGGTCAGGAGTTCGAGACCATCCTGGCTAACAGGGTGAAACCCCGTCTCTACTAAAAATACAAAAAACTAGCCGGGCGAGGTGGCGGGCGCCTGTAGTCCCAGCTGCTCAGGAGGCTGAGGCAGGAGAATGGCGTAAACCCGGGAGGCGGAGCTTGCAGTGAGCTGAGATCCAGCCACTGCACTCCAGCCTGGGGGACAGAGCCAGACTCTGTCTCAAAAAAAAAAAAAAAAATTTATTGTATATATCAAAATAACCAGAAGAGTTATATTGAAATGTTCCTAACACAAAGAAATGATAGATGTTTGAGGTGATGGATATCCCAATTACACTGACTTGATCCTTACATATTGTATGCTTATACAAAAATATCACATGTACCCCATAAATATGTACTTTTTTTTTTTTTTTTTTTTGAGACACAGTTTCACTCTGTCGCCCAGGCTGGAGTGCAGTGGCGCAATCTCGCCTCACTGCAAGCTCCGCCTCCTGGGTTCATGCCGTTCTCCTGCCTCAGCCTCCCGAGTAGCTGGGACTACAGGCACCCGCCACCTCGCCCGGCTAGTTTTTTGTATTTTTAGTAGAGAGGAGGTTTTACCGTGTTAGCCAGGATGGTCTTGATCTCCTGACCTCATGATCCACCCACCTCGGCCTCCCAAAGTGCTGGGATTACAGGCGTGAGCCACCACGCCGGGCCAATATGTACAATTTTTATGTATCAATGAAAATTAAAAATTAAAAAAGGAACAGATAGAATCAAAAAGAGAAAATATTTTAGACTAGATATGTGAAAGTTATAGAAGATGGAAGTGAGTAGAACTTATCTGGGAGAGAGTAATGAATATGGTACTTGTTAGAAGGGAAGAAGTAGGAGAAAGGGATTGGGATGAATCAGTGGAAGGGTTTGAATTATAGGTTAGTATGTTTAGAGAGCTTGTTGCAATAGGGCATGACTAAAGTTACCAAACAGAAAAACAGGCAACAAAGCAGCAACCTGAGATGATTAATCTGGTTACAGTGTGCAAAATGGATTGTTGTAAGGGGGTTGGGGAAGATACCAAGAGTAGATAAGAGTGGAGGACAGATTGGGAGGGCGTCAAGGGAGACTTCTAGAGTACGAAAAATTATCTACATCTTGATCTGGTGGCTGGGCTCAAGCAAATACATACACAGAATGTCAACA
Source organism: Piliocolobus tephrosceles (assembly GCF_002776525.5). Lineage (NCBI taxonomy): Eukaryota > Metazoa > Chordata > Mammalia > Primates > Cercopithecidae > Piliocolobus > Piliocolobus tephrosceles. The sequence continues at coordinate 68,880,037 of NC_045439.1, read as the reverse complement.
AAACTGAGCATTTAATATTTGCTTACTTTACTGAATGTTTTACTTCAATACCAAATTACTAATAAAAGAAAAACAGTGCTTATGAGGATGGAGGCCGGAGGCAATGGAGAGTGGTTATCTTTCCCTCATCTCTTGTATCTAACCCATCAGTAAACCTAAGTGATTCTACCTCCAAAACATATCCTGATTCTGACTCCTTCTTTCCATCTCTACTACTTTCTTCCTAGTCCAAGCTAATGCTATCACGCAGCTGGAATATTACAGTGCCTTTCTAACTGTCTTCTTTTCACTTCTACTTCTGTCCCATCCCTCCCAGTTTGTTCTTGGTACAGGGGCCAAAGTCAGATCCTTTAGAAAAGATCATGTCACTCAAGCTGAAAATCCCTCAGGGCTTTCATCTCATTTAACTGAGTCTCATACAACCTCCTAAATCTGATTTACCAAGCTCCATGTGACCCGATCTTTGCCTACCTCCCCACCAACCCATCCTGCTATGCTCTAGATACCCTGCCCTTTATTTTCCTCTAACATGCCACACTCTTTCTCAGTCTAGGGCTTTTGAACTAGCTGTTATTACTCTGACTAGAATGCTTTTTCCTGTTTTTCCTGGACTTTTTCTTGTCACACAAATCTCCATTTACATTAGCCCTTTAGAAGGTGGCTGTTACATGCTAGTAACAGGAGGCAGACAAGAAATAAACATTACTTAAATATGAAAAATATCAACAGTGATAGGTGCTAGGCAGAGAATTGATGTAGCATGATGTGACGGTGTCATTAGAAAGGCCTTCCAAAGACCTGCTAAATTATCCCTCTGTCTTTCATGTTTATCATCTTCTCCCCCATTGAAACACTGTGGTGTTCATAACACTGGATTTAAATTCTACCTTCCCTGCTGTGTAACAATTTACATATCACTTAGCTTCTAAGAATGTTCATGACTGCATCTTTAAAATGGAAAAAATGGTATTTTCTTCCTCATAGATTTGTTGGGAGATTTCCATAAGATATTCATGAAAAGCATTTAGCACAGTAACTATCACTTATTAGCAATTGTTATTAACCTAAGTGAAATGGGGTTTAATAAATGTTAGCTATTGTGATGTTGTTGTAAAAAGTACTAGTGGGTGAACGTGAGGTATTCACATTTTTAAGCTTCAAGCTGAGCCATCATCCTCACTAACATGGGAATAGAAAACCAAATACTACATATTCTCACTAACAAGTAGAAGCTGAACAATGAGAACACATGGACACAGGGAAGGGAACAACACATGTTGGGGCCTGTTAGAGCAGAGTCTGGGCAGGGAAAGGGAGAGTGTTTTAGTTTGTTTTCATGCTGCCAACAAAGACATACCCAAAACTGGGAACAAAAAGAGGTTTAATTGGACTTACAGTTCCACATAGCTGGGTGAGGCCTCAGAATCATGGCGAGAGGTGAAAGGCACTTCTTACATGGTGGCAGCAAGAGAAAAAAAATGAGGAAGAAGCAAAAGCAGAATCCCTGGTAAACCCATCAGATCTTGTTAGACTTATTCACTATCATGAGAATAGCATGGGAAAGACCAGCCCCCATGATTCAATTACCTCCCCCCAGGTCCCTCCCACAACATATGGGAATTCTGGGAGATACAATTCAAGTTGACATTTGGGTGGGACACAGCCAAACCATATCAGAGAGCATCAGGATAAATAGCTAATGCAGGTTGGGCTTAATACCTAGGCGATGAGTTGATAGGTGCAGCAAACCACCATGGCACATGTTTCCCTATGTAACAAACCTGTACACCCTGCATGTGTATCCCAGAACTTAAAATAAAATTAAATTAAAAAAAAAAATTTTAGGGTACCAAGGCCATCACCTCACATAGGTAACAAATGAGTATTTTGTCTACATCAAAGACACCATATACCCAAAAATACATGGTATTGTCTGAGGCATGTGAACCAGAGCAACTCCATCTTAAATAAGCTGGGTAAAATGAGGTTGAAACCTACTGGGCTGCATTCCCAGACAGTTAAGGCATTCTAAGTCACAGGATGAGATAGGAGGTCAGCATAAAATACAGGTCATAAAAGACCTTACTGACAAAACAGGTTACAGTGAAGGAGATGGCCAAAACCCACCAAAACCAAAATGGCCACAAGAGCGACCTCTGGTCACCCTCACTCCTACATTCCCATCAGTGCCATGACGGTTTACAAATGCCATGGCACATAAGGAAGTTACACTACGTGGTCTAAAAAGGGAAGGCATGAATAATCCACCTTAACATATCATCAAGAAATAACTATAAAAATGGGTAACCAGCAGCCCTTGGGGATGCTCTGTCTATGGAGTAGCCATTCTTTTATTCCTTTAATTTCTTAATAAACTTGCTTTTACTTTGCAGTATGGACTCTCCCTGAACTCTTTCTTGTGTGAGATCCAATAAGCCTCTCTTGGGGTTTGGATCAGGACTCCCTTCCTGTAACAGTATCACATGACCAACCTTTTCATTATATCTCAAAGACAATAGATACAGCATCTCAAAGTCTTAGATATATCATCTCATTCCAAAATGACACTATTTTTAGCCTCACTAATGAAGTTTGCTAGTTCACCCAAATTACCTTGAAGGAAGTTTCATTAAACGCAGCTTTTATTTGCTCACAGGAATCTGAGAGATTATACTTTATTTTAGATTGCTAAAGTGATTCTGTTAACAGATCGCAAACCATTATATCAACCCAAAGACAGTGAAGAGGCAAACAGGCAACTCTTTCATCTTTTTCTCTATCTGTGGAATAAGGTTAATGAGACATTGCAACTTAACACAAAATACTCTTTATAAAATGGGTTGCATACAAATAGAGAAATGTGACTCTTTTGTCTTAAATATGTGCCACAGGTATGCTTCTGAATCTTCATAGGGTTCACGGATTGTCTGGCAAAGTTCTATAGGTTTGCAATGATTCTGATAAATAAAACTTCTGCTATTGGCTAGGTCTAGCAACCTGGATACCAAAATTCAAGACACTGCTCCTAACATGAATCTCAGCATTTTCTGGGATTGTTTATAGTGTTTAAAACCAAATCTAAACTCGCATAGAGAAGGATGAAGACATATCTGAGAAAAGTATTATTTGAAAGTCAAAAGGAGCATGGAATAGGAATAGAAAGTCTCCATTTCTTATGATCAGTTTTCTATATTAGATTGTACCCTATCTTCTTACTCACTCAAAGAAAAAGACATGTTAAAAAATATTCTTACTACTACCAAACAGTATTAGTGCTAATTTCATAGTATCATGATATATCTGATCAAGAACCCCTTTTATTAATGTTTAATATTATAATGAATTTTTTCTCATTTAATGTTAATTGTTTTTTGCTCTTGTGCATTGCCTATATTTGGACTGCATTACATTTAGAATATTCCAATCTTTAGAAAAAAATGTTTAAGTTTTATTGGACTTTTATTTTTCTTTTTGTTTGATAATGCTATTAATTTTATGACTCTTCCAACTAAGAGTCTCTTTCTAGTCTTCAGAGCTTCATTAAGGGCTTACTTACATAATAAAGAATAATGTTTTTATTATACTCTTAAGGATTTTAATACAAGTGAAGATGATTCTTATTAAAAGTGTCAAAAAGGGAACTGTGTATAATCTGCAAATTGTCAGATACTTTCAATTACTAAAGATCAAAAGGCAATTAAATACCTGACTTTCAACTGAGTCTTATTTACATCAAAAATTGAAGCATTACTTAAAATATTGAGGTATTTTTAATAATAAAAAATTATATTGTTGAATTTTCCTTGTTTCAAGCATCTTAAAATATTTCACAGAACACTTTTCAGCAAATGTGCATCTTCTCCCAGGAAAGGGACCATGCCTTAGGACTAACTCAAAAATGGAAAAAAGTAACCGTAACAGAACTAATATTTAAATTTTGAAAATTATAAAACACCAAAAGCAACGGCAGCAAAAGCCAAAATTGACAAATGGGATCTCATTAAACTAAAGAGCTTCTGCACAGCAAAAGAAACTACCATCAGAGTGAACAGGCAACCTACAGAATGGGAGAAAATTTTTGCAATCTGCTCATCTGACAAAGGGCTAATATCCAGAATCTACAAAGAACTCAAACAAATATACAAGAAAAAAACAAACAACCCCATCCAAAAGTGGGGAAAGGATATGAACAGACATTTCTCAAAAGAAGACATTCATACAGCCAACAGACACATGAAAAAATGCTCATCATCACTCGCCATCAGAGAAATGCAAATCAAAACCACAATGAGATGCCATCTCACACCAGTTAGAATGGCAATCATTAAAAAATCAGGAAACAACAGGTGTTGGAGAGGATGTGGAGAAATAGGAACAGTTTTACACTGTTGGTGGGATTGTAAACTAGTTCAACCATTATGGAAAACAGTATGGCAATTCCTCAAGGATCTAGAACTAGATGTACCATATGACCCAGCCATCCCACTACTGGGTATATACCCAAAGGATTATAAATTATTCTACTACAAAGACACATGCACACGTATGTTTATTGCGGCACTATTCACAATAGCGAAGACTTGGAATCAACCCAAATGTCCATCAGTGACAGACTGGATTAAGAAAATGTGGC
>NC_045439.1:68855534-68865404 GCF_002776525.5 Piliocolobus tephrosceles | reverse complement strand
TGGAAAGAAAGAAGTCCAATTATCCTTGCTTGCAGATTATATAATGTGATATTTGGAGAAAGATAAAGATTCCACAAGAAAACTATTAGATCTGATAAATAACTTCAGTGAAGTTGCAAGATACAAAATCAACATACAAAAATCAGTAGCATTTCTATATGTCAACAGTGAACAATCTGAAAAATAAATCAAAATGTAATCCCATTTACATAGCCATAAATCAAATTAAATACCTAGGAATTCACTTCACCAAAGAAGTGAAAGATGTCCACACTGGAAACTGTAAAATACTGATGAAATAAATTGAAGAGGACAGAAATCAATGGACAGATATTTCATGTTCATGGACTGGAAAAATCAATATTGTTCAAATGTCCAAACTACCCATAGCAATTTACAGATTCAATGCAATCATTATCAAAATACCAATGACATCTTTACAGAAACAGAAAAAAAGTCCTAAAATTTGTATGGAACCACAAGAGATGCAAAACAGCCAAAACTATCCTGAGCAGAAAACAAAACTGGGAGAAGCAAATTACCTGATTTCAACTTATACTACAGAGCTATAGTAACCAAAACAGCATGGTACTGGTATAAAAACAGACATATAGACCAATGGAACAGAATAGAGAACCCAGGATCATATCCATACATCTACAGTGAACACATTTTTGAGAAATGTGAACATACATTGGGAAAAAACACTCTCTTCAATAAATGATGCTGGGTAAAAGGGATATCCATATGCAGAAGGATAAAACTTGACCCTTATCTGTTGTCTTATACAAAATCAAATCGAAATGGATTAAAGACTTAAATATAAGATCTCAAATTATGAAACTGCTGCAGGAAAACATTGGCGAAACTCTATAGGACATTTGTCTGGTGAAAAATGTCTTGTGTTGAGTAATACCCTACAGGCACAGGCAACCAAAGCAATAATGGATAAATGGGATCACATCAAGTTAAAATGTATCTTCACAGGAAAAGAAACAATCAACAAAGTGAAGGGACAAATCACAGAATGGGAGAAAGTATTTGCAAACTGCCCATCTCATAAGGAATTAATAACCAGAATACATACGGACCTCTAAACTCTCTATAGGAAGAAAACCTAATAATCTGATTTTAAAAATGAGCAAAAGACGTGAATAGAAATTTTTCAAAAGAAGATATACAAATGGCAAAGAGGCATATGAAAATGTGCTCAATATCATTCATCATCAGATAAAAGAAAATCAAAACTACAATGAGATATCATCTTGCCCCAGTTAAAATGGCTTTTATCCAAAAGTCAGGCAGTAACAAATGCTGGTGAGAATGTGGAGAAAAAGACTCATCCACTATTAGTGAAAGTGTAAATTAGTACAATCACTGTGAACAATTTGGAGATTCCTCAAAAAAACTAAAAATGTAGCTACTATACAATCCAGCAATCTGCCCACTGGGGAGGTATCTAAAAGAAAGAAAATCAGTATATTGAAAACATATCTGCACTCTGTATTTGCTGCAGTACTGTTCATAATAGCTAAGATTTGGAAGCAACCTAAGTGTCCCTCAACAGATGAATGGATAAAGAAAATGTGGCATATACACACAATCAAATACTATTGAGTCATGAAAAAGAATTCGATTCTGTCATTTGCAAAAACATGAATGAAATTGGAGGTCATTATGGTATGTGAAGTAAGCGAGGCACAGAAAGACAAACTTCGCATGTTCTCACTTATTTATAGGAGCTAAAAATTAAAACAATTGAACTCACGGAGATAGAGTGGAAGGAAGAATACCAGAAGCTGGGGAGGATAGTGGCGTAGTTGGGGCAAGTGGGGATGGTTAATGGTTACAGAAAGCAGTTAGAAAGAATGAGTAAGATTAAGTATTTGATAGCACAACAGGGTGGCTATAATTAATAATAATTGAATTATACATTTAAAAATAATTAAAAGAGTATAATTTGAGTGTTTGTAAAACAAGGGATAAATACTTTAGGGGATGGATGCCCCATTTACCATAAAGTAATTATTAGACATTTCATTCCTGTATCAAAGTATCTCATATAACCCATAAATATATGTACTCACAAAAACTGAAAACTAAAAATTTTTTTAAGTTTAATTTATAAATTAGACACAGTGAGAGATTAACAATAACGAATCAAAATAGAATGATTATAAAAATATAGTGTAATGAAAGTTATATGAATGTGGTCTTCCTTTCTCAAAATACCTTATTACACTGTACTCATCCTGCTTCCTCTTGTGATGGTGTAAGATGATAAAATGCCTACATGGTGAGATGAGATGAGGCAAATTACAAAGGCATTGTGAACTAGCATTTAATACTTATGAATTGTTTATTGCTGGAATTTTACATTTAATATTTTTGGACTGTAGTTGACTGTAGATACCTGAAGCTTTGGAAGATGAAACCAAAGATAAAGGGTGGTGGGAATACTGTGCTTATTTGTTGAAAATATGAATAAATGTGAAATTGAATGTAATATTCAAAGAATTTTCCATTTAGTTTCAAGCCCTGCTTATGTACAAATATTTTCTTGTTTTAGTTAGTTGCAATCAAGAAGCAAATCCTCTGGGATTAACTTTTTAGTTAGAGTATAGAATACATAAGACTTACAAAAAGGGCATTATCTCAAAAGATAACTGCAAGTACTGAACTATACTTCTTAGGCAAATAAGCCCACAAAATTTAATAAAATGTTAGGGTGCAACACAAATGAAGTAGAAAACTCTCAGAATTAAACTGACTTAAGTAGGCTTTTGATTTGTATAGGAAGTAGATTATTTGTCATTGATTTTCAAATCATTGCTTACACATCTAAATAGGCATAATTAACAGATATGTCTTGGTTTGGGAGATACTAACACTTTATGTCAAAAGTTGCTCTCATAAAACACACTAGATAATGAGATCCTAGTGTGTATTTTATGATGTGTGTGAATCTGTATGTTTAACCTGAGAATATTAATAGTTTATGGACCAGTTAGTGTCATTGGTTAAAATGAAATGATTATGCTAATGAACTTGATGTCAAGAGTTCGAATATTACAAAGTAGAATTTCCATTGAGTTATATATAATATTTTCCATGGTTGACAACTGCATGCCTTAGCTTAGCGATTTCCAAAATGTCTTGTTGATTACGAAGGATGACATAAGAAAGTAGTAGCCATTTTCAGCCATGTAAATACAAGTAATAAGCATAGTATCTAGCACATAGTAAGTGTTCTATAAGTATTAACAATTATCATTGGTACTACTACAGAACAGCAGTACTTTACAGATAGCCAATAGATTAGTTTCTACTAATAGTAAATAATACCAACTTCACAAATGAAGTTCACACAGTTATAATAGATGGCTACAATTTTTATAGCTCTGATAAATATTTGCTTTTAAGAACATATGTTCTTTATTTCTACAAAAAAATTGACCTCTTCTTATCTGTAGGAGATCATTCTATTGGATAACGCTACCTATAAGTGATTTAGAAAAACAGAGTACCTATCAGGTATTTAGAAAAACAGAGAAGAAAGAATAGAATGTTTGCTATTTTTATATTTCCTAGAAGATGTGCCTGATATTTACCAAGATCTGATAGTATTCAATACAAATTACAGAATTTTCAATATGCATTTCTTCTGGCAAAGTCATTTGGATTATAGTCATATCTATAGTTTTTTAATGTTAAAATCTTACAAGGGAAATAAACCTCAATTAGTTTACATTCTATTAGGCAATTAATCATAGTGTGCGTCTATTGAGAAAAAGAGGTAAAGATAATACCAGTGCATGAAGATTGTCTGGCAGGGCAGACAATATAACACATAATCCTTTCACTAGAGTGAAGGTAGAACAATGAGAGGGAGCTTTCAGGTCAACAGATTCGTACAAATCAAAAGTTGAAAGGGCCTTCTGAATAAGCACATATTAGCTTGTAACACTGATTTCAAAAGAGATATCATACACATTTTGATGTGGCAATTGTCATAAGAACCATGGCCTCCATAGCTGACCTTGAATAACATCAAATTTTATTGTGATTCCTTGTAAATTTTCATAAAACATGATTAATTGCTTGTTCAATGACCTCTTTTACATCATTCCTCAGTCTGTTTATCTAGTGGTTTTAACTTTCAAAAAACTTCTTTTCTAATTTTACTAAAGTTAAGAAATCTTAAGCAATTTTTGATATTCCTTATACAAATCTACATTTCTTACTTTTTAGGGATATTTGTCTTAGATGAAGCTTGGAATTGTAAATTCACATTAAAATATATAAGCTGGAGACACTGTGTTTGGTAGAATAGCTTTCGTAAAAGAAGAAATTTCTGGGATTTCCATACTAAAATTAGTAAAAATGTATCATTATATTAAGACACAAGAAAATGCCCTAATTAAAGGAAGTTAACTATCTTCAGGAGAATTCTTCTCAAATAGTATTAAAACCGTATAATCTGAAACTGGTAGCAAAAATGTACAACTGCCAAGAGTGTGAAGAGCAAATAATAGGTCCTAAACACATTTTGTGGGATAGTGTGTGTCATTTTAGTAGGTGGTGCATAAGCCACATCAGCATGAAATGTTTCCTTCACAGTTGACAGAATTCATTAAAAGAATAAATCTCAGAATGAAATGTTAAGGAGAAATTGAACCTATTACTTGGTCAACCATGTAGTCTCTAAGTAAGTTTACCGGGACAATGCAATGGCCCATTAACCCTAATGGGAAGGATAGCAAGGTGTCTATGGTGTGGTGAGATTTAATTCAACAGTATCACACACTAATGGTAATTACTTAAAACATGTGGTTGGATCACATGGTGCTTTAAGTTACATAATTCTGATATTTTGTTAACCAGGACATCCTGACCTTCCATTTTCTGTCTCTTTAGGTCAGATAAATGAAATCTCTTCTAGGTAATGCTTGATGTAGTGTGTTTTGTATTTAATTATGGGAATACTTATAAAAGCAGTTTGTCGGTGTGTAATGCTATAAAATGCTGTCTAATTGGACATCAAATATGCTGACCCAATTGTACCCTAAAACATGAACACAAAAGCTAAATCCAAAGACAAACTTTCCTCCATTATGAGCTGTGTTTTGGTAATTGATTTGGTCACACTCTTGAACAATGATCCTGTTTCTGAGCCTTAGTTTCTTCTGCTGAACAAACAAGTACTTTTTAAAATATATGTACCCAAATGTATGGCTGAATTACTTAATACCTGCTGGGAATTAATGGGTTCTATTTACTTAGTGTCAGGTTGGATGAAAAGCATCTACCACTGAATAAGAAACTGGAAAAGCATCTACCACCAGATACAATTTTATTGTGGATATTCACTGATTTGGTAAAGTAAAGTAAGAATACTGCATATATCAAAAGAGTTCCAAGTATACACAGCAGCCAGAGTAAGAATGCACAATGAAGTTCAGGTCATGTCAGTCCTATACTCAAAATCCTCCATTTCTAAATGTAATGTGGTATTCTAGATTAGATCAGAATCAAGACAAAAGTAAAAAGACAATAGTGGAAAAACTGGAAAATCCAAACAAAGTCTGTAGTTTGGCTACTAGTATTGCACCAGCATCCATTTCTTAGTTTCAATAGATTCACTAAGGTTATATAAGATATTAACGTTAGGGGAAGCTGTATGACATATATACAGGATCTGCATGGTATCTCAGTAACTTTTCTATATATTTAAAATTATTTAAAAATAAAGCATTTATTCAAAACAAAACAACCACGATTTGCTTCCCATATCACACCTAATAAAGCCAGAGGCCTTACCATATTCTACAGGGCCCTATGTGTTCTCTGATCTCAACTCCTATTGCTCTCTTCCATGCTCACTGCTCTCCAGCCACACTGGCTTTCTTGCTCTTTCTTCAACACACCAGGCATGATCCCAATCCAGGGCCTTTACAGGGGTTTCTCCTCTCCTTAAAACATCTCCCTCCAGATATCCACAAGGCTCATTCATATCCTTCCAGTCTTTACATAAACACATCAGTGAGGCCATGTCTGGCCTTGAATGATCACCCTGCTAGAAAGTAAACTCTAAGAGGGTAGGGAAATTGGTAGATTTTTTGTTTTCTGCCTTATCCCCTGTGTCTATAACAACACTTCATAGATACAGGGCCCATGATTAATCCTTTTTGAATGAATGAATGCATAAATGAAGGAAGAAAGAAAGAGATCATGGAAGATAGATGCAGATGCATCCAATAGTGGTTGTTGAGCCCTAGGTCCTTAAAATACATTGATAATCATCTAATGTCATAAAATCATATTTTTTTGAATAAAAAGTGATATGTTTTGGCTGTGTTCCCACACAAATCTTGTCTTAAATTCCCACATGTTGTGGGAGTTACCTGCTAGGAGGTACTTGAATCATGGGGGCAAGTCTTTCCCGTGCTGCTCTTGTGATAGTGAATAAGTCTCATGAGATCTGATGGTTTTAAAAACAGGCATTCCCCTAAACAAGCTCTTTCATTTTTTGACTGCCACCATCCATGTAAGATGTGACTTGCTCCTCCTCACCATCCACCATGAGTGTGAGGCTTCCCTAGCCACATGGAACTGTAAGTCCAATTAAACCTCTTTCTTTTGTAAGTTGCTCAGTCTTGGGTATGTCTTTATCAGTAGCATGAAAACTAACTAGTACAGTAAATTGGTACCAGTAGAGTGGGGAGCTACTGTAAAGATACCCAAAAATGTGGAAGTGACTTTAGAGCTGCATAATAGGCAGAGGTTGGAACAGTTTGGAGGGCTCAGAAAAGACAGGAAAATGTGGGAAAGTTTGGAACCTCCTAGAGACTTGTTGAATGGCTTTGTCCAAAATGCTGATAGTGATGTGGACAATAAAGTCTAGACTGAGATGGTCTCAGATGGAGATGAATAACTCATTGTGAACTCCATGGAGTAAAGGTCACTCTTGCTATCTTTTAGCAAAGAGACTGGCAGCATTTTTCCCCTGCCCTAGAGATTTGTGGTACTTTAAACTTGAGAGAGATAATTTAAGGTATCTAACAGAAGAAATTTCTAAGCAGCAAAGCACTCAAGATGTGACTTGGGTGTTGCTAAAGGCATTCATATTTATAAGGAAAGTAGAACATTAAAGTTTGGAAAATTTGAGACCTGACAATGCGATAGAAAATTCCATTTTCTGAGGAGAAAGTCAAGCCAGCTTCATCAACTTGCATAAGTAACAAGGAGTTGAATGTTAATCCCCAAGACAGTGGGGAAAATATCTCCAGGGCATGTCAGAGGTCTCCACAGCAGCCCCTCCTCTCACAGGCCCAGAGGCTTAAGAGGAAAAAGTGGTTTCAGGGGCTGGTCCCACGGTCCCTGTGCTGTGTGCAGGCTAGGGACTTGGTGCCCCACATCCCAGCTGCTCCAGCCATGGCTGAAAAGGGCCAACATAGAGCTCAGGTTGTGACTTCAGAGGGTGCAAGCCCCAAGCCTTCACAGCTTCCACGTGGTGTTGAGGCTTCGAGTGCACAGAAGTCAAGAATTGGCATTTGGGAACCTCCGCCTAGATTTCAGAAGATGTATGGAAACGCCTGGATGCCCAGGCAAAAGTTTGCTGCAAGGGTGGGGCCCTCATGGGGAACCTCTCTTAGGGCAGTGCAGAAGGGAAATGCAAGGTGGGAGCCCCTACACAGAGTCCCTACTGGGGCACCACCTAGTGGAGCTGTGAGAATAGGGACACTGTCCTCCAGACCCCAAAATGGTGGATCCACTGACAGCTTGCACTATGCACCTGGAAAAGCTATAGATACTCAACACCAGCCCATGAAAGCCGCCATGAGGGAGTCTGTACCCTGCAAAGCCACAGGGGCAGAGCTGCCCAAGACCATGGGAATCCCCCTTTTGCATCAGCATCAAAAGAGTCAAAGGAGATCATTTTGGAGCTTTAAAATTTGACTGTCCTGCTGGATTTTGGACTTGCATGGGGCCTGTAGCCCCTTTGTTTTGGCCAATTTCTCCTATTTGGAATGGCTGTATTTATGCAATGCCTGTATCCCAATTATATCTAGGAAGTTACTAACTTGCTTTTGATTGTGTAGGCTCATAGATAAAAGAATTTGTACTGTGGACTTTTGAGTTAATTCTGAAATGAGTTAAGACTTTAGGGGACTTGTTGGGAAGGCATGATTGCTTTTGAAATGTGAGAACATGAGATTTGGGAGGTGCCAAGGGCAGAATAATATGGTTTGACTCTGTCCCCACCCAAATCTTATTTTGAATTCCCACATGTTGTGGAAGGGACCTGGTGGCAGATAATTGAAGTACGGGGGCAAGTCTTTCCTGTGCTTTTCTCATAATAGTGAATAAGTCTCACAAAATCTGATAGTTTCAAAAAGAGGTATTATTCCCTGACACAAGCTCTTTCATTTTTTTTTTGCCTGCCACCATCCACGTCAGATGTGACTTGCTCCTCCTTGCCTTCCACCATGATTGTGAGGCTTCCCTACCCATGTGGAACTGTAAGTCACATTAAGCCTTTTTCTTTTTTAAGTTGCTCGTCTTGGGTATGTCTTTATCAGCAGTATGAAAATTGACAGATACAAATAGTATTCCTCTTTTCATTATTCCACCACTCAACATGTTGTTTCAGTAATGGCTTCTATTTATTATTATTGATAACAAAAATGAAAGCAAAGGATATAGCTTCATTTCTAGATCTTGGACAGAGTTGCTTGTAAAAGTAATTTATTTTTTGAACCTTATACAAATTAATTGATATAACAGTTATTTTACAAAGATGCTCTATTTTATCCCTTCCAGTATACTAGCAAAACACATTATCAACCTGTTTTCTAAACTTCCACATGTTCTTTTCATACTTACAAACGTTTCCTCATTTTTTGCCCTTGTAACTATGTCTATTGTTACTTATTGCTTCTGTTTGTGGATAAGTGACATGAGAAGCAGAGGATTTGGATTTCTAGCTCAAGCAAACATTTAAATGTAGTCTAGACAATGCAATCCAAGAAAAGTGAAAGAGCATTATGTATACTTCATTTGCCGTCCACCATCACTTCTACACACTAATTATATTATAAACCTGAGCATACTGATATCCCTAATTTCTATATTTCTAAGGCTATTGTTTTTAAAACAAAAATTCTACTTTTAAATACTTTTGCACATCAGAAGGCTGTTTATTATTTGAATAAAGATAACACATTCATGATAAAATCATAAATATTATCAAGATTCTATGTAAGCAAACATTAGAAGTATGTCATAATGGTGATGGTGGCCTACACATTATCAATTAGAGGAGGGGACATTCTTGCCATACAGTCCTTCCACCTTCCCCCCAAAAGGATTGACAAGTAAATGTCCAAAAACTGTTTCAGTATTCTATGCTAGTATCATCTATAAAGAAAAAAATATATTTTTACTTTTTTTATTATAATTACCTATGCAGTGTCACTTATACTTTTTTTGTGAAAGCTCACAATTTGTGATACCGACACTCTCATGTGCACTGTCTCTGAAAAGAGGAATTTTAGATATCCTGTCCCTAAGGAAGACAATGGAACATTGCAGCTTAATTGCCTATGAATCCCTTGCTCCCCACCTCTAATTTTTCCATTATTTTGCTTTATCTAATGTTTTCACATTTCCTCAGCAATCCATCATGGGGATGTCTTTGGTATGTGTTCTTCACTCTCTAGGATGTGACTCATCCTGGCCAGGAAACTTGGAGCACATTTAGAACTGCCAGCTGTTTTCTTAGATTGTTCTACCCAATCTTGGAGTTCCTTTTCTTCTTAACAATTTTTTTTTTTTTTTTTTTTTTTTTTTTTTTTTTTTTTTTTTTTT